>NC_091283.1:193615868-193934868 GCF_032444005.1 Ranitomeya imitator
CTCTACATGCACCTTATAAAGTATACTACACTGTTTAATATATATATATATATATATATATATATATATATATATATATATATATATATACAGTGGGGCAAAAAAGTATTTAGTCAGTCAGCAATAGTGCAAGTTCCACCACTTAAAAAGATGAGAGGCGTCTGTAATTTACATCATAGGTAGACCTCAACTATGGGAGACAAACTTTGAAAAAAAAATCCAGAAAATCACATTGTCTGTTTTTTTAACATTTTATTTGCATATTATGGTGGAAAATAAGTATTTGGTCAGAAACAAAATTTCATCTCAATACTTTGTAATATATCCTTTGTTGGCAATGACAGAGGTTAAACGTTTTCTGTAAGTTTTCACAAGGTTGCCACACACTGTTGTTGGTATGTTGGCCCATTCCTCCATGCAGATCTCCTCTAGAGCAGTGATGTTTTTGGCTTTTCGCTTGGCAACACGGACTTTCAACTCCCTCCAAAGGTTTTCTATAGGGTTGAGATCTGGAGACTGGCTAGGCCACTCCAGGACCTTGAAATGCTTCTTACGAAGCCACTCCTTCGTTGCCCTGGCGGTGTGCTTTGGATCATTGTCATGTTGAAAGACCCAGCCACGTTTCATCTTCAATGCCCTTGCTGATGGAAGGAGGTTTGCACTCAAAATCTCACGATACATGGCCCCATTCATTCTTTCATGTACCCGGATCAGTCGTCCTGGCCCCTTTGCAGAGAAACAGCCCCAAAGCATGATGTTTTCACCACCATGCTTTACAGTAGGTATGGTGTTTGATGGATGCAACTCAGTATTCTTTTTCCTCCAAACATGACAAGTTGTGTTTCTACCAAACAGTTCCAGTTTGGTTTCATCAGACCATAGGACATTCTCTCAAAACTCCTCTGGATCATCCAAATGCTCTCTAGCAAACTTCAGACGGGCCCGGACATGTACTGGCTTAAGCAGTGGGACATGTCTGGCACTGCAGGATCTGAGTCCATGGTGGCGTAGTGTGTTACTTATGGTAGGCCTTGTTACCTTAGTCCCAGCTCTCTGCAGTTCATTCACTAGGTCCCCCCGCGTGGTTCTGGGATTTTTGCTCACCGTTCTTGTGATCATTCTGACCCCACGGGGTGGGATTTTGCATGGAGCCCCAGATCGAGGGAGATTGTCAGTGGTCTTGTATGTCTTCCATTTTCTAATTATTGCTCCCTCTGTTGATTTCTTCACTCCAAGCTGGTTGGCTATTGCAGATTCAGTCTTCCCAGCCTGGTGCAGGGCTACAATTTTGTTTCTGGTGTCCTTTGACAGCTCTTTGGTCTTCACCATAGTGGAGTTTGGAGTCAGACTGTTTGAGGGTGTGCACAGGTGTCTTTTTATACTGATAACAAGTTTAAACAGGTGCCATTACTACAGGTAATGAGTGGAGGAAAGAGGAGACTCTTAAAGAAGAAGTTACAGGTCTGTGAGAGCCAGAAATCTTGATTGTTTGTTTCTGACCAAATACTTATTTTCCACCATAATATGCAAATAAATTGTTAATAATCAGACAATGTGATTTTCTGGATTTTTTTTTCTCAGTTTGTCTCCCATAGTTGAGGTCCACCTATGATGTAAATTACAGACGCCTCTCATCTTTTTAAGTGGTGGAACTTGCACTATTGCTGACTGACTAAATACTTTTTTGCCCCACTGTATATATATATTTATCTCCACAGGTTGAATGCTGGCAAGAAATGTCACCTATGCCAAGCTCCTTTATCACATCTTGATTTACATGTTATTTTTGGCATATGCCTAGTTTCTTACAATAAAATGTTATAAATGTTTGACATGTTTTTTATTGCCTCTTTAGTATAGTAGTTGGGTGTAATGTTAATTGAATATATTTGGGCATATTCAGCATGAGCATATATCTTTTTCCACAGATAATGCATCTTGGAGGCTGCTGCAACATGCATTATTGTTAGGAAAATGGCAATGGACACATGCAATTTAGCATCCAGGATTCTGCGGGGAAATACTCCCCACACACCTGTAGTAGTGACACCTGTCTGGTTGTCTCCACCAACAGTGATGCATGTGGGGGTGTCCCTAGGGTTCCCCACCCAAAAATATGCATCACTGCATGTAGGTGGGCAAGCAAACCGTGGGACATCCTTGCACGTTGTCAATGTGGGTGTAACACCCATTTTATATGGGTGGGCAATGACGCCCCAGGGATACCCACACATGTGTCGCTGCCCACTATTAGTGATTAGTGAGCATGCTTGGCACGAAGTATCCGCAGTAATATAGAGTGTTTAAGCTTCTCATACCTAAGTGACTGACCAGAAGACCACCAGGATAGTGAGGAGGGGAACCGTCGGTATAGCCCACGTCACCCCGACGCGCGTTTCGGCAAAGCCTTCGTCAGGGGTCATGAGTACTACAGTAACGTGTGCATGGTGGACTGGAGTATCACAGGTTAGATGCAAAACATAGCTTTTTTTTTAAAGGGGGTAACTGAAGGATTTTAGAATGTAAAAGTGAGAGCCGGCTATCCGGACACCAGTCACTTTCAGTAGCCAGCTCTCATACTCAGAATATTTTCAGAGACACAGAACGGATAGAGAGGCAGAAATAGGCAGAAATAGGCACATATAGGCAAAGAGGGACACAAGTAGCCAGCTCTCACACTCCGTATGCCAAGTTTTTAAAGTGAGAGGCGGCTATCGAAGCGAAAAGCCAGCTCTCACCCTCAGTATATTATTTTTGAAAGTAACGTGTGCATGGTGGATTTGAGAATCACAGGATAGAGGCCAAACAACCTTTAAAGGAAACTGAAGCTTGAGAATCCTAGTGGTGTATTGATATGACAGTGAGGTGTTATGACATCGCAATAGGATAATATGACATCGCCAGCTGAATGAACCCAGGATGAGGGTTGGCTCACTGAAATGCAAAGTGGACACTTGTCCGACTGAATGAACCCAAGATTATCCATGTCCCTTCCATGAGCTCTGACGAGTTGTTACTTTCATTGTAAGGCTGTGGTGAGGATGGTGTAGTATCAACACTGTATTTTCACATCGCATTAAGGCTTTCAAATAGTCAGGCTCAATCGTGAAAACATAGTCACTTTTATGACTCAGGTTGTGGCCATGCTGCAACGAACCACTTAAACATGTGCAAAACTGGTGTGAGCATGTGCGTGCGTGAAAACTGCTTGTGATTTTGTTATGAAAATTGAATTAAAACCGCTGTAATATTTTTCTGTAAAAAAGACTTGTGTGAAAACCATGATGGCAAAAACCACATGCATTTTTTTTGGGGGGGGCGGGGGCTGTCTCTCCACATGTACAGATTACCCCAATGATGAGAGCCAGCTATTGAAGTGAAAAGCTCTCTTTAGCCAGCCCTTATCTTCGCACCAGTAATAAAAAGTCATGCTGCTAAGCTCAAACATGAACATAACCTTTCCTGGTTTATTATCTCAGGGTCAAAGATCACAAAGGCATGTAGCCTAAGTTGGAGTCAGGGCAAACAAAGAAGAAAGAATTCTCAGTTCAGTCTCTGCTGCGCCAGTGGAAGGGAAGGAGACGAGCCGCCACAGGCTGCCTGCCTCCCCTGTCCCTCTAGAGCACAAAAAAGGAAGAAAAAAAAACACACAAACCTAAAATAAAGATTTTTTTTAAATGAAAATATAAATGTCAACAACGGTCATCACCTAAAGGATAAAAAAATTACAAAACAATTTTCACAAATAATTTACTCCCTTTTAGCAGGAACAGGCAGGAGAGTGAACTGAATAAAATTCAAGTCTGTTTGGTGTCCAGCCACGGGAGCGGCCAAGGTCTGCTGATAAATTCTCTTACCTGGGGTTTGAGGGCTGTCGTGTAGATGAGAGATTCTCCTGTCAACAGGAACCAGCAGGAGCAGAGTCCAACGCAGATGGATAGAAGATGGTACAGGTTCACCAGTCATGGAGACAGGCCTACTTGCTAGAAGCAGGTGCAGAGCAACTGATGTAGCAGGCTCCCTCGAGACCGGCACTAAGGCAAGACAAAGTATAAGCAAAGTGCAAGGTACAAGGCAAGGGACTTGAGAACAAGCAATGACCTAAAGGACAGGAAACGTTGCTTAAGCACCTCCCTTATGGAAAGGGTGCCTTCTATACACAGCCTCTCCGCAATAGGCCAAGAGGCACTTCATGGTCAGGTCATACTGGGCTTATATATATCAGCAGGATGTGGCCGCTGTCATTTAAGCACTTCTCAGTGACCGCAGACTCTTGGCACAGAAGGTCGCAGGCATGAACCAGGAGACATTGCTGGATGGGGGTCCAGTTGAGCAACCTGAATGGGAGAGAGCACAGAAGCTGGGTAGGCTGAATAGAGCCATGTGATGGGCACTGATCTTGCCCAATGGAGACTGGCCCTGTGGCTGGAGGCATGAAAATAACTACTTTTAAAATCACCCACTACAGCTGCAATTTAAAGGGAACCTGTCACCCCGTTTTTTCAATATGAGATAAAAATATCGTTCAACAGGGCCTGAGCTCAGCTTTACAATAGTGCCTTTATTATCCCGATTCCCCACCTTTGCAGGGAAAATACCCTAGTAATCTCGCTGTTTTTGGCTGTCAATCTGTCCGGTCCGATGGGCGGGGCCTAATCGCTGTCTCTCCCCCTGCTCCTTGGCGTGTCAAACGTAACTCGATCTGTGAATAGCACAGATCACGCTCATTTCTTGCATTTGCGCATTGCATTAGCCTCTACCGCATGCGCAGTGTGTGTTGCCCAACAGTGGGCAAAGCATACAATACATCATTGCGCATGCGCCGGCTTTTCAAGCTAACCTGTTGTGAATTCTGTGGCTGAATTCACTCCTGTGGTCACAAGTGGTACTGCAGCTTCTGAGCTTCCTCCCTCAGGTGTTCTGGTGAGCTCGTTGGCTGCTTTGTTATTTAACTCCGCCTGATTCTGTCTTCCTTGCTCCTTGTCAATGTTCCAGTGTTGGATCTGAGCTTCTGGATCTTTCCTGTGGCCTGCTGCTCTGCTTAGATAAGTGCTTCTTTGCTTTTGTTGCTACTTTTTCTGTCCAGCTTGTCATTTCGTTTTGCTGGAAGCTCTGAGACGCAAAGGGTGTACCGCCGTGCCGTTAGTTCGGCACGGTGGGTCTTTTTGCCCCCTTTGCGTTGTTTTTTGCTTTAGGGTTTTTTGTAGACTGCAAAGTTCTCTTTGCTATCCTCGCTCTATCTAGAATATCGGGCCTCACTTTGCTGAATCTATTTCATCCCTACGTTTGTCTTTTCCTCTTGCTAACAGTCATTATATGTGGGGGGCTGCCTTTTCCTTTGGGGTATTTCTCTGAGGCAAGCCAGGCTTGTATTTCTATCTTCAGGCTAGTCAGTTCCTCAGGCTGTGCCGAGTTGCATAGGTAGTGTCAGGCGCAATCCACAGCTGCCTTTAGTTGTGTTTAGGATAGGTTCAGGTATTGCGGTCTACAGAGATTCCACGTCTCAGAGCTCGTTCTATTGTTTTTGGGTTATTGTCAGATCACTGTATGTGCTCTGATTGCTGGCACACTGTGTCACTGGATTGCCTACATAACAGTACAAGGAGCCAACCTAATGATTCTCAATAGAGGGAAAAAAGAAGTTCTGACATCATTTTTTTTTCTCAGCTCTGTGTTCAGTCTTTTTTTTCCCCTAGACATTTGGGTGTTTCAGGCCACAGGTGTGGACATGGATATTCAGGGTCTGTGCTCTTCAATGGATAATCTCGTTACAAATGTACAAAGGATTCAAGATACTATTGATCAGAAATCTATGTTAGAACCAAGAATTCCTATTCCTGATTTGTTTTTTGGTGATAGAACTAAGTTTCTTAATTTCAAAAATAATTGTAAGCTATTTCTGGCCTTGAAACCTCATTCTTCTGGTAATCCTATTCAACAGGTTTTGATTATTATTTCTTTTTTGCGCGGCGACCCTCAGGACTGGGCATTTTCTCTTGCGCCAGGAGACCCTGCATTGAGTAATGTCAATGCGTTTTTCCTGGCGCTCGGATTACTTTACGATGAGCCTAATTCAGTGGATCAGGCTGAGAAAAATTTGCTGGCTTTGTGCCAGGGTCAGGATGATATAGAAGTATATTGTCAGAAATTTAGGAAGTGGTCAGTACTCACTCTGTGGAATGAATCTGCGCTGGCAGCTTTGTTCAGAAAGGGTCTCTCTGAGGCTCTTAAGGATGTCATGGTGGGTTTTCCTATGCCTGCTGGTTTGAATGAGTCTATGTCTTTGGCCATTCAGATCGGTCGACGCTTGCGCGAGCGTAAATCTGTGCACCATTTGGCGGTATTGTCTAAGATTAAACCTGAGCCTATGCAGTGCGATAGGACTATAACCAGAGTTGAACGGCAAGAACACAGACGTCTGAATGGTCTGTGTTTCTACTGTGGTGATTCCACTCATGCTATTTCTGATTGTCCTAAGCGCACTAAGCGGTTCGATAGGTCTGCCGTCATTGGTACTGTACAATCCAAATTCCTTCTGTCCATTACCTTGATATGCTCTTTTTGTCATCGTATTCTGTCATGGCGTTTGTGGATTCAGGCGCTGCCCTGAATCTGATGGATTTGGATTATGCTAAACGTTGTGGGTTTTTCTTGGAGCCTTTGCGGTGTCCTATTCCGTTGAGAGGAATTGATGCTACACCTTTGGCCAAGAATAAACCTCAGTACTGGACCCAGCTGACCATGTGCATGGCTCCTGCACATCAGGAAGTTATTCGCTTTCTGGTGCTACATAATCTGCATGATGTGGTCGTGTTGGGGTTGCCATGGCTGCAAACCCATAATCCAGTATTGGATTGGAACTCTATGTCGGTATCCAGCTGGGGTTGTCAGGGGGTACATGGTGATGTTCCATTTTTGTCTATTTCGTCATCCACTCCTTCTGAGGTCCCAGAGTTCTTGTCTGATTATCAGGATGTATTTGAGGAGCCCAAGTCCGATGCCCTACCTCCGCATAGGGATTGTGATTGTGCTATCAATTTGATTCCTGGTAGTAAATTCCCTAAAGGTCGATTATTTAATTTATCCGTGCCTGAACACGCCGCTATGCGCAGTTATGTGAAGGAATCCCTGGAGAAGGGACATATTCGCCCATCGTCATCATCACTGGGAGCAGGGTTCTTTTTTGTAGCCAAGAAGGATGGTTCGCTGAGACCGTGTATTGATTACCGCCTTCTTAATAAGATCACTGTTAAATTTCAGTATCCCTTGCCATTGTTATCTGACTTGTTTGCTCGGATTAAGGGGGCTAATTGGTTCACTAAGATAGATCTTCGTGGTGCGTATAATCTGGTGAGAATCAGGCAAGGAGATGAATGGAAAACTGCATTTAATATGCCCGAGGGTCATTTTGAGTATCTAGTGATGCCGTTCGGACTTGCCAATGCTCCATCTGTGTTTCAGTCTTTTATGCATGACATCTTCCGTGAGTATCTGGATAAATTCCTGATTGTTTACTTGGATGACATTTTGATCTTCTCAGATGATTGGGACTCTCATGTGAAGCAGGTCAGAATGGTTTTCCAGATCCTGCGTGCTAATTCTTTGTTTGTGAAGGGATCAAAGTGTCTCTTCGGTGTGCAGAAAGTTTCATTTTTGGGGTTCATCTTTTCCCCTTCTACTATCGAGATGGATCCGGTTAAGGTCCAAGCCATCCAGGATTGGACTCAGCCGACATCTCTGAAAAGTCTGCAAAAATTCCTGGGCTTTGCTAATTTTTATCGTCGCTTCATCTGTAATTTTTCTAGCATTGCCAAACCATTGACCGATTTGACCAAGAACGGTGCTGATTTGGTTAATTGGTCTTCTGCTGCTGTGGAAGCTTTTCAGGAGTTGAAGCATCGTTTTTGTTCTGCCCCTGTGTTGTGTCAGCCAGATGTTTCTCTTCCATTCCAGGTCGAGGTTGATGCTTCTGAGATTGGAGCAGGGGCGGTTTTGTCACAGAGAGGTTCTGTTTGCTCAGTGTTGAAACCATGTGCTTTCTTTTCCAGGAAGTTTTCGGCTGCTGAGCGTAATTATGATGTGGGCAACCGATAGTTGCTGGCCATGAAGTGGGCATTCGAGGAATGGCGTCATTGGCTTGAAGGAGCTAAGCATCGCGTGGTGGTATTGACTGATCATAAGAACCTTACTTATCTCGAGTTTGCCAAGCGCTTGAATCCTAGACAGGCCCGTTGGTCGTTATTTTTTGCCCGCTTCGATTTTGTGATTTCGTACCTTCCGAGCTCTAAAAATGTGAAGGCGGATGCTCTGTCTAAGAGTTTTGTGCCCGACTCTCCGGGTTCATCTGAGCTGG
Source organism: Ranitomeya imitator (assembly GCF_032444005.1). NCBI lineage: Eukaryota > Metazoa > Chordata > Amphibia > Anura > Dendrobatidae > Ranitomeya > Ranitomeya imitator. The sequence goes on from NC_091283.1 coordinate 193,624,222, forward strand.
CGAGTATCCTCAAGGAAGGAGTCATTGTGTCTGCCATCTCCCCTGATTTGCGGCGAGTGTTACAAAAATTTCAGGCGAATAAACCTGATCGTTGTCCGGCGGAGAAACTGTTCGTCCCTGATAGGTGGACTAGTAAAGTTATCTCTGAACTTCATTGTTCGGTGTTGGCTGGTCATCCTGGAATCTTTGGTACCAGAGAGTTAGTGGCTAGATCCTTCTGGTGGCCATCTCTGTCACGGGATGTACGTACTTTTGTGCAGTCCTGTGGGATTTGTGCTAGGGCTAAGCCCTGCTGTTCACGTGCCAGTGGGTTGCTTTTGCCCTTGCCGGTCCCAAAGAGGCCTTGGACACATATTTCGATGGATTTCATTTCTGACCTTCCCGTTTCTCAAAAGATGTCAGTCATTTGGGTGGTCTGTGATCGCTTTTCTAAAATGGTCCATCTGGTGCCCTTGGTTAAATTGCCTTCCTCCTCTGATTTGGTGCCTTTGTTCTTCCAGCATGTGGTTCGTTTGCATGGCATTCCTGAGAATATTGTTTCTGACAGAGGTTCCCAGTTTGTTTCAAGATTTTGGCGAGCCTTTTGTGGTAGGATGGGCATTGACCTATCTTTTTCCTCGGCTTTCCATCCTCAGACTAATGGCCAGACCGAACGAACCAATCAGACCTTGGAAACATATCTGAGATGTTTTGTTTCTGCAGACCAGGATGATTGGGTGTCCTTTTTGCCTTTGGCTGAGTTCGCCCTTAATAATCGGGCCAGCTCGGCTACCTTGGTCTCTCCATTTTTCTGCAATTCTGGGTTCCATCCTCGTTTCTCTTCAGGACAGGTTGAGTCTTCGGACTGTCCTGGTGTGGATTCTGTGGTGGACAGGTTGCAGCAGATCTGGACTCAGGTAGTGGACAATTTGACCTTGTCCCAGGAGAAGGCTCAACTTTTCGCTAATCGCAGACGCCGTGTGGGTCCCCGACTTCGTGTTGGGGATCTGGTTTGGTTATCTTCTCGTCATATTCCTATGAAGGTTTCCTCTCCTAAATTTAAACCTCGTTTTATTGGTCCGTATAGGATTTCTGAGATTCTCAATCCTGTGTCTTTTCGTCTGACCCTCCCAGACTCCTTTTCCATACATAATGTATTCCATAGGTCGTTGTTGCGGAGATACGTGGCACCTATGGTTCCATCTGTTGAGCCTCCTGCCCCGGTTTTGGTGGAGGGGGAATTGGAGTATATTGTGGAGAAAATTTTGGATTCTCGTGTTTCTAGTCGGAAACTCCAGTATCTGGTTAAATGGAAGGGTTATGCTCATGAAGATAATTCCTGGGTTTTTGCCTCTGATGTCCATGCTCCAGATCTTGTTCGTGCCTTTCATGTGGCTCATCCTGGTCGGCCTGGGGGCTCTGGTGAGGGTTCGGTGACCCCTCCTCAAGGGGGGGGTACTGTTGTGAATTCTGTGGCTGAATTCACTCCTGTGGTCACAAGTGGTACTGCAGCTTCTGAGCTTCCTCCCTCAGGTGTTCTGGTGAGCTCGTTGGCTGCTTTGTTATTTAACTCCGCCTGATTCTGTCTTCCTTGCTCCTTGTCAATGTTCCAGTGTTGGATCTGAGCTTCTGGATCTTTCCTGTGGCCTGCTGCTCTGCTTAGATAAGTGTTTCTTTGCTTTTGTTGCTACTTTTTTTGTCCAGCTTGTCATTTCGTTTTGCTGGAAGCTCTGAGACGCAAAGGGTGTACCGCCGTGCCGTTAGTTCGGCACGGTGGGTCTTTTTGCCCCCTTTGCGTGGTTTTTTGCTTTAGGGTTTTTTGTAGACTGCAAAGTTCTCTTTGCTATCCTCGCTCTATCTAGAATATCGGGCCTCACTTTGCTGAATCTAATTCATCCCTACGTTTGTCTTTTCCTCTTGCTAACAGTCATTATATGTGGGGGGCTGCCTTTTCCTTTGGGGTATTTCTCTGAGGCAAGCCAGGCTTGTATTTCTATCTTCAGGCTAGTCAGTTCCTCAGGCTGTGCCGAGTTGCATAGGTAGTGTCAGGCGCAATCCACAGCTGCCTTTAGTTGTGTTTAGGATAGGTTCAGGTATTGCGGTCTACAGAGATTCCACGTCTCAGAGCTCGTTCTATTGTTTTTGGGTTATTGTCAGATCACTGTATGTGCTCTGATTGCTGGCACACTGTGTCACTGGATTGCCTACATAACACTAACCTCTGTGCCCCGGAAGTCTGTTTATGCAAATTGTGTTGTTCTGGATGCCGGAAACCTTTTCCCATCCTGGACATATCACTGTAACCAAGTGCCTGCTAGCATATCTATCTATCTATCTATCTATCTATCTATCTGTCTATCTATCTGTCTATCTATCTATCTATCTCATTCTATCATTTATTCCTTCTAACTTTCTGATTCCTTCTTTCTATCTATATATCTATCTAAGAGCACAGTACATACGACATACACCCTGCGACATACACCCTGTAATATACACCATGCGACATATGCAGTGCCCCAGAGTTCTGGTCGTTGCAGTAATGTCGCTCTGCCACTAAGGGGAGCGATGTTATGTCTGATTGCACTAAAGGAGTTCCTCTGACCAGGTATCACAAACACACATTACACTTCACACTCTGGCCACCAGGGGGAGTGTTTCTATCTACTAGGCCACTCCTCACACTCTGGTAAAACTGGGGGTTGGAAGTTAGGCAGAAAGAGCCCGGGAGAGTTCGGGAGAGGACCTGTCAGGGGTGGGATCCTGACAGCGGCCTAGAAAGAGGATAGATCGTTACGGAGCCGCGCCTGCACTACCTTGCGGCGGCATCTTAAGAAAGGACACGAAGCGAAGTATAGTGTAGGGAAGTGAGAAGCGTGATCACAGCACAAAGGAGACAGAACCAGAAGGAGTCGTGCCTCTGAGATTGTGGCAACATTCTTCTGAGGCGCGTAGCTGGTGGCCGGAGCACCGAGAAAGTAAGAGACTCTACGCATTACTTTGAACCACGGCAGGACAGTTAACTCTAGGTTGGCTGTCTCACCTAAATCACCTAAGCAGACAAAGGAGGCAAGTGTGGGAGAGGGGCGACTCTAGGGTCCCGGAAGAACTCCAGGCCTACCCCGTCATACGGGTGCGTCCTAGCCATATCATCTGGGGGACGGAGAGAGGAAAGAACATCAGAAACAGACACGACAGTTGTGAGGACTATCCCGTGGTGCTCAGCAGGGAAGGACTACAACACACAGGCGCTAGTTGGTAGGCACTGATTTCCACCTGCAAAGGGAACTCTGATGTGCCTTCGGACCGGCCGGTCTCAGCCAGCCTTGTTAGCAGTGCTCTGGATTGCGGATCCCTAAGTGTCCAGTAAAGAGGTAAGGAGACTGCAACCCTGTGTCCTCGTTATTCATTGCACCTTGCACCAAACCACCACCTTTCATTGGACGCCCCTTAGCAGGGTCACAGACCGGGTCTAGCCACCGTGACATCCTCAGAACAGAAGAAGAAGAGGCCCGATACCGAGTACCCCGTGGCCCTGTGTCTGGGGGCGCTCCAACTTGGTGTCACGAACAGGATGTACTTAAGCCTGAAGAATCAGGTCATGTGTGCCTTGGAACTGTGATTGAACTGTGACTTATTGCAAAGACTGTGTATCGCTATTTGCCACCAAAAATCCACCATTGCCGCGCCGTGTGGAGCGCGAGGGGAGGAGCCACAGCTTCGTGGGTGGAGCCGGCTGGAAAAGAGCGTGGAGCGGAAGATGCGGTAAGGTGCCGATCCCGGATGAAGAACCCCGACCCCGACAAGGTTAGCAAGGGGGGGAAGAACAGCCATGTCGGATCCCGGAGGAGCGGAGGCGGCGGCCACAGCTGCAGACTCGGGAGCAGTTCCAGATTCCGTGGTAGATGCAGCCACGGGTCTGGTATATCAGCCGGATGCCGCGGGGCTTGCTGCTCCCATCAACCATGCGAATACTGCCGCTGCTACAACAGCCATAATGCCCTTCTCTATGCCGTACCTACCAGGAGCCACCTGGCTCCCGCAATACTCCGGAGAAGATCATACGTTAACTGACTTTAAAGAGAGGATTTGTAGCCTGCTCGAGTTTTATCCCTTGACGGAGCCTCAGAAAGTTCATATGATAACCGGCCAACTCTTTGGAGTGGCATTGAGGGAAGTGAAGTCCTGGCCCGCTGCAGACAAGAAAACTGCGCAACAGGTATTTGCAAAGCTTAAAACCACCTTTGACACCCGCACCGCTACGGAAATTAAATTGACGTTCTATGGGTGCAAGCAGAGGCCGCAGGATAGCTTACGGGACTATGCCCTTAATCTTCAGGAGGCGCTGCGGGCCATCAAGCAAAGTGACCCAAACAGCATGCAAGATGAGGATAAACTCCTGAAGGAGCGGTTCATCGAGGGGCTCCTGTGCAGTAACCAAAGAGCCCAGCTATACTTCCTGGCCATGCAGAATCCGGACCTGACTTTTGCGCAACTCAAAGATAAAGCCATCCAGGCACTACCAGAGCGACAGCCCAGCCGCGCCACACTTCCCAGGCGTCAAGCCCTCAAGTACCACCAGGAGGTGGCGCCGGACGCACCCGTCTCCGCCGAGGCCGATGCCCAGATCCTGGAAGACAACTTCCCTGCAGGACTATGCCTCCAGGTACAGGATCTGACCAGGAGCGTTGCTGCCCTAGCCCGGACCGTCCAGTCCCTACAGGAGGCCCCCAAGGAGAAGATCAAGCTGGCGTCCAGACCGGAAGTTGTCCCCTGGCAGCGACCAAGGAGAGTTCCATCGACCAGAGGCAGAGACGACGATCGTTTTCATCGGGATGGACGACCTATCTGCCGCCGCTGCCACCTGGTGGGCCATCTTGTAAGGTACTGTCGAGCAACCCCTGGGGCCAAGGGCTGACCCCCAGGAGTAGAACGCCCAGGCCCGCAAAATTGGAGAGCCAAATACATCGGGGGGCGACCAGTTCTCCCCATCGTGATCGACGGTATCCCCATGAACGCTTTGCTGGACACCGGTTCCCAAGTGACAACTATGCCCTACATTCTTTATAATGTAATATTAAATCCACCGCACTCCCTACGTGGAATATCTTTAAGCAGAAATGTAACTTTTTTTGAAATTTTGAAATTTGCTAATATATTCAAGTAAAGAAATAATAAATCAATAACATCGGATCAAACACAAGGCAATTGTTACAAATTGTGTATGCGACTCAGAATGGTACCAAAAAGTTACATTTCTGCTTAAAGATATTCCACGTAGGGAGTGCGGTGGATTTAATATTACATTGACATTAGACCTTATGGTCTGTCGCACCAGCACCCCGACCTAATACAGAGTGCAGGCTAATATCTCTATATCTACATTATAGACGTTATTGGGAGGACACCGACATTACCCGTGCCCCCGATGATGATTTCACCATAATAGCTAGTAATGGTCAGCCGCTGCCGCAAGTGGGGTATAAAGAGGTCACTATTAAGGTGGGGCGGGTAGAATTGGAGGCCCAGGGAATTGTCATTGTTGATATTGACCGACGTGAATGTAACCCCATGATGACCATCGGTACTAATGTCATAGAAAATTGTCTTGCAGAAGTTACTGTCTTGTTGCAGCAGGTAGCAGAGACAGCTGGTTACAGTGAACAACGTGCCTTGCAGAAAGAAATCAGAGCCCTAATGCGGAGACAGCAGGTGGAGCTGACTGGTGGTGAAATTGGCCGGGTCACAGTGAGTGATTCGAATCCCATTGCAATACCCCCCAGGAGTGAAATGTTAATATGGTGTCGGGCAGCCATAGGCCTCGGGGGTAAAGACTATCAGGCCCTGGTAGAACCCGTGTATTCGGAGAATAGGCCTACCCTCCTGACAGCCAGATGGGTGGTTGATGTCCGCAAGGGGAGGGTGCCGGTACATGTCCTTATCTGCGGGGAGGAGGAAGTCCACCTAACCAATGCTGGTAGTGGGCGACTCAATTATTAGAGGAACAGATAGGGCAATCTGTCACAAAGACAGGGATCGTCGAACGGTGTGCTGCCTACCTGGCGCTCGAGTCTGACACATCGCTGATCGGGTGGACAGATTACTGGGAGGGGCTGGTGAGGACCCAGCAGTCATGGTGCACATTGGCACAAATGACAAAGTTAGAGGTAGGTGGAAGGTCCTTAAAGATGATATCAGGGAATTAGGCCGCAAGCTGAAAGCAAGGACCTCCAACTTGGTATTTTCCGAAATACTGCCTGTACCACATGCCACGCCAGAGAGGCAACGGGAGATTAGGGAGGTTAATAAGTGGCTCAAGAATTGGTGTAGGAAGGAGGGGTTTGGGTTCCTGCAGAACTGGGCCGACTTCTCAGTTGGCTACAGGCTCTACGTTAGGGGTGGGCTGCATCTCAATGGGGAAGGTGCAGCTGTGCTTGGGGAGAAAATGGCTAGAAGGTTGGAGGAGTGTTTAAGCTAGGAATTGGGGGGGAGGATATTCATTTTATAGGAGGGGAAGATAGTGCAGATAGAGACCTGGACACAAATAAGGAAGTTGAGGGTGGCGGTGGCATAGGGGGTGGGGTTAGAACAGTTAATAATTTAAGAAAGAATAGAGGTACAGAGAGGAACATCAAGTGCATGTATACTAATGCCAGAAGCCTCGCCAACAAAATGGACGAATTAGAACTAATGTTGTTGGAGCATAATTATGACATGGTGGGGATATCTCAAACATGGCTGGATGAGAGCCATGACTGGGCTGTTAACTTGCAGGGCTATAGCCTGTTCAGAAATGACCATACAGATAAGCGAGGGGGTGGGGTGTGTCTATATGTAAAAGCGTCCTTAAAACCCATCCTGCTAATATAGGTGAATTTAATGAAAATGTAGAATCCCTGTGGGTGGAGATAAGGGGAGGGGGAAAAAATAATAAATTACTGATAGCGGTTTGTTATAAATCTCCAAAAATAATGGAAGCAATGGAGAATATCCTCGTAAAGCAAATAGATGAAGCTGCGACTCAAGGAGAAGTCATTATTGTGGGGGACTTCAACTACCCTGAAATAGATTGGGGAACAGAAACCTGCAGTTCCAGCAAAGGTAATCTGTTTTTGACAACTATGAGAGACAATTACCTTTCACAACTGGTTCAGGACCCAACAAGAAGGGGGGCACTGCTAGACCTAATATTAACCAACAGGCCAGACCGCATAGCAAATATAAGGGTTGGGGGTCACTTGGGAAATAGCGATCATAAAATAATAAGTTTTCATGTATCCTTTAAAAAGATGTGTAATAGAGGGGTTACAAGGACACTAAACTTCAGGAGGGCAAATTTCCAACAGATGAGAGAGGATCTTGGTGCAATTAACTGGAACGATATCCTGAGACACAAAAATACACAAAGAAAATGGGAGACATTTATTAGCATCCTGGATAGGACCTGTGCACAGTATATACCGTATGGGAATAAACATACTAGAAATAGGAGGAAACCAATATGGCTAAATAGAGCTGTAAGGGGCGCAATAAGTGACAAAAAGAAAGCATTTAGAGAATTAAAGGAAGTAGGTAGTGAGGAGGCATTAAATAAATACAAAAAATTAAATAAATTCTATAAAAAGCAAATCAAGGCAGCAAAGATTGAGACAGAGAGACTCATTGCCAGAGAGAGTAAAAATAAACCTAAAATATTCTTTAACTACATAAATAGTAAGAAACTAAAAAATGATAGTGTTGGCCCCCTTAAAAATAGTCTGGGTGAAATGGTGGATGAGGATGAGGAAAAAGCCAATATGCTAAATGACTTTTTTTCATCAGTATTTACACAAGAAAATCCCATGGCAAACAAAATGACTAGTGATAAAAATTCCCAATTAACCCCTTTACCCCCAAGGGTGGTTTGCACGTTAATGACCGGGCCAATTTTTACAATTCTGACCACTGTCCCTTTATGAGGTTATAACTCTGGAACGCTTCAATGGATCCTGGTGATTCTGACATTGTTTTCTCGTGACATATTGTACTTCATGACAATGGTAAAAATTATTTGATAGTACCTGCGTTTATTTGTGAAAAAAACGGAAATTTGGCGAAAATTATGAAAATTTCGCAATTTTCCAACTTTGAATTTTTATGCAATTAAATCACAGAGATATGTCACACAAAATACTTAATAAATAACATTTCCCACATGTCTACTTTACATCAGCACAATTTTGGAAACAAAATTTTTTTTTGTTAGGGAGTTATAAGGGTTAAAAGTTGACCAGCAATTTCTCATTTCTACAACACCATTTTATTTTAGGGACCACATCTCATTTGAAGTCATTTTGAGGGGTCTATATGATAGAAAATACCCAAGTGTGACACCATTCTAAAAACTACACCCCTCAAGGTGCTCAAAACCATATTCAAGAAGTTTATTAACCCTTCTGGTGCTTCACAGGAATTTTTTGAATGTTTAAATAAAAATGAACATTTAACTTTTTTTCACAAAAAATTTAATTCAGCTCCAATTTGTTTTATTTTACCAAGGGTAACAGGAGAAAATGGACCCCAAACATTGTTGTACAATTTGTCCTGAGTATGCCAATACCCCACATGTGGGGGTAAACCACTGTTTGGGCGCATGGCAGAGCTCGGAAGCGAAGGAGTGCCATTTGACTTTCAATGCAAAATTGACTGGAATTGAGATGGGACGCCATGTTTCGTTTGGAGAGCCCCTGATGTGGCTAAACATTGAAACCCCCCACAAGTGACACCATTTTGGAAAGTAGACCCCCTAAGGAACTTATCTAGAGGTGTGGTGAGCACTTTGACCCAACAAGTGCTTCACAGAAGTTTATAATGTAGAACCGTAAAAATAAAAAATCATATTTTTTCACAAAAATTATCTTTTCGCCCCCAATTTTTTATTTTCCCAAGGGTAAGAGAAGAAATTGGACCCCAAAAGTTGTTGTACAATTTGTCCTGAGTACGCTGATAGCCCATATGTGGGGGTAAACCACTGTTTGGGCGGATGGGAGAGCTCGGAAGGGAAGGAGCGCCGTTTGACTTTTCAATGCAAAATTGACAGGAATTGAGATGGAACCTCATGTTGCGTTTGAAGAGCCACTGATGTGCCTAAACATTGAAACCCCCCACAAGTGACACCATTTTGGAAAGTAGACCCCCTAAGGAACTTATCTAGAGGTGTGGTGAGCACTTTGACCCACCAAGTGCTTCACAGAAGTTTATAATGTAGAACCGTAAAAATAAAAAATCATATTTTTTCACAAAAATTATCTTTTTGCCCCCAATTTTTTATTTTCCCAAGGGTAAGAGAAGAAATTGGACCCCAAAAGTTGTTGTACAATTTGTCCTGAGTACGCTGATACCCCATATGTGGGGGTAAACCACTGTTTGGGTGGATGGGAGAGCTCGGAAGGGAAGGAGCGCCGTTTGACTTTTCAAAGCAAAATTGACAGGAATTGAGATGGGACGCCATGTTGCGTTTGAAGAGCCACTGATGTGCCTAAACATTGAAACCCCCCACAAATGACACCATTTTGGAAAGTAGACCCCCTAAGGAACTTATCTAGAGGTGTGGTGAGCACTTTGACCCACCAAGTGCTTCACAGAAGTTTATAATGCAGAGCCGTAAAAATAAAACAAAATTTTTTTCCCACAAAAATTATTTTTTTAGCCCCCAGTTTTGTATTTTCCTGAGGGTAACAGGAGAAATTGGACCCCAAAATTTGTTGCCCAATTTGTCCTGAGTGCGATGATACACCATATGTGGGGGGAACCACTGTTTGGGCACATGGGAGGGCTCAGAAGGGAAGGAGTGCCATTTGAATGCAGACTTAGATGGAATGGTCTGCAGGTGTCACATTGCGTTTGCAGAGCCCCTAATGTACCTAAACAGTAGAAACCCCCCACAAGTGACACCATTTTGGAAAGTAGACCCCCTTAGGAACTTATCTAGATGTGTGCTGAGCGCTTTGACCCACCAAGGGCTTCACAGAAGTTTATAATGGAGAGCCGTAAAAATAAAACAAAAATTTTTTCCCACAAAAATTATTTTTTAGCCCCCAGTTTTGTATTTTCCCGAGGGTAACAGGAGAAAATCGACCCCACAATTTGTTGTCCAATTTGTCCTGAGTGCGCTGATACCCCATATGTGGGGGGGAACCACTGTTTGGGCGCATGGGAGGGCTCGGAAGGGAAGGAGCTCCATTTGGAATGAGGACTTAGATGGAATGGTCTGCAGGTGTCACATTGCATTTGCAGAGCCCCTAATGTACCTAAACAGTAGAAACCTCCCACAAGTGACACCATTTTGGAAACTAGACCCCCTAAGGAACTCATCTAGATGTGTTGTGATAGCTTTGAACCCCCAAGTGTTTCACTACAGTTTGTAACGCAGAGCCGTGAAAATTAAAAAAAAAAATCTTTCCCCCCAAAATTATTTTTTAGCCCCCAGTTTTGTATTTTCCCGAGGGTAAGAGGAGAAATTCGACCCCAAAAGTTGTTGTCCAATTTGTCCTGAGTACGCTGATACCCCGTATGTTGGGGGAAACCACCGTTTGAGCGCATGGCAGAGCTCGGAAGGGAAGGAGCGCCATTTGGAATGCAGACTTAGATGGAATGGTCTGCAGACGTCACATTGCGTTTGCAGAACCCCTAATGTACCTAAACAGTAGAAACCCCCCACAAGTGACCCCATATTGGAAACTAGACCCCCCAGGGAACTAATCTAGATGTGTTGTGAGAACTTTGAACCCCCAAGTGTTTCACTACAGTTTATAACGCAGAGCCGTGAAAATAAAAAATCTTTTTTTTTCCCACAAAAAATATGTTTTAGCCCCGAGTTTTGTATTTTCCCAAGGGTAACAGGAGAAATTGGACCCCAAAAGTTGTTGTCCTATTTGTCCTGAGTACGCTGATACCCCATATGTTGGGGTAAACCCCTGTTTGGGCACACGGGAGAGCTCGGAAGGGAAGAAGCACTGTTTTACTTTTTCAACGCAGAATTGGCTGGAATTGAGATCGGACGCCATGTCGCGTTTGGAGAGCCCCTGATGTGCCTAAACAGTGGAAACCCCCCAATTATAACTGAAACCCTAATCCAAACACACCCCTAACCCTAATCCCAACATTAACCCTAACCACACCTCTAACCCTGACACACCCCTAACCCTAATCCCAACCCTATTCCCAACCGTAAATGTAATCTAAACCCTAACTGTAACTTTAGCCCCAACCCAAACTGTAGCCCTAGCCCTAGCCCTAGCCCTAACCCTAATCCTAACCCTAGCCCTAACCCTAGCCCTAACCCTAACCCTAGCCCTAACCCTAGCCCTAACCCTAGCCCTAACCCTAACCCTAGCCCTAACCCTAGCCCTAACCCTAGCCCTAACCCTAACCCTAACCCTAGCCCTAACCCTAGCCCTAACCCTAGCCCTAACCCTAGCCCTAACCCTAACCCTAGCCCTAACCCTAGCCCTAACCCTAACCCTAACCCTAGCCCTAACCCTAGCCCTAACCCTAGCCCTAACTCTAACCCTAGCCCTAATGGGAAAATGGAAATAAATACATTTTTTAAATTTTTCCCTAACTAAGGGGGTGATGAAGGGGGGTTTGATTTACTTTTATAGCGGGTTTTCTAGCGGATTTTTATGATTGGCAGCCGTCACACACTGAAAGACGCTTTTTATTGCAAAAAATATTTTTTGCGTTACCACATTTTGAGAGCTATAATTTTTCTATATTTTGGTCCACAGAGTCATGTGAGGTCTTGTTTTTTGCGGGACGAGTTGATGTTTTTATTGGTAACATTTTCGGGCACGTGACATTTTTTAATCGCTTTTTATTCCGATTTTTGTGAGGCAGAATGACCAAAAACCAGCTATTCATGAATTTCTTTTGGGGGAGGCGTTTATACCGTTCCGCGTTTGGTAAAATTGATGAAGCAGTTTTATTCTTCGGGTCAGTACGATTACAGCGATACCTCATTTATATCATTTTTTTATGTTTTGGCGCTTTTATACGATAAAAACTATTTTATAGAAAAAATAATTATTTTTGCATCACTTTATTCTAAGGACTATAACTTTTTTATTTTTTTGCTGATGATGGTGTATGGCGGCTCGTTTTTTGCGGGACAAGATGACGCTTTCAGCGGTACCATGGTTAGTTATATCTGTCTTTTTGATCGCGTGTTATTCCACTTTTTGTTCGGCGGTATGATAATAAAGCGTTGTTTTTTGCCTCGTTTTTTTTTTTTTTTTCTTACGGTGTTTACTTAAGGGGTTAACTAGTGGGCCAGTTTTATAGGTCGGGCCGTTACGGACGCGGCGATACTAAATATGTGTACTTTTATTGTTTTTTTTTTTTTATTTAGATAAAGAAATGTATTTATGGGAATAATATTTTTTTTTTTTTTTCATTATTTTGGAATATTTTTTTTTATTTTTTTTACACATTTGAAATTTTTTTTTTTTACTTTTTTACTTTGTCCCAGGGGGGGACATCACAGATCAGTGATCTGACAGTTTGCACAGCACTCTGTCAGATCACTGATCTGATAGGAGTGCAGGCTGCTTCACAGTGCCTGCTCTGAGCAGGCTCTGTGAAGCCACCTCCCTCCCTGCAGGACCCGGATCCGCGGCCATCTTGGATCCGGGGCTGGAGGGAGCAGGGAGGGAGGTGAGACCCTCGCAGCAACGCGATCACATCGCGTTGCTGCGGGGGGCTCAGGGAAGCCCGCAGGGAGCCCCCTCCCTGCGCGGTGCTTCCCTGTACCGCCGGCACATCGCGATCATCTTTGATCGCGGTGTGCCGGGGGTTAATGTGCCGGGGGCGGTCCGTGACCGCTCCTGGCACATAGTGCCGGATGTCAGCTGCGATAAACAGCTGACACCCGGCCGCGATCGGCGGCGCTCCCCCCGTGAGCGCTGCCGATCGCATATGACGTACTATTGCGTCCTTGGGAAGTAAAGCCCACCCCACATGGACGCAATAGTACGTCTAATGGCAGAAAGGGGTTAAATGTCACCTGCTTAACCCGGCAGGAAGTGCGGCGGCATCTAAAAATCACTAAAATTGACAAATCTCCGGGCCCGGATGGGATAGACCCCCAAGTACTGCAGGAACTAAGTACAGTCATTGATAGACCATTATTTTTAATCTTTAAAGACTCTATAATAACAGGGTCTGTACCACAAGACTGGCGTATAGCAAATGTGGTGCCAATATTCAAAAAGGGGACAAAAACTGAACTCGGAAATTATAGGCCAGTAAGCTTAACCTCTACTGTGGGTAAAATCCTGGAGGGCATTCTAAGGGATGCTATATGTTGTGAATTCCGCTCTTGGGCTCCCTCCGGTGGTTGTAAGTGGCACTTTTGTGAGTTCTGCTCTTGGGCTCCCTCTTGTGGTTTCTAGTGGTATGGCTGCTCCTTGGAGTTAGCTGTCATCAGCTGCCTCCACTTATCGTCTCTTCTGCTCGGCTATTTAAGTCTGGCTCTATCTTCAGCCAGTGCCACTTGTAAATGGTTCCTGGTTGGATTCACATCTCTTTGGAGTTCCCTGTTATCCTGACCAGTTCAGCTAAGCTAAGTTTTTGCTTTCCCTTTTCTGTCCATAGATTGTGGACTTATCCATTCGGTGCTTTCTATGTTTGTCCAGCTTATCAGTGTGAATTAATTCTGTCTTGCTGGAAGCTCTGGGAGGCAGATTTGCCCTCCACACCTTTAGTCAGGTGTGGAGATTTTTTGTAAACTCTGCGTGGATTTTTGTAGTGTTTTATACTGACCGCACAGTATTCCATCCTGCCCTATCTATTTAGTTAGACTGGCCGCCTGTGCTCATCCTGGTTTCATTCTGTGTATGTCTTTTCCCTCTCCACTCACAGTCATTATTTGTGGGGGGCTAATCTATCCTTTGGGGATTTTCTCTGAGGCAAGATAGCTTTCTCTGCTTCTATCTTTAGGGGTAGTTAGCTCTTAGGCTGTGACGAGATGCCTAGGGAGAGTTAGGAGCATTCCACGGCTACTTCTAGTGTTGTGTTGAGCTTAGGGACTGCGGTCAGTACAGTTACCACTTCCTTCAGAGCTCGTTCCATGTTGCTCCTAGACCACCGTATCATAACAGCTATACTGGAGTATCTGAAGAGGAATAACCTCATGACCCAGTATCAGCACGGGTTTACTAGGGACCGTTCATGTCAGACTAATTTGATCAGTTTCTATGGAGAGGTAAGTTCCGGATTGGACCAAGGGAATCCAGTGGATGTAGTGTATATGGACTTTTCAAAAGCTTTTGATATGGTGCCACACAAAAGGTTGATACATAAAGTGAGAAAAGGGTCTGTCTCGAGGGCAGGATCTATCATTAGACCCCCGCCATCTATAGACATTACCAGTCAGTCTATCATTTGTATCCCTTTTGAACTTTTTGGCCTTAGTAGCCTGCATCTCGTTGACCCATTTTTGCAATTCAGCGCCAATTTCATCATTAAATTGTTTAAGAGCATCTAAAGTCATGTCTCTTTTGAGAGCAAGTTGTAATGTTTCCATTTCAGTCTCAATATCATTCAAATTCTTAGAGTCAATTTCTTTTAGCAGTTCCATATGGCCCTTAGAGCAGGTGTTAGAATATTCCTCCGATCTGGTTTTAAACTCCTCATTCTTAATTGGAAATGACGGGAACACCTGCACCCTAAGGCCACGAGGGATCAAGCCCCCTTCCAGATATTTTTCCAAGAAGGCCTTATTCCACCATACTCTCGTCCTTTTACGTAATAATTCCTTAAATCGGACCATAGTTTCCCGGAGATCATTATTCGGCCCATTAGCACCCCCATTACCATCATCCTTAAAGGTTAGGTCAATTTGGGCATGCCGGATAGAATCCTGTGCCCTATAGTCCATGGGAGACTGGAAAAATACTGTGGAAAACACAGCTGCAATTAGTATAAACAGGGTACCAGACAACCACATAATGCTTTAGATATTGCGTACAGTTACACCATAGGGAACAAAGTTACCCCACTCCATATAAACATAGAAGATCGGAGGAAACAGGAGTATTTAGGGTTAAAAAATAGTAAGCTTTATTACAAAAACATATCAAGTCATAAATATATTCCAAAAAGCGATACTAAAACCGGATGATGTGCCAGATCAATAGCGCCACATATGCCCCAATAGTACATAATACATAGTGAGAGGTAAAGGGGAAAGTATGTTCCAAATAAAAAAAATAAAAAAATCTATGTTCTGACCAAGTGGTCAAAAATGTGCAAATATGCAGCAGGAACAACACTCACCAAAGGATAGATGGGGAAGTGGCACTAGATCGCATCCAAGAGCGCCCCAACGAACGTTTCGCTTTTTAGTATGTCAGCTTTATCAAGGGGATAGCTCTATGTTCCTGCAAGGACCTTTTATATCCCATTGGTGGGGATTGTGGGGCTGGTCACATGTTGTGAACCGGCCAATCACTCCAGCGTAGGCAGCGCCTGCGCACTGTGAGCCGCAGGTCCTGCACCGGCCGTCGGCGTCAGGCGTAACTGCGCACGCGCAGGAATAGTAATCCACTGCGCAGCTGCAGAAAGCCTAAAGACGCCGAGGCAAAGGAAGGAGCCGCCGCGTCAACAGCGCGCATGCGCACGGCTGGGTAAGATTAACCCATACAGCTCCCCACAGCATGTAACCGCCGATACAGAGTATGTGCACATAAACGTATATTTAAAAAAAAAAAAAAAAAGGCCCATCGTTCTTATTCTGTTTGCGGTCAAGGGAAGATCCTCTGTTCATCAGATGTTGTGTGCATCTTAATGGAAGTAGAGATGTCTTTTTATCAGGCGCATGCATTGGAGACTTTAGGGTCTCATCAGTAAAGACGGAGGGAAGACCTCAACGGCCATATCCAGAGACCACTTGAAAATATGCCCTGATAAGCTGAAAGATGGGGAAACAGATCCCAGGACTTCTCCGCCCGTGGAAGAGGAGAAGATGATACACACCGTTCTTGGCGATTTTCACCAGTCCTGGACGCAAATAAATCAGGCCATCGTGGTACCTGTCTTAACGTTTCGTCAACCGAGACCGCCAGAACGAGATGTGGTGCCAGAACATCCGGACCCGCAAGCACAGCCGACCCCACCAGAAGAAGCGATGCCAACAGTCCAACCAGCAGGCCCTCCCTCTGCCATCGGTGAATCTGCCATGCCCACCACTAGTAGTGGCAGCACTGAGAACTCCAGCATGCCAGTGATGCCCAGACTCACTAGAAGTGTAGCTAGAAGACAGTGCACTACACCAGTGATAGCAAGCGTAGCGGGCCCTGTCAGGCCAATAGCAACCCCTGCGCTGCGAAGGTCTACGCGTAGCACCCAGAATCAGACTCCACTTCGCTATAAAATGTGGAGATATTAACGATAGTTGCTATTTGGTTGAAAATGCTGTGTAAATATCTGTGTTATAGGTTTAAAGATGGACAATGGTGTGATGGACAGTGAATCACTTCAAAACTTTCACAGGGGCCCCTTTGTTTACCCGGGGTCCCTGCTGTTCTATGGTTGCACCTACTGAACTGGGAGTCATGGACTGTGCATGACCAATCTTTTGCAACGTTCAAGCATCCTTAGCTTCCATAACGGAAAGCACTGTTATATTTACTTGTTCATAGTATGTAAAAGTTTTGTGCGTGTTCTATTAACATGTATTGTTATTCTTCCTTTCCCAGTCCGGGAGTACTGGATTTAACCAAGGGGGGGGGGGAGGGGGGGAAGGGGGGTGGAGTGCAGCGCCCAAGAGTTCTGGTCATTGCAGTAATGTTGCTCTGCCACTAAGGGGAGCGATGTTATGTCTGATTGCACTAAAGGAGTTCCTCTGACCAGGTATCACAAACACACATTACACTTCACACTCTGGCCACCAGGGGGAGTGGTTCCATCTACTAGGCCACTCCTCACACTCTGGTAAAACTGGGGGTTGGACGGGAAGTTAGGCAGAAAGAGCCCGGGAGAGTTCGGGAGAGGACCTGTCAGGGGTGGGATCCTGACAGCGGCCTAGAAAGAGGATAGATCGTTACGGAGCCGCGCCTGCACTACCTTGCGGCGGCATCTTAAGAAAGGACACGAAGCGAAGTATAGTGTGGGGAAGTGAGAAGCGTGATCACAGCACAAAGGAGACAGAACCAGAAGGAGTCGTGCCTCTGAGATCGTGGCAACAACCTTCTGAGGCGCGTAGCCGGTGGCCGGAGCACCGAGAAATTAAGAGACTCTACGCATTACTTTGAACCACGGCAGGACAGTTAACTCTAGGTTGGCTGTCTCACCTAAATCACCTAAGCAGACAAAGGAGGCAAGTGTGGGAGAGGGGCGACTCTAGGGTCCCGGAAGAACTCCAGGCCTACCCCGTCATACGGGTGCGTCCTAGCCATATCATCTGGGGGACGGAGAGAGGAAAGAACATCAGAAACAGACACGACAGTTGTGAGGACTATCCCGTGGTGCTCAGCAGGGAAGGACTACAACACACAGGCGCTAGTTGGTAGGCACTGATTTCCACCTGCAAAGGGAACTCTGATGTGCCTTCGGACCGACCGGTCTCAGCCAGCCCTGTTAGCAGTGCTCTGGATTGCGGATCCCTAAGTGTCCAGTAAAGAGGTAAAGAGACTGGAACCCTGTGTCCTCGTTATTCATTGCACCTTGCACCACGCACCAAACCGCCACCTTTATTGGACGCCCCTTAGCAGGGTCACAGACCGGGTCTAGCCACCGTGACATCCTCAGAACAGAAGAAGAAGAGGCCCGGTACCGAGTACCCCGTGGCCCTGAGTCTGGGAGCGCTCCACATACACCCTGTAATATACACCCTGCGACATACACCATGGAACATACACCCTGCGACATACACCTGCTTGCCGCATTCTGTTCCTGTTTCAGCGAGAGTAGGAAGAGCTGGTGCCGAAATAGGGTCAGAATTGTGGTTTTAGAGGTAGTGTAGGTCTGCAACTCTTACATCCACATCTCCTCAGAAACCAACAGTCCTTTTAGGGCTAATTCATGGGTCCCGATATTTCAGCGCTAGGCAGGCAGGGCACATCATATCCACCTCAGTGCGAGGCCTACAGGCACTGTATGTGCGTCCATTGCTCCCACTGCATCCCTCCCAAAGCTCCATAACCCCCTGCTGCAGCTTATTTATTATCTATATACCTCCTTTTTTTTCCCAAAAATTCCCCCCCCCAAAAAAAATATACAGTCTGTTCTGTTACACTGAGGCCTGTTGAAAAATTATAGTTTGTCAGGCATACGTAGCATAGTTGTGTGTGCTACCCTTGTGCCCCCTTTTTTTTATGATTAAATTCACCGAAAATGGCCTCATATATCTGCATGCTCCCAGTTTGGTCATTGGAGGCTGGTGTATTTTTGGGGGGGAGGCTGTCCGATAGTCAAATTCTATACAGCACTATTTCGCTTAACCCCTCTGTGACCTTAGACGTACTATCCCGTCGAGGTGCCCTGGGCTTATCTGACCCTGGACGGGATAGTACGTCATAGCCGATCGGCCGTGCTCACGGGGGGAGCGCGGCCGATCGCGGCCGGGTGTCAGCTGCTTATCGCAGCTGACATCCGGCACTATGTGCCAGGAGCGGTCACGGACCGCCCCCGGCACATTAACCCCTGGCACACCGCGATCAAAGATGATCGCGATGTGCCGGCGGTGCAGGGAAGCACCGCGCAGGGAGGGGGCTCCCTGCGGGCTTCCCTGAGCCCCCCGCAGCAACGCGATGTGATCGCGTTGCTGCGAGGGTCTCCTCACCTCCCTCCCTGCTCGAGCCCCGGATCCAAGATGGCCGCGGATCCGGGTCCTGCAGGGAGGGAGGTGGCTTCACAGAGCCTGCTCAGAGCAGGCACTGTGAAGCCTGCAGCGCTGCATGTCAGATCAGTGATCTGACAGAGTGCTGTGCAAACTGTCAGATCACTGATCTGTGATGTCCCCCCCTGGGACAAAGTAAAAAAGTTAAAAAAAAATTTTCCAAATGTGTAAAAAAAATTAAAAAAAAATATTCCAAAATAATGAAAAAAAAAAAAAAATATTATTCCCATAAATACATTTCTTCATCTAAATAAAAAAAAAAACCAATAAAAGTACACATATTTAGTATCGCCGCGTCCGTAACGACCCGACCTATAAAACTGTCCCACTAGTTAACCCCTTCAGTAAACACCGTAAGAAAAAAAAAAAAAAAACGAGGCAAAAAACAACGCTTTATTATCATACCGCCGAACAAAAAGTGGAATAACACGCGATCAAAAGGACAGATATAAATAACCATGGTACCGCTGAAAGCGTCATATTGTCCCGCAAAAAAAGAGCCGCCATACAGCATCATCAGCAAAAAAATAAAAAAGTTATAGTCCTGAGAATAAAGCGATGCAAAAATAATTATTTTTTCTGTAAAATAGTTTTTATCGTATAAAAGCACCAAACCATAAAAAAATGATATAAATGAGGTATCGCTGTAATCGTACTGACCCGAAGAATAAAACTGCTTTATCAATTTTACCAAACGCGGAACGGTATAAACGCCTCCCCCAATAGAAATTCATGAATAGCTGGCTTTTGGTCATTCTTCCTCACAAAAATCGGAATAAAAAGCGATAAAAAAATGTCACGTGCCCAAAAATGTTTTCAATAAAAACGTCAACTCGTCCCGCAAAAAACAAGACCTCACATGACTCTGTGGACCAAAATATGGAAAAATTATAGCTCTCAAAATGTGGTATTGCAAAAAATATTTTTTGCAATAAAAAGGGTCTTTCAGTGTGTGACGGCTGCCAATCATAAAAATCCGCTAAAAACTCGCTATAAAAGTAAATCAAACCCCCCTTCATCACCCCCTTAGTTAGGGAAAAATAAAAAAAAATGTATTTATTTCCATTTTCCCATTAGGGCTAGGGTTAGGGCTAGGGTTAGGGCTAGGGCTAGGGTTAGGGCTAGGGTTAGGGCTAGGGTTAGGGCTAGGGTTAGGGCTAGGGTTAGGGTTAGGGTTAGGGTTAGGGCTAGGGTTAGGGCTAGGGCTAGGGTTAGGGCTAGGGTTAGGGCTAGGGCTAGGATTAGGGTTAGGGTTAGGGCTAGGGTTAGGGCTAGGATTAGGGTTAGGGTTAGGGTTGGGGCTACAGTTAGGGTTGGGGCTAAAGTTAGGGTTAGGGTTTAGATTACATTTACAGTTGGGAATAGGGTTGGGATTAGGGTTAGGGGTGTGTCAGGGTTAGAGGTGTGGTTAGGGTTACCGTTGGAATTAGGGTTAGGGGTGTGTTTAGATTAGGGTTTCAGTTATAATTGGGGGGTTTCCACTGTTTCGGCACATCAGGGGCTCTCCAAACACGACATGGCGTCCGATCTCAATTCCAGCCAATTCTGCGTTGAAAAAGTAAAACAGTGCTCCTTCCCTTCCGAGCTCTCCTGTGTGCCCAAACAGGGGTTTACCCCAACATATGGGGTATCAGCGTACTCAGGACAAATTGGACAACAACTTTTGTGGACCAATTTCTCCTGTTACCCTTGGGAAAATACAAAACTGGGGGCTAAAAAATAATTTTTGTGGGAAAACAAAAAGATTTTTTATTTTCACGGCTCTGCGTTATAAACTGTAGTGAAACACTTGGGGGTTCAAAGTTCTCACAACACATCTAGATAAGTTCATTGAGGGGTCTAGTTTCCAATATGGGGTCACTTGTGGGGGGTTTCTACTGTTTAGGTACATTAGGGGCTCTGCAAACGCAATGTGACGCCTGCAGACCAATCCATCTAAGTCTGCATTCCAAATGATGCTCCTTCCCTTCCGAGCCCTCCCATGCGCCCAAACGGTGGTTCCCCCCCACATATCGGGTATCAGCGTACTCAGGACAAATTGGACAACAACATTTAGGGTCCAATTTCTCCTGCTAACCTTGGAAAAATACAAAACTGGGGGCTAAAATATAATTTTTGTGGAAAAAAAAATATTTTTTATTTGCATGGCTCTGCGTTATAAACTGTAGTGAAATACTTGGGGGTTCAAAGCTCTTACAACACATCAAGATGAGTTCCTTAGGGGGTCTACTTTCCAAAATGGTGTCACTTGTGGGGGGTTTCTACTGTTTAGGTACATTAGGGGCTCTGCAAACGCAATGTGACGCCTGCAGACCATTCCATCTAAGTCTGCATTCCAAATGGCGCTCCTTCCCTTCCGAACCCTCCCATGCGCCCAAACGGTGGTTCCCCCCCACATATGGGGTATCAGCGTACTCAGGACAAATTGGACAACAACTTTTGGGGTCCAATTTCTCCTGTTACCCTAGGGAAAATACAAAACTGGGGGCTAAAAAATAATTTTTGTGGGAAAAAAATTTTGTTTTATTTTTATGGCTCTGCATTATAAACTTCTGTGAAGCCCTTGGTGGGTCAAAGTGCTCACCACACATCCAGATAAGTTCCTTAGGGGGTCTACTTTCCAAAATGGGGTCACTTGTGGGGGGTTTCAATGTTTAGGCACATCAGTGGCTCTCCAAACGCAACATGGCGTCCCATCTCAATTCCTGTCAATTTTGCATTGAAAAGTCAAACGGCGCTCCTTCCCTTCCGAGCTCTCCCATGCGCCCAAACAGTGGTTTACTGCCACATATGGGGTATCAGCGTACTCGGGACAAATTGGACAACAACTTTTGAGGTCCAATTTCTTCTCTTACCCTTGGAAAAATAAAAAATTGGGGGCAAAAATATAATTTTTGTGAAAAAATATGATTTTTTATTTTTACGGTTCTGCATTATAAACTTCTGTGAAGCACTTGGTGGGTCAAAGTGCTCACCACACCTCTAGATAAGTTCCTTAGGGGGTCTACTTTCCAAAATGGTGTCACTTGTGGGGGGTTTCAATGTTTAGGCACATCAGTGGCTCTCCAAACGCAACATGGCGTCCCATCTCAATTTCTGTCAATTTTGCATTGAAAAGTCAAACTGCGCTCCTTCCCTTCCGAGCTCTCCCATGCGCCCAAACAGTGGTTTACTGCCACATATGGGGTATCAGCGTACTCAGGACAAATTGGACAACAACTTTTGAGGTCCAATTTCTTCTCTTACCCTTGGAAAAATAAAAAATTGGGGGCAAAAATATAATTTTTGTGAAAAAATATGATTTTTTATTTTTACGGCTCTGCATTATAAACTTCTGTGAAGCACTTGGTGGGTCAAAGTGCTCACCACACATCCAGATAAGTTCCTTAGGGGGTCTACTTTCCAAAATGGTGTCACTTGTGGGGGGTTTCAATGTTTAGGCACATCAGTGGCTCTCCAAACGCAACATGGCGTCCCATCTCAATTCCTGTCAATTTTGCATTGAAAAGTCAAATAGCGCTCCTTCCCTTCCGAGCTCTCCCATGCGCCCAAACAGTGGTTTACTGCCACATATGGGGTATCAGCGTACTCAGGACAAATTGGACAACAACTTTTTGGGTCCAATTTCTCCTGTTACCCTTGGTAAAATAAAACAAATTGGAGCTGAAGTAAATTTTTTGTGTAAAAAAGTTAAATGTTCATTTTTATTTAAACATTCCAAAAATTCCTATTAAACACCTGAAGGGTTAATAAACTTCTTGAATGTGGTTTTGAGCACCTTGAGGGGTGCAGTTTTTAGAATGGTGTCACACTTGGGCATTTTCTATCATATAGACCCCTCAAAATGACTTCAAATGAGACGTGGTCCCTAAAAAAAAATGGTGTTGTAAAAATGAGAAATTGCTGGTCAACTTTTAACCCTTATAACTCCCTAACAAAAAAAAAAATTGGTTCCAAAATTATGCTGATGTAAAGGAGACATGTGGGAAATGTTACTTATTAAGTATTTTGTGTGACATATCTCTGTGATTTAATTGCATAAAAATTCAAAGTTTGAAAATTGCGAAATTTTCAAAATTTTCGCCAAATTTCCGTTTTTTTCACAAATAAACGCAGGTACTATCAAAGAAATTTTACCACTATCATGAAGTACAATATGTCACGAGAAAACAATGTCAGAATCACCAGGATCCGTTGAAGCGTTTCGGAGTTATAACCTCATAAAGGGACAGTGGTCAGAATTGTAAAAATTGGCCTGGTCATTAACGTGCAAACCACCCTTGGGGGTAAAGGGGTTAAAAAAGAATTGAAAGGCCACAGATTTGCCAGTGTGGAATTTCCATTACAGCCGTCATATATTGCTGTGCTCCAAGTTAGGTCATTGGAGGCCGGTGTACTTATTTTGTGGCTGTGTGATACTCAAATTCTAAACAGCCTTATTTAGCCTAAAATTTTTTGAAGGGACACAGATTTGCATTTGTATTTCTTTAACAGCCGTCATATATCTCTGCTCCAAGGTTTGGCATTGGAGGCCGGTGTACTTATTTATGGGCTGTGTGATACTCAAAATCTATACAGCGCTATTTAGCCTCCCAAAAAATTGAAAGACCACAGATTTGCCAGTGTGGTATTTCTGTTACAGCCGTCATATATCTCTGCTCCAAGTTTTGGCATTGGAGGCCGGTGTATTTATTTTTTGCCTGTGAGAAACTCAAATCCTATACAGCGCTATTTCGCATAAATTAACTTAAATTTTTTTTTTTTATACAGTCTGTTAGGTCAGGCTGAGGCCTGCCTGGTGTTTTGGGATTGAAAAATCGTAGATTTGCAGGCATACTGATCACATATTATTTCGCTACAAATAAAGACATTTGTGTTGAGCATTTGAAATAGTGCAGTAGTCCATTTAAAATGGGCAAGGCAAGGGTCAGGGAAGTGGGCGTGACGGTGCATCCAGAGGACGAGGCCGTGGGCAAGGTGAAAGTGGGCAACAACAAAGACCCACATCTTCTCGCTTGACTTTCCTGTCCCAGTTTCTAGGGGACTGCAGCACACCACTATTGAAGCCAGAGCAGTCTGAAACGGTTGTTGGTTGGATAGGGGATAATGCTTCCAGTCACTTAGCCACCACCACCACCTTGTCTTCCACATGGTCAAGTCTGAGTAGCCGTGAGTGTGGCCAAGATATTCCTCACCCTGATCCTCCCTCCTCCCACCATGCCGAGTGCCCTGAGACAACTGATCCCACACTTGGACACTGAAGAGCTGTTTAGTTTTCCATTTCAAGATTCAGAAATCTCTGCCGATTAACCTGAAATGGGGAAAGATGAGATCGCATGTAGAGCTGCCCAAACCTTTGACCAGCCCTGGTCACACGAAGGCGATGGTGGGAAAGTGTCATAAGAGGTGGACGATGATGAGACACAATTGCCAGAAAGTCAGGAGGAGGAGCAGGGTGCGGATGTGGAAGATGTGGTGGATGACATACTGACTGACCCAACCTGGCAGGAGGACATGCATAGCGAGGACAGCAGCAGAAATGGGGAAGAAGGCAGATCCCCCCAACAGGCAGGAAGAAGCAGTGTGGTGGCCACAGATAGAAGGCGTGCATCCATTCCCTGTAACAGCAACAAGAGTGAAGTTGCCATTCCACCTGTGAGATCTTCCCGAGTCTGGCTATTTTTTAAAGACTCTGCCGATAACCCCAAACAGACTAGGTATTTGCAGCACCTGCCATGCCCGCATCAGCAAGGGTAGCAAAACAACCAGTCTGACCACCACCAGCATGATCAGGCACATGGCAGCAAAGCACCCGACTTTGTGGGCTGAACCCCAGGCTCCAGGACCACTGCCTGCTGGTCACACCACTGCTTCTTCCACTGTTTTGCATAGAAGCCAATCCCCAGTACACCATTCATTTGAAGATGCCTCTAGCCCTGCACCTGTTGTGCCCCACAGTCAAGCAGCACCATCATCAAGTGCGTCCACGTCCTTGTCCCAGCACAGCGTTCAGTTGTCTATAACCCTTTGGAAGTCTTTGGAATGCAAGCGGAAATACCCAGCCAACGCCCCACAGGCCACAGTCCTCAATTCTAATATTTCTACTTGCACTAGAAATGCTGCCTTTTAGGCTTGTTGAGACGGAAGCTTTCTGCAACCTGATGGCAGCGGCCGTCCTAAGGTACTCGGTTCCCAGTCACCACTATTTCTCCCGGTGTGCGGTATCGGCATTACACCAGCATGAGTCCCACAACGTTACCCGTGCCCTCAACAATGTTGTTACCGGGAAACTCCACCTAACCATGGACACGTGGACAAGTGCTTGTGGGCAGGGACGGTGCATATCAATGATGGCACACTGGGTTAACATAGTGGAAGCCGGGACCCAGTCGAACCTTGGGATGGAACACATCCTCTTCTCGCCGAAGATTGCTGGCCCTTCGTCAATCAGGGTTGCTCCCACAGTCTACAACTCCTGTACCACCTCCTCTTCATCCTCCTTGTCTGAAATCAACACATCAGTCAGAAGCTGGAAGCACTGCAGCACTGCCTCAGCCAAGTGGCAACAGGCTGTGCTGATGCTAATCTGCATAGGTGACAAACAATGCAGAAGACAGCGCTGCAAAGAACAGTCAGATGTTTGGATGACACCGCTGAACCTACAGCCAGGCATGGTCGTGTGTGACAATGGCCGTAACCTGGTGGCGGCCTTGAGGCAAGGTGAGCTCACACACGTACCTTGCTTGGCCCATGTGCTTAACCTCGTGGTTCAACGTTTTCTGAAAAGCTACCCAGAGCTGTCGGATCTGCTAGTGAAAGTACGCCATCTGTCTGCCCATTTTAGAAAGTCAGCTGCAGCTTCAGCCGCCCTTGCCATGCTACAGCAGCGGTTTCAGCTTCCAGCTCACCGACTGTTGTGTGATGTCCCCACGTACTGGAACTCTATGCTGCATATGTTGGAAAGGATTGGTGAGCAGAAGAGGGCCGTTGTTGACTACCAACATCAACAAGGCCGTCGAATTTCAAGTCAGACACATAAGACATAAGAGGTTTCTTATAGCCTCATTGTTTGCTCATTCCTTGTCGCTTATACTCTGACCCTTGGCCGAGTGTGTGTGCCCCTTTTGTGCCTGTGTCTGTGCTTTGTGCCTGTGCTACTTTATGCTTGTCTGGTTCTGATCTGGTTCTGTCCCCAAGTTCTGTTTGTTCCTCCTGTGCTGCGCTGCTATCTCAGTGTATGACTCCTTGCTTACATTCTGACAATTCTCTGATCGCCCCTCCTGTGCCGTGCCACCCTCTCCGTGTATGACCCCCACCTGTCTGACCTGAGTTCCCTTCTCCTCTAGTTCAGGGTCCCTGTAGAATCCTGCACTCATCTCCAGCAGCAGGACGCTAAGCCCCGCCCCATGTGGTCACTTGATCGTAGGTCCTTCTCTTTTCTGCCATCCTCAGCAAGCTGCTCAGGTCCTGTCTGCCTGATACTTTCCCTGCGGTATCTGACCCCGGGCTCTCCAGCAGTGTGGGTGAGTCACCCTGTTCAGCCGTGGCAGTGCACCGTTGCTGACAGGATCCTGATATTATAAGCGACCATACATTTTTTAGGGTTTGAGAAAGTTGTGTGTTTTTCTGTGCAAATTATCAGCATGGATCCCCTGCAGGCTTTGGCCAATCAGGTTAAGCATTTAACCCAAATGTTCCAAAAGCTCAATGTGGAACAGCACATGATGGCCCATACCCAACAGCAGTTGGTGGACACCGTGCAGGGGGCTGTTGCGGCAGGGTCTCCTGGTTCTGGGAGGAGGGACATATCTGTGGTATCCCCTGAATCTCCGGTTAAATTACCTGATTTCTTTTCAGGGGATAAAAAGGAGTTTAGGTCCTTCAAGGAGGGATGTAAGCTTTTTTTTTCTTTATGGCCCGTTCCTCTGGGGATGAGTTCCAGAAGGAGAGCGTCGTTATTTCTTTACTGCGGGTGCCCCCCCAAGCATGGGATTTTTCTCTGTCTCCCACTGCCCCTGAGAGAATGACTGTCGTTGCCTTCTTTGAAGCCTTGGGCCGCATATATGATGAGCCTGACAGAGTACGTATGGCTGAAGATATGGTCATGAATGTCCATCAGGGTAAACGCTCGGCTGAGTGGTTTTGTGCTGAGTTTCAACGTTGGGCAGTGGAGGTTTCATGGAATGATGCCGCGCTTCGGGGCTTATTCCGCAGAGGCCTGTCCAAACGCCTCCAAGATGCTCTGGCCCTCCATCCACTATCTGACACCTTGGAGGATGCTATTACTCAGGCCATGCGCATGGGCCGCAGGCTTTGGGCTAAGGGTGTCATGCAGTCTGAGACATCCCTATTTTCCGGCAGCAAAGAGACTGGTGTCGCTCCTGAACCCATGGAGATTGGTGCCACTTTGGTCAAGGAGATGGAGAGGAGACGCCGCCAAGAGAAGCAGCTCTGTTTTTATTGCGGGGAGTCTGGTTATTGGAAAAAGGATTGCCCCTCTTGCCCATTGTCCTCCAAAGTGATGGGAAACGACTAGGTCTGGGTAATTGTCGAGGAGGCTGCCAGGACCTGCAGGTACTTTCTTCCTCATGTCCTAAAGTTTTACTAAGGGTTGAACTGCTGGTAGACAATGTCCATTTTTTCTCTACAGCGCTGGTGGACAAGGGTTCATCACTCAACCTGGTCAGCTCTGATGTCATTTCCCAATACCAGATAGGGACAGTCAGGCTTCCTACACCACTTAAAATCGTGGCTATCGACTCATCTCCAATTACCCGAACTGGGATCATTTCTGTTTCTGAAAAGTTTGTGTTGAAAATTGGTTCTTCCCATGCAGAAGAGATTGAATGTTTTGTCATGGACAAATTATCAGCAGGTCTGGTGCTGGGCATGCCGTGGCTTCCGTGCCATAACCCAGTGAAAAATGTTATCAATGTGGTATTTTCGGATCTCATTGGCCGTTTTATAGTGGTATACCTAGGTGATATCCTGATATATTCTGTTGCCAGTTTCCCATTTGTTGCATGTTAAAACAGTGCTTCAGAGGCTAAGAGAAAATCAATTGTTCATCAAACTTGAGAAATGTTCATTTTTTTGTTCAGGAATCGTCATTTCCAGGTCTGATAATTTCACCTCAGGGCTTTCGCATGGATCCTAAGAAAGTGCAAGCTATTGTGGAGTGGGTCCAGCCCTGGGACCTTACAGGACTCCAGCGCTTCTTGGGATTCGCAAATTATTATCGCAAGTTTATTAAAGGTTTTTCACAGGTGACTAAGCCTCTCACGGACCTCACTTGTAAAAGGGCAGATGTCAAAAACTGGTCTTCATTAGCTAAACAATCCTTTCTAATGCTACAAAACTGTTTTTCATCTGCTCCTATCCTGGTCCAACCGGACCCATCCAAACCATTTGTGGTTGAGGTGATTGCTTCTGAGGTGGGGGTGGGGGCAGTTTTGTCGCAAGGACCAGCTCCTCTGACTAATCTCAGGCCGTGTGCCTATTTTTCAAAGAAATTTTCTCTGGCGGAGAAAAATTATGACATAGGCAACAGAGAGCTTCTGGCCATTAAATTGGCGTTCGAAAAATGGAGGCACTTTTTGGAGGGGGCGGTTCATCCTATTACAGTTATCACTGACCATAAAAATTTAGAGTACATCAAATCTACTAAAAGACTGACTCCCAGGCAAGCTCGCTGGTCACTTTTTTTTCCAGATTTCAGTTTTCCATTACCTTTCGGCCAGGGTCTAAGAACGTAAAGGCTGATGCCTTATCGCATAGTTTTGAGCCATTATCTGCCCCGATCCGCCATCCCCCATTTGTCAACCCAGTCTTGTGGTTGACGAGGTGTCGTCAGAATTGGAGCAAGAGATTGTGAGGGCTCAATCTTTGGCTCCAAGTTCCAAACCTGTAGACAAATTATTTGTCCTGCAGCATTTGCGCAACAAACTCCTGTTGGAGTTCCATGATTCGAAGTTGAGTGCACACCCTGGTATGGCTGCCACACGGGAAGCAGTGGCAAGGGTCTTGTGGTGGCCTTTAATGGCTTCAGATATCAAGAAACATGTTGCAGCACATGGGATATGTGCCCGTTCTAAAAGCTAGAGTTGCCAGCTGGGGAATTGGTGCCTTTGCCAGTCCCAGGAAGGCCATGGACTCACTTGTCCATGGACTTCATCACCGATCTTCCATCATCCCGTGGTAATACGGTTATTTGAGTAGTGGTGGATAGATTTTCTAAGTTGGCACATTTTGTACCATGACAAGTTTACCTTCAGCAGAGACGCTCTCTGGATATTACCTGTCCCAGGTGGTACCCATGGTCCCCATGAATATTGTGTCAGACAGAGGGACTCAGTTTGTGTCTAAATTCTGGTTGGCCTTGTGCCAAAAAATGAGGATATCTGTCTTTTTCCTCAGCGTTTCACCCAGAAACCAATGGACAAACAAAGCACCAACCAGTCGCTTGAACAAAATCTTCGTTGCCTGACTTCTACCCTGCAAAGGGACTGGTCTGATGCCTTACCATTAGCAGAATTTGCCTTCAAAAACCGGGTAAACCAATCTAGCGGTAGGTCACCATTTTTTATTAATTATGGGACTAACCCTCATTTTGACAAATTTTCTCGAATAGATTCTGGTTGTCCGGGGGCAGAGGACGGGGTCAATCGTCTCAAGGATCTTTGGACTAAGGTTCGTTTAAATATTTCTAAAGCTCAGGAGAAATATAAATGTTTTGCGGATAGGAAAAGGGATTCTGCTCAGACGCTGCTTTGTGGGGATAAAGTGTGGCTGTCCACACGAATTATAATTCTTCGATTGCCCTCCGCCAAACTGGGATCTAAATTTATTGGTCCCTATGAGGTCATCAAAGTAGTGAACCCGGTAACCTATCGGCTCCGTCTTCCTCCCTCCTTAAAACTCCATAATGTCTTTCATAGGTCTTTACTTAAACCCTTGGGGGCGGTGAGGGAAGATACTGAGGCTGTTCTTCCTCCAGTCTTGGTTGAAGGACATATGGACTTTGAGGTTCAACATATTGTGGATTCCAGGTGGGTTCGGGGGTCTTTGCAGTATTTGGTACATTGAAGGGGGTATGGTCCGGAAGATCGATCATGGGTACCAGCCAGATCGGTACACGCTGACAGTCTGGTTCGTGCATTCCATGCCCGGCATCCTGGGAAACCTGGGAGTCTGTAGGTCCCCCGTTGAGAGGGGGGTACTGTCATGATCTGCATAGTTTGTGGGATTAGGCAGTTCAGAGGATAATCTGGACGGCCTCACTATGAAATTCTGGGAGGTTTCTTATAGCCTCATTGTTTGCTCATTCCTTGTCGCTTATACTCTGACCCTTGGCCGAGTGTGTGTGACCCTGTTGTGCCTGTGCCTGTGCTTTGTGCTACTTTATGCTTATCTGGTTCTGATCTGGTTCTGTCCCCGTTTATAGTTCTGTCTGTCCCTCTTGTGCTACGCTGCTATCTCCGTGTATGACTCCTTGCTTACATTCTGACTATTCTCTGATCGCCCCTCCTATACCGCACTGCCCTCTTCATGTATGACCCCGCCTGTCTGACCTGAGTTCCCCTCTCTTCTAGTTCAGGGTCCCTGTAGAATCCTGCACTCATCTCCAGCAGCAGGACGCTAAGCCCCGCCCCCTGTGATCACATGATAGTAGGTCCTTCTGTTTTCTGCCATCCTCAGCACGCTGCTCAGGTCCTGTCTGCCTGAGCTTTCCTTGCAGTATCTGACCCCGGGCTCACCCACAGTGTGGGTGAATCACCCTGTTCAGCCATGGCAGTGCGTCGGTGCTGACAAGATCCTGATACCTTCAAAACTTTGAGGACTGCACCAAGATGGTGCCATAATTAGCATCACCATCCCACTTCTCTTCATTCTTAAAAACTTTCTGCTCACAAAGAGGATGCATTGCAGGCGGAGCACGAGGGCATGGAGCAAGGAAACATACAGGGGGATTACACTCGGCCCAGCCTCATGTCACGTTGATTGGTAGGCAATGAGGACGAGGAGGAAGAACAGGAGCTACATTCATGCGCTATAGATGGTACTACAGAATAAATAAATAACTTGGCACTCAACAGATAATTAGTGATGAAATTGAACAAAAGGTATTTATTACTTGGATTGCAGTCCAATTTAAACGTTTCGGTCAAACATTTGACCTTCTTCAGTAAGCTGCGTTACAAATGTATAACAAAATAACAATAAGTATATAAAGGTAATAAAAAATAGTAACAAGGCAAAAAAATAAGGTAAATCTCACAATCTTTATGTGATATGTGATGGAATGGAAGGTAGGAGAGGTAAGGAAGGGGGAAGGTAACATTTTTTACATACCCGACTGCTTGTATCACGGTAGATGTAAGTTATCGTTGGATATCAGAAAAGAGGGTCCTATGTTGTGGTATTATACGGACCTATATAGTGAAACGGATACCGTATGTCATCACGGGGGATGGAATATGCAATATGTATGATAGATGTAGGGGAGCAATGATAGTAAACTAACCTGTCGAAAATTGGCGTAAGCATCTAATATTCAGATTTAATTGTCGAACTTTAGAAGATGGTCTATTATATAAATACATAAAATAAGGGTAAATGTGGGAGCAAAAAAGAGAAAAGGAAAAAATCACCGCCTATAGGGAGAATATAGAGTGTCTCACCTAATATACGTAGTTAAATATGGATGAGGATTTAGGTGTATACATTAGGGAAATGCCCAATGAAATAGCCGTGGCTGTAAGAGAAGGACACAAAAATTATCTTATGCTGGCATCATCGCCGTATATCCAGTAGATCTACACTGGAGATATTATTCTCACCATAGGATAGATTAAATCAGATGCACGCTGGCTTAGGGTGCCGTAGTAGTAGTATGAAATCTAAGAGGACGAAAAGTAAACATTATCCCATATCATCCCATATATGTAAGCTGATAGACAACATGAAAAAGCCCCAAGAAAAAAGACTGTGTGGCTCACCTATCATTGAGGACTATTGGGGAGTCCTAAGAGAGTAGGAACACTGGAGAAATCCGCTCCTGTGATAAAACAGTAGTGTCAGCTAGATCTAATGTGGATTAAAATGTCCACTAGATGAGGGAGCTTACCAGTGTAGGAGAAGTAGATGGTGTGCGTCAACGCGGTGTCCGCCGCTAGTTGAGTGAACTGTAGACCAGGCAGCCCGTTTAAATAATGGTGGGGCGGCATCATGTGCACTAACGAGGACGGAAGTACGTCCTGGGACAAACTGCGCATGTCTGGGGCCGCTCTGTTGAGCACCGGGTGAGCGGTCACCTGACTATCCTATGCCGAGGATTATGGGGATTGTAGTTTGTTGAAACCGGAAGTGCGTGTAGCGCCGCAGCGCGCATGTCAGGATCCGCTTCTGCTGCAGAGTTTGTTAGCAGCATGAGCGGTCACCTGATCAAAAAGTGTGGGGGATCATGGGGAATGTAGTAAAAACCCTGACAGGAAGTGTGTCCCTGATGCTGATGTATGTGATCTGTATGTAACTGGCCGAGGTTGTAGCCATGGTAACCGGATAGGGGGAACGGACATGCGATCCCTGAAGAATGCCCCATTAACACAGAATAAACTAATAGGTAACATGGCCTATTGTGTCATATATATTTTAATTAGGCTGCGCATACCTCAGGAAACCCCTATAAAATGCACCTCGGGAGACTCCTACAGGATATACCATGTACATAGGACAAAATGTAAGTTGAGACAGGAACACCACAAACCTTAGACCTGTTCTTTAATACCCTGAATACTGCTTGGCCAGGACTTAATTTTACTATTACTACCGTAGCAGCACGGAAACAGTCAGCTTCTTGGACACCCTAGTTATGAAAGATGAATTAGGAAATCTTAAAACTGACCTATACACAAAACCAACTGACAGGAATAGTCTCTTGCATTTTCAAAGCCTACACCCTATTGCCACAAAAAAATCCATTCCCCGATCTCAATTCAAAAGGATACAGAGAATAGTCACTGAACCAGACCTTCTCCAAACTAGGACAGACGAGATGTACTCCAAATTCAGAGAACGAGGTTACCCCCCTAAATTACTGACGGATGCCATTAGTCACCCCACAACAATGCGACCCCTGTCCAGGAAAAGGGTCCCGTTCGTTCATGTATATCACCCGTATGTACATATTCTACATCACACCATCAGACGCCACTGGAATATACTGCGCACGGCCCATCCAGGTATCCCCGAATTCCAGGACCACTTCCTACCATGTTACAAGCGTCCCTCTAATATCCGGGACTCCCTGGTCAAAGCGGACTTTGGGGTTAACAAGGCTAACACACAACTTTTTCTCAATAGACCTAAAAACGGCACGTTCCCATGTCTACATTGCAACCAATGCAACAATGTTATTCGGGGGGATTACTTCTGCCATCCTCATTCGGGCAAAAGATACAAGATAAAATGCTATGCTACATGTGACACTTCCTTCGTAGTTTATGCCATAAAATGTCCATGTGGTCTCCTGTATATTGGTGAGACAACCCAGTCGATCAAATCCCATATTTCTAAACATAAGTCGACCATCCGCTGTCAAAATCTGCTACTACCACTCCCAAGCCATTTCTCTTCTAAGGGCAATAACGTCTCACAATTGAGATTTCAGGTCTTAGAACACATCCCAGCACCCAGACGGGGAGGCAATAGAATCCACCTCGTGAAAAAGAGGGAGGCTTACTGGATTCATGAAATACAGACCCTTGCTCCAAAGGGCCTTAATAGGGATTATGATCCCCTAGCTTTTGCTTAAAAAGTTTATTTATTTTGGAACTATTACTAGGGGCATCATTCTATATGGATCTAAAAATGCTATAATGTATCTCTACATATGTCTTATTACCTTTACGATGTATGCTAATATATTTGTCTTTTTCTGCAGAGTTGCCTTTATTGACAAACTTCACGCAAGTCACTTCCTGCTCCCTCCCCACCCTTGGACTCTCCTTCCTTTTTGTTCCCTACCCGACTGCACTCAACTTACATTTTGTCCTATGTACATGGTATATCCTGTAGGAGTCTCCCGAGGTGCATTTTATAGGGGTTTCCTGAGGTATGCGCAGCCTAATTAAAATATATATGACACAATAGGCCATGTTACCTATTAGTTTATTCTGTGTTAATGGGGCATTCTTCAGGGATCGCATGTCCGTTCCCCCTATCCGGTTACTATGGCTACAACCTCGGCCAGTTACATACAGATCACATACATCAGCATCAGGGACACACTTCCTGTCAGGGTTTTCTAATTTACTACATTCCCCATGATCCCCCACACTTTTTGATCAGGTGACCGCTCATGCTCCTAACAAACTCTGCAGCAGAAGCGGATCCTGACATGCGCGCTGCGGCGCTACACGCACTTCCGGTTTCAACAAACTACAATCCCCATAATCCTCGGCATAGGATAGTCAGGTGACCGCTCACCCGGTGCTCAACAGAGCGGCCCCTGACATGCGCAGTTTGTCCCAGGACGTACTTCCGTCCTCGTTAGTGCACATGATGCCGCCCCACCATTATTTAAACGGGCTCCCTGGTCTACAGATCACTCAACTAGCGGCGGACACCGCGTTGACGCACACCATCTACTTCTCCTACACTGGTAAGCTCCCTCATTTTAATCCACATTAGATCTAGCTGACACTACTGTTTTATCACAGGAGTGGATATCTCCAGTGTTCCTACTCTCTTAGGACTCCCAAATAGTCCTCAATGATAGGTGAGCCACACAGTCTTTTTTCTTGGGGCTTTTTCATGTTGTCTATCAGCTTACATATATGGGATGATATGGGATAATGTTTACTTTTCGTCCTCTTAGATTTCATACTACTACTACGGCACCCTAAGCCAGCGTGCATCTGATTTAATCTATCCTATGGTGAGAATAATATCTCCAGTGTAGATCTACTGGATATACGGCGATGATGCCAGCATAGATATTTTTTGTGTCCTTCTCTTACAGCCACGGCTATTTCATTGGGCATTTCCCTAATGTATACACCTAAATCCTCATCCATATTTAACTACGTATATTAGGTGAGACACTCTATATTCTCCCTATAGGCGGTGATTTTTTCCTTTTCTCTTTTTTGCTCCCACATTTACCCTTATTTTATGTATTTATATAATAGACCATCTTCTAAAGTTCGACAATTAAATCTGAATATTAGATGCTTACGCCAATTTTCGACAGGTTAGTTTACTATCATTGCTCCCCTACATCTATCATACATATTGCATATTCCATCCCCCGTGATGACATACGGTATCCGTTTCACTATATAGGTCCGTATAATACCACAACATAGGACCCTCTTTTCTGATATCCAATGATAACTTACATCTACCGTGATACAAGCAGTCGGGTATGTAAAAAATGTTACCTTCCCCCTTCCTTACCTCTCCTACCTTCCATTCCATCACATATCACATAAAGATTGTGAGATTTACCTTATTTTTTTGCCTTGTTACTATTTTTTATTACCTTTGTATACTTATTGTTATTTTGTTATACATTTGTAACACAGCTTACTGAAGAAGGTCAAATGTTTGACCGAAACCTTTAAATTGGACTGAAATCCAAGTAATAAATACCTTTTGTTCAATTTCATCACTAATTATCTGTTGAGTGCCAAGTTATTTATTTATTCTGCTTACTGGTGTGGGAAACCTATCTTGAGCACCGACACAGCAGTGCCACGATATATTTCACTATAGATGGTACTACAAACACATCTGTATTAGCATCTGTTCAGCAGAGATGGCCTGAGGACAGGGTGGATGAGGAGCAAGAGGACAGCATGGTCAGTCGTCCTGTTGGTGAGGACATTGAACTCTTGCCTGTTAGCAGTCTGGCACGCATGGCTGACTTTATGTTGTTCTGCATTTCACATGACCCTTGGATTATCAAAATTTTGGGTGACACTCATTACTGGTTGGTGACACTTCTAGACCCATGCTACAAGGAGAACTTTCAATCTCTTCTGCATGAGGCAGAGAGGTGTACTAAAATGTTGCAGTACCACAGGGGCCCCTGTAGCGGAATTAGTTAGAAAATTCCCATGTGAGAACGCTGGCAGCAGATGTCAGAGTTTGTTGTACAACCAAGGACTCCAAGCAAGAGAGACAGAAGTACAATCCAGCTCAGGCAGGGGAACAATGGCCAAGTTCTGGGACAGTGTTCTCAGACCCTCCCATCATGGCAGCACAGAGGCAAGGGGTGCTGTCCCAAGAAGTGCAATGTTTGGGAAGATGGTGAGGGAGTACCTTGCAGATCGTACAAACATCCTCCGTGATTCCTCTGTGCCTTTTAATTATTGAGTATCCAAGCTGGACACGTGACATGAACTGGCTCTCTACGCCTTGGAGGTCCTGGCCTGCCCTGCTGCTAGCATTCTGTCAGAGAGGGTTTTTAGTGTCGCTGGTGGAATTATAGCAGATAAGCGCATCCGCCTGTCAACTGAAAATGCTGACAGGCTGACTCTTATCAAAATGAACAAGGCCTGGATTGGGAAAGATTTCTGTGCACCACCAAGAGAAAACAGTGAAACATAACCTCAAATACATTCTCTCTTTTAGGGAGGTGTATTCTTATGCACCTCTTTACAACCACACATGGGTATACACTTCCAGATTTGGTCTGTTTGTTTTTATTCTCCTCCTTATCCTCATCTTCCTCATCCAGAACCACTATATCACCAGGGTGAACGTGGTCTGTACGGTGCATTTTGGCCAAGGGTGCTGTGGTGGCACTCTTTTATTTAAAAAAAAATGGATTTTACATTGGGGAATTGGGCATGACATTACATTGGGCCTACTTCTTAACTCGGTCTCCTGCAATCTGTCCTGTACCTGCCAGTAGATCACCAGGGTGAACGTGCTTAAAACTATTATAGGCCGGTAAATTTTGGGAAAGGGGCCTGCGATGGCACTAGTATATTTCTAAAAAAGGTACCCCACATTGGTGAAACCACATTCTTGTTGGCAAAAACTTCATAACATTTGTGTACCTTAAAGAGATCCCTTAAAAATTTCCTTGTTGTGCTGCCTGGTTGCTCACATTGGACACAATACACTTCATATAAATTTAATAAAGCAATGCTGTTAGTTTGGCTCAGTAGTTCATTGCAAATAATTATTTGTTGACTAGATTAGTTTTTCTCCTTAAGAGAGCCATAGATTTGGCTGCCTCAAATGTACAAATGGCAAATTTACAAATGGCGATTTGTAACCAAGATTTAAATACTGTATACCGAATGCATTCAGACAATCACATAGCTGCATTTCTTGTAAAATATTTACAGATG
The DNA here is from genome assembly GCF_032444005.1 of Ranitomeya imitator. Classification (NCBI taxonomy): domain Eukaryota; kingdom Metazoa; phylum Chordata; class Amphibia; order Anura; family Dendrobatidae; genus Ranitomeya; species Ranitomeya imitator. The sequence continues at coordinate 193,661,443 of NC_091283.1, forward strand.
TGACAGACAATGCTCATAGTGACACAATCTTGATAAATGTTTGTTTATTCACTTCACAAACAGTTCTAAGCCTCTATATGTTTGCTGTTTGTCATTGTAAAACATTAATGTTTACTGAAACTATACCAGTGGTGGTTTGATCTAAATCCTTGTGGCTTTTGTTTTCTAGGGGTTTATGGCCCCTCGTCTGAGTCCATGATATCTCAGTTTCATCCAACTTTGAAAAGTGGCCACTTGAAAGTCTGGATGAAGCTAGAGTTACTACATAGTGTAAATCACTATATAAGACCAGAGAAACAGGACTGTGACAGATGCCAAAACTGGGGTACCTGTATATTTACAGTGTGCTAATGCTTGCATAATTGTGGACGCCCATGCAGAGTAGGTAATCTCCCAGGGGATCTCTCTCTTGGTTTTGCTTCTCGGATATTCCAGACGGATGTTATTTAACCCCTTCAAGTCGCGGCCCTTTTTCATTTTTGCGTGTTCGTTTTTCGCTTCCCTCCTTCCCAGAGCCATAACTTTTTTATTTTTCCGTCAATATGGTCATGTGAGGGCTTTTTTTGGGGGGACAAGTTGTACTTTTGAACGACACCATTGGTTTTACCATGTCTTTTACTAGAAAACGGGAAAAAAATTCCAAGTGCGGTGAAATTGCAAAAAAAGTGCAATCCCACACTTGTTTTTTGTTTGGCTTTTTTGCTAGGTTCACTAAATGCTAAAACTAGCCTGCCATTATGATTCTCTAGGTCATTACGAGTTCATAGACACCTAACATGACTAGGTTATTTTTTATCTAAGTGGTAAAAAAAAATTCCAAACTTTGCTAAAAAAAAAAAAAAAAAAAAAAAAAGTGCCATTTTCCGATACCCGTAGCGTCTCCATTTTTCGTGATCTGGGGTCGGGTGAGGGCTTATTTTTTGCGTGCCGAGCTGATGTTTTTAATGATACCATTTTTGCGCTGATACGTTCTTTTGATCGCCCGTTATTGCATTTTAATGCAATGTTACGGCGACCAAAAAAACGTAATTCTGGCGTTTCGGGTTTTTTTCTCGCTACGCCGTTTAGCGATCAGGTTAATGCTTTTTTTTAATTGATAGATTGGGCGATTCTGAACACAGCGATACCAAATACGTGTAGGTTTGGTTTTTTTTTAATTGTTTTATTTAGGATGGGGCGAAAGGGGGGTGATTTAAACTTTTATATTTTTTATATTTTTTTCATATTTTTAAAAACATTTTTTTTTACTTGTGCCATGCTTCAATAGCCTCCATGGGAGGCTAGAAGCTGGCATAGCCTGATCGGCTCTGCTACATAGCAGCGATCATCAGATCGCTGCTATGTAGCAGAAATGCAGGTGTGCTGTGAGCGCCGACCACAGGGGGGCGCTCACAGCAGACCTGCATCAGTAACCATAGAGGTCTCAATGACCTCTATGGTTACCTTCCTGATGCATCGCCGACCCCCGATCATGTGACGGGGGTCGGTGATGACGTCATATCCGGCCGCCCGGCCGGATGCGGTAGTTAAATGCCGCTGTCTGTGTTTGACAGCGGCATTTAACAGGTTAATAGCGGCGGGTGAATAGCGATTTCACCCGCTGCTATTGCGCGCACATGTCAGCTGTACAAAACAGCTGGCATGTCGCGACTTTGATGTGGGCTCACCGCCGGAGCCCACATCAAAGGGGGATTCACGGCATGCGCAGTAGATGTACGGCGCATGTCGTGAAGGGGTTAAAAGCCTCTTGGTGATGATCTTAGTAGACTGTATGTAGTTAATCTTCATATATACGTAATCACTATATTTATTTAATCCTTATATGTACTTATTAACCTGTGTATGTTAACATATACAAAAGTGTATGCACTCACACTATTCAATCATACTATTCCTTGAATTTTGTAGTTTGCAAAAAAATTGCGTTGTATTGCAAGTATTAGCCGTTTTAAAGCTGTATCTGAACCTTAGTGTTAAAAACATGGCAAATAAAATTGCCAAATTCTCCTGTAAATAATTGTGCAAAGAGGGAACGATCATATCAGTAAAAAATGCGAGTGGATTTTCATGGGCCCATCCAGTATGTGGGTTCCAAGGCCTAATGGGGTGCATATGACTATGCAGCAGGGCTCGCCTTGCTGCCAATGTGTAAAAAAAGGAGTACGGAGTACAAAATGCATATTGTGAAGTGGATTTTCAAGGGCCCATCCAGTATGTGGGTTCCAAGGCCTAATGGGGTGCATATGACTGACTATGCAGTAGGGCTTGCTTTGCTGCCCGTGTGCAAAACAAAGGAGTACAGGAGTACAAAATGCATATTGTGAAGTGGATTTTCATGGGCCCTTCCAGTATGTTGGTTCTAAGGCTTATTGGGGTGCATATGAACTGCTAGCAGGGCAGGCCTTGAATTCAAAGCAACACTTTTTCAGGAGTCCCTCCTGGACATCTTATGAAAGGGGTATTGTGGTGTATCGTAATTCTTGGCAGCCCATACACTCAACAGCATAGGCTACAACAGCTTAGGAGACCCACTGTTTCATAATGGCCCTTTAAGAAGTTTAATGCCGCCTGATGCACCAGTAAAAATAGGCTCTGTGACTTTAAGAGTCCCTCCTTCGTAAATGAAGCAAGATGGGTCTGCTTATATGTCACACACCACATGGCCAGCTAGGGGTGTTAAATGTTACAATGACATTTCCCAATGAACGCATTTGTAGTGGTTGAAAGCAATGTTAAAGTTGAAAAACGCTTCAAGAACGCTGCATCTGAACTAAGCCTAAGTGGGGGAGGAAATTTTGGTCTGGGGTTAAATATTTGGCCTTACAGGCAAGTCATTAACCTGCAAAAGATGTACCTTGACATATTGTAATAGAGTGCAGGGTTGAGTATGTCACCACGGAAAAGACAGACCAATTGTTGAGGGGGATTTATTAACAGGGACAATATTCTCCTCACAGGGAGAAAACAGTAGAATATAAACTGAAAAGATAACGGTGCAAAATATAGGGGAAGCAGTATAGCAGTAGTAAACGAAATTTTCTTGTGAAAACACTTATCAGTCTGATAAAGACTTGCTTGTAGGGTCGTTTTCTCCAACGTAGGCGCCGGGAAACAGCGGCACTAGTCGTCCCTCTGTTTTCCATGAGCTGTGTAGTCTCTAGGAACCCGCAGCCTGGTGGTTTCGGGAGTTAATGTGATAGAGGGGATGCTAGGCAAATGGGGTCCCCTCGGCTCTGAGTCTTTAGCTTTAACAGCACAGCCTATCCCAGGAGAATGATGCTCAGTCTATTATTAAGCCTCTTAACAGGAATCAGGGGCTCTGTACTGATACCGTGGGTACCAGGGGTCACAGTCTCTGCACAGGCCACTGTCTCTGCACGGGTGTCAAGGCACCCCTCTCCAGTCACAGCAGAGTCCGCTTTCATGTACTCACAAGATGCAGTCTTTCTGGGCAATCTCCCTGCATTTGTCCTCTGACCGGGAGCCCTCTCTCCTCCCCTGAGCGCAGCTGCGTCCTGCCCTGACCGCTGCACACGCTGCTCTGCCACTTGCGCATGCGCCTTTCCTGCTCTCTGCCCAGCTTCCTTCCTGTCCCCGTCTTTTAATCTGCCCCCAGGGAACCTGTAGCACAGCTCAATGGTTCCAGGCACGGAGCAGAGGCTCAACCCGAACAACAAGCACACCCGAGCATTTTAGTGCTCGTCCATCACTAAAAATCATACATTGATTTATTTCCACTAGGCATAGATTTATAAAACTGAACATGAGGTTCTTAGTTTAGCATTTTGATCAGACTTTATGAAGCCCACTACGATGTCACAGTGAACCTATCAGTGGGTCCCTAGACTAACAGGTGCAACATGGGGTTCAAACCATCATCGCAGCAATGATACACCAGCAGGGTGGGCGACCCGGTGGCTCACAGCACCCATGCTGCGAGGCTGAGTCCCCATGATTTCAGGCCACAACACCCCACAAGCACAACACCACAGCAACAATGACCGCCACACAGCACAAACACCAGTGACTAGGGTTGAGCGAAACGGGTCGTTCATTTTCAAAAGTCGCCGACTTTTGGCAAAGTCGGGTTTCATGAAACCCGATCCGACCCCTGTGCGGGGTCGGCCATGCGGTACGCGACTTTCGCGCCAAAGTCGCATTTCAATGACGCGAAAAGCGCCATTTCTCAGCCAATGAAGGTAAACGCAGAGTGTGGGCAGCGTGATGACATAGGTCCTGGTCCCCACCATCTTAGAGAAGGGCATTGCAGTGATTGGCTTGCTGTCTGCGGCGTCACAGGGGCTATAAAGGGGAGTTCCCGCCGACCGCCATGTTACTGCTGCTGATCTGAGCTTAGGGAGAGGTTGCTGCCGCTTCGTCAGAAGCAGGGATAGCGTTAGGCAGGGTCCATTAACCACCAAACCGCTTGTGCTGTAGCGATTTCCACTGCCCAACACCACCTTCGGTGTGCAGGGACAGTGGAAGCTACATTTTTTTTTTCCCCTCAGCGCTGTAGCTCATTGGGCTGCCCTAGAAGGCTCCCTGATAGCTGCATTGCTGTGTGTACGCCGCTGTGCAAACCAACTGCTTTTTTCAAAGCACAAATCCTCTTGTTCCTTCCTTTCTGCACAGCTATCTTTTTTGTTTGTACACACTTTTTATTTAATTTGTGCATCAGTCCACTCCTTATTGCTGCCTGCCATACCTGGCTGAGATTACTGCAGGGAGATAGTAATTGTTGGACACTCCCTGTTTTTTTTTTTTTTTTGTGGGAGATTAAGATTGACATTTCTGCTAGAGTGCCATCCCTGTGTGTGCCATCTCTCACTCAGTGGGCCATAGAAAGCCTATTTATTTTTTTGCTTGATTTGGGTTATAAAATCTACCTGAAAAAATCACTACATCAATCAGTGGGAGAAAAATATTGGCCTCAGGGCTTGTGTGCCACTCTTGACTCCTGTGTGTGCCATCTCTCAGTCAGTGGGCCATAGAAAGCCTATTTATTTTTTTGCTTGATTTGGGTTCTAAATTCTACCTGAAAAAATCAATAAATCAATCAGTGGGAGATTAATATTGGCCTTTGGGCTTGTGTGCCAGTCCTAAGCGTGCCATCTCTCTCTCTCAGATAGTGGGCCATAGAAAGCCTATTTATTATTTTTTTTATTGGGTTTATAAATTTTCCCTGGAACCAAAAAAAAAAAAGTGGGAGATTAATATTGGCCTCTGGGCTTGTGTGCCAGTCCTGAGCGTGCCATCTCTCTCACAAATAGTGGGCCATAGAAAGCCTATTTATTTTTTTGCTTGATTTGGGTTCTAAAATGTACCTGAAAAAATCACTACATCAATCAGTGGGAGAAAAATATTGGCCTCTGGGCTTGTGTGCCACTCCTGACTCCTGTGTGCATCATCACTCACTCAGTGGGCCATAGAAAGCCCTTTTTTTTTTTTTTTGCTTTATTTGGGTTCTAAATTCTACCTGAAAAAATCAATAAATCAATCAGTGGGAGATTAATATTGGCCTTTGGGCTTGTGTGCCAGTCCTAAGCGTGCCATCTCTCTCTCTCAGATAGTGGGCCATAGAAAGCCTATTTATTATTTTTTTTATTGGGTTTATAAATTTTCCCTGGAAAAAAAAAAAAAAAAAGTAGGAGATTAATATTGGCCTCTGGGCTTGTGTGCCAGTCCTGAGCGTGCTATCTCTCTCACAAATAGTGGGCCATAGAAAGCCTATTTATTTATTTTTTTTTGGTTTTATAAATTCTCCCTTAAAAAAAAAAGGGAGATTAATATTGGCCTTTGGGCTTGTGTGCCAGTCCTAAGCGTGCCATCTCTCTCTCTCTCTCAGATAGTGGGCCATAGAAAGCCTATTTATTATTTTTTTTATTGGGTTTATAAATTTTCCCTGGAACAAAAAAAAAAAGTGGGAGATAAATATTGGCCTCTGGGCTTGTGTGCCACTTCTGACTCCTGTGTGCGTCATCTCTCACTCAGTGGGCCACAGAAAGCCTTTTTTTGTTTTATTTGTTTTCTAAATTCTCCCTGAAAAAATCATTTTATTTTATTTGGTTTCTAAATTCTTCCTGAAAAAATCATTTTATTCTATTATTTTTTTTCCTAGAGTCTCCCTGAAAAAAAAAAAAAAAAACATTCAGTGGGAGATTAATATTGCCCTTTCTGCTTGTGTGCCAGTCTTGACTCCTGGGTGTGCCATCTCTCTCTCTCTCTCCAATTGTGGGCCATAGAAAGCCTATTATTTTTTTAGCTTGATTTGGGTTCCAAAATCTACCTGAAAAAATCACTACATCAATCAGTGGGAGATAAATATTGGCCTCTGGGCTTGTGTGCCACTCCTGACTCCTGTGTGCGTCATCTCTCACTCAGTGGGCCATAGAAAGCCTTTTTTTGTTTTATTTGTTTTCTAAATTCTCCCTGAAAAAATCATTTTATTTTATTTGGTTTCTAAATTCTTCCTGAAAAAATCATTTTATTCTATTATTTTTTTTTCCTAAAGTCTCCCTGAAAAAAATAAATAAAAACAAATCAGTGGGAGATTAATATTGCCCTTTCTGCTTGTGTGCCAGTCTTGACTCCTGGGTGTGCCATCTCTCTCTCTCTCTCCAATTGTGGGCCATAGAAAGCCTATTATTTTTTTAGCTTGATTTGGGTTCCAAAATCTACCTGAAAAAATCATTACATCAATCAGTGGGAGATAAATATTGGCCTCTGGGCTTGTGTGCCACTCCTGACTCCTGTGTGCGTCATCTCTCACTCAGTGGGCCATAGAAAGCCTTTTTTTGTTTTATTTGTTTTCTAAATTCTCCCTGAAAAAATCATTTTATTTTATTTGGTTTCTAAATTCTTCCTGAAAAAATCATTTTATTCTATTATTTTTTTTTGCTAAAGTCTCCCTGAAAAAAAAAAAAAAATCAAATCAGTGGGAGATTAATATTTACATTTGTGCTTCAGTGACAGTCCTGCGTGTGTGGCATCTCTCTCATTTGTTGCCACCAACAACAGAGTGTGTAACATTGTGCCTGATTTTCGTTGTGGTCTCACTCACCTGTAAAGGGGTAGCTAAATCATACTGAAGTTATAGCTCACCGTGTAATTTGTGTGACAGCAACAAATACCGTTAGTTTGTTTACGTTTTTAAAACAATGAGGAAGTATGGTGGAAGAGGTCGTGGCCGGGGGCGTTCATTGTCAGCTGGTAATGAGGGTAGTGGTAGTGGTGGAGCATCAGCTGGTCGTGGGAAAAAAAATATTGCACCTAAGTCTGGAGCTGTGGAGCCAGGTTCGTCGTCTGGCTACACAAGGCCTCGAACGCTCCCTTTTCTGGGAGTAGGAAAACCGCTTTTAAAGCCGGAGCAGCAAGAGCAAGTTTTGGCTTATCTTGCTGACTCAGCCTCTAGCTCTTTTGCCTCCTCTCGTGAAACTGGTAAATGTCAAAGCAGCGCGTCGTTAGTGGATGTTCACGGTCAGGGACAAGTCGCTTCCTTGTCCTCTTCAGCAAAAACAACAACAGAGAAGAATGCAGCAGGCGACACAACGGGTTACTCCATGGAGCTCTTTACACATACCGTCCCTGGCTTAGAAAGTGAAGCAGTTAACAGTCCATGCCCATTACAAGTTGAATCTGACATGGAGTGCACTGATGCACAGCCACAGCCAGACTACTATGCTGGTCCTTTGACTCAGACCACAACATTGCCCTCGCAGGGTGCTGATCAAGAATCAGACCCTGATGAGACTATGTTGCCCCATCACGAACGCTATACCACCGACCGACACGGTGACACAGACGAAGTTGCACACGAGCTACAAGAAGAGGTAATAGATGACCCAGTTCTTGACCCCGATTGGCAGCCATTGGGGGAACAGGGTGCAGGCGGCAGCAGTTCTGAAGCGGAGGAGGAGGGGCCGCAGCAGGCATCAACATCGCAACAGGTTCCATCTGCCGGGCCCGTATCTTGCCCAAAACGCGTGGCAAAGCCAAAACCTGTTGGAGGACAGCGTGGCCATCCGGTTAAAGCTCAGTCTGCAATGCCTGAAAAGGTATCCGATGCTAGAAACAGTGCAGTCTGCCATTTTTTTAAACAACATCCAATTGATCAGCGCAAAGTCATCTGTCAAAAATGTTCAACTACCTTAAGCAGAGGACAGAATCTGAAAAGTCTCAATACAAGTTGCATGCATAGACATTTAACCACCATGCATTTGCAAGCCTGGACTAACTACCAAACGTCCCTTAAGGTTGTAGCACCCTCGGCCAATGAAGCTAGTCATCAACGCAACATCCCTTCCGGCAGTGTAGGGCCACCATTTTCCGCACCACCTGCAGTATCTGTGCAGGTTTCTTTGCCAGGCCAAAGCAGTCAGGGTCAGGGAATCACCAGTTTCGTAGTAGGAAACACTGCATCTAGGGCACCGGTGGCAACAATACCATCTCCCACCGTCTCTCAGTCTGCCATGTCCACCGGCACCCCCGCTAGTTCCACGATCTCCAGCTCTCCAGTCCAGCTCACCCTACATGAGACTATGGTTAGAAAAAGGAAGTACTTAGCCTCGCATCCGCGTACACAGGGTTTGAACGCACACATAGCTAGACTAATCTCGTTAGAGATGATGCCCTACCGGTTAGTTGAAAGCGAAGCTTTCAAAGCCCTGATGGACTACGCTGTACCACGCTACGAGCTACCCAGTCGACACTTTTTTTCCAGAAAAGCCATCCCAGCCCTCCACCAGCATGTTAAAGAGCGCATCGTCCATGCACTCAGGCAATCTGTGAGCACAAAGGTGCACCTGACAACAGATGCATGGACCAGTAGGCATGGCCAGGGACGTTACGTGTCCATCACGGCACACTGGGTAAATGTGGTGGATGCAGGGTCCACAGGGGACAGCAAGTTTGGGACAGTTCTGCCTAGCCCACGGTCTAGGAAACAGTTGGCTGTAGCCGTTCGCACCCCCTCCTCCTCCTCTTCGTCCTCCTGCAGAAGCGAGAGCTCGTCCACAGACCGCAGTCGCACAACCACTCCATCCGCAGCTGCCACTGTTGCACACCAGGTCTCCCATTATGGGGCAGCTACTGGCAAACGTCAGCAGGCTGTATTGGCTATGAAGTGTTTGGGCGACAACAGACACACCGCGGAAGTTCTGTCCGAGTTCTTGCAGAAAGAAACGCAGTCGTGGCTGGGCACTGTAGATCTTGAGGCAGGCAAGGTAGTGAGTGATAACGGAAGGAATTTCATGGCTGCCATCTCCCTTTCCCACACATTCCTTGCCTGGCTCACACCTTAAACCTGGTGGTGCAGTGCTTCCTGAAAAGTTATCCGGGGTTATCCGACCTGCTCCTCAAAGTGCGTGGACTTTGCTCACATATCCGCCGTTCGCCCGTACACTCCAGCCGTATGCAGACCTATCAGCGTTCTTTGAACCTTCCCCAGCATCGCCTAATCATAGACGTTGCAACAAGGTGGAACTCAACACTGCACATGCTTCAGAGACTGTGCGAACAGAGGCGGGCTGTTATGTTTTTGTGGGAGGATACACATACAGGGGCAGGCAGTAGGATGGCAGACATGGAGTTGTCAGGTGTGCAGTGGTCGAAGATTCAAGACGTGTCAAGTCCTTCAGTGTTTTGAGGAATGCACACGGCTGGTTAGTGCAGACAACGCCATAATAAGCATGAGCATCCCCCTAATGCGTCTGCTGATGCAAAGTTTGACGCACATAAAGGATCAGGCGTCTGCAGCTGAGGAAGAGGAAAGCCTTGATGACAGTCAGCCATTGTCTGGCCAGGGCAGTGTACAGGACGAGTTAGCGGGCGAAGAGGAGGAGGAGGACGAGGAGGATGATGGGGATGATTATATTTTTAATGAGGAAGCTTTTCCGGGGCCACTGGAAATTGGTGGCGCGGCAAGGCCGGGTTCTGGTTTTTGGAGGGACACAAGTGACGTGGATTTGCCTGAAACTGCCCCTCAACCAAGCACAACCGCAGATTTGAGAACTGGAACTTTGGCCTACATGGCGGATTATGCCTTACGTATCCTCAAAAGGGACACACGCATAACTAAAATGATGAACGATGACGATTACTGGTTGGCCTGCCTCCTTGATCCTCGCTATAAAGGCAAATTGCAAAATATAATGCCACATGAGAACTTGGAACTAATATTAGCAACCAAACAATCAACTCTTGTTGACCGTTTGCTTCTGGCATTCCCTGCACATAGCGCCCGTGATCGTTCTCACACGAGCTGCAGGGGCCAGCAGACCAGAGGAGTTAGAGGGGCAGAAATCAGAAGTGGCGTTGGCCAGAGGGGTTTTCTGACCAGGTTGTGGAGTGATTTTGCTATGACCGCAGACAGGACAGGTACTGCAGCATCAATTCAAAGTGACAGGAGACAACATTTGTCCAGTATGGTTACAAACTATTTTTCATCCCTTATCGATGTTCTCCCTCAACCGTCATTCCCATTTGATTACTGGGCATCAAAATTAGACACCTGGCCAGAATTGGCAGAATATGCATTGCAGGAGCTTGCTTGCCCGGCAGCTAGTGTCCTATCAGAAAGAGTATTCAGTGCTGCAGGTTCAATACTAACAGAAAAAAGGACTCGTCTGGCTACCCAAAATGTAGATGATCTAACCTTCATTAAAATGAACCACAACTGGATTTCGAAATCTTTTGCCCCACCTTGCCCGGCTGACACCTAGCTTTCCTATGAAAAGGTCTTGCCTGTGGACTATTCTGAATGCCTTTTCCAATCTCGTAATTTTCTGCACCTGATTGTCCAGCATACGACATGTTTACACCTCACTAAATGGCCAAACTCCCCACACGGGGCCGTGGTATCGACACTTGGCGACAGCACCCGTGAGAGTGCTGTTTGTCTGAAGAGGTGGGTGTGCCCGCTTTTGGTCGACAGCACTGCCACTGGGTCCCTCCTAGTACAATAAAGTGTCTCTGGCGGTGGTGGTGCGCACCCAACGTCAGACACACCGTTGTAATATGAGGGGCCCTGGGCCTGTACCGCCGGCCACAAGACAGTTCCCCCCCCCCCAGCTCAAACAGTGCTCTACCACTTGCAAAATTATCTCACAGCTCCACCAATGTTTAGTCTATGCGCTGACATCCTTGAATGCCTGCCACTGACAATACCATTGTATTGACATTTTTGTTATGTTAGGCCTTCGAAGCCTGTCTGCGGTCACTCCTTCCACTAGGCCTCCACTGACCACACCACTGCTGCCCGTGTACCCCTGGAACCAATTTAAAATTGCCTACAGCCAGCCCAATTTTTTTATTTTAGGCCTTCGATGCCTGTCTGCGGTCCATTCTTTCTACTACTACTACACTGACCAGGCCACTGCTGCCCGTGTACCCCTGGAACCAATTTAAAATTGCCTACAGCCATGTGTTATTATTTTAGGCCTTCGATGCCTGTCTGTGGTCACTCCTTCCACTAGGCCTCCACTGACCACACCACTGCTGCCCGTGTACCCCTGGAACCAATTTAAAATTGCCTACAGCCATGTGTTATTATTTTAGGCCTTCGATGCCTGTCTGTGGTCACTCCTTCCACTAGGCCTCCACTGACCACACCACTGCTGCCCGTGTACCCCTGGAACCAATTTAAAATTGCCTACAGCCAGCCCAATTTTTTTACTTTAGGCCTTCGATGCCTGTCTGCGGTCACTCCTTCCACTAGGCCTCCACTGACCACACCACTGCTGCCCGTGTACCCCTGGAACCAATTTAAAATTGCCTACAGCCAGCCCAATTTTTTTACTTTAGGCCTTCGATGCCTGTCTGCGGTCACTCCTTCCACTAGGCCTCCACTGACCACACCACTGCTGCCCGTGTACCCCTGGAACCAATTTAAAATTGCCTACAGCCATGTGTTATTATTTTAGGCCTTCGATGCCTGTCTGTGGTCACTCCTTCCACTAGGCCTCCACTGACCACACCACTGCTGCCCGTGTACCCCTGGAACCAATTTAAAATTGCCTACAGCCAGCCCAATTTTTTACTTTAGGCCTTCGATGCCTGTCTGCGGTCACTCCTTCCACTAGGCCTCCACTGACCACACCACTGCTGCCCGTGTACCCCTGGAACCAATTTAAAATTGCCTACAGCCAGCCCAATTTTTTTACTTTAGGCCTTCGATGCCTGTCTGCGGTCACTCCTTCCACTAGGCCTCCACTGACCACACCACTGCTGCCCGTGTACCCCTGGAACCAATTTAAAATTGCCTACAGCCATGTGTTATTATTTTAGGCCTTCGATGCCTGTCTGTGGTCACTCCTTCCACTAGGCCTCCACTGACCACACCACTGCTGCCCGTGTACTCCTGGAACCAATTTAAAATTGCCTACAGCCAGCCCAATTTTTTTACTTTAGGCCTTCGATGCCTGTCTGCGGTCACTCCTTCCACTAGGCCTCCACTGACCACACCACTGCTGCCCCTGTACCCCTGGAACCAATTTAAAATTGCCTACAGCCAAGTGTTATTATTTTAGGCCTTCGATGCCTGTCTGTGGTCACTCCTTCCACTAGGCCTCCACTGACCACACCACTGCTGCCCGTGTACCCCTGGAACCAATTTAAAATTGCCTACAGCCATGTGTTATTATTTTAGGCCTTCGATGCCTGTCTGCGGTCACTCCTTCCACTAGGCCTCCACTGACCACACCACTGCTGCCCGTGTACCCCTGGAACCAACATCAGAAAATATAAAAATAAGTATTTTGCTTATAAAAAAGAAAATACTGGAGAGATATCAAATGCAGACATTTTAACATTAAAAACAAACACATACAACAAAAATCTGGTACAGTACTAAAAATGGCCAACAGCTACAATAACTTTCTCCTGCAAGTAGTTAACTGAAAGTTTTTTTCAATTTAAAACACAGATATGGCATCCACCGAGTGTTGTCCTGTCGCGTCTTCTTTATATTATTGCCAAGAAGATGCAAAACAATGAAAATAATAAAATCATTATTTACCAAAAAAATAGAGTAAGTCAAAACCACATTGCAAATAGACATTCATTACAAATAAAGAAGCAGGGCGCGTCCGAGGGTGAGTATATACCCAATAAGAATATAATCACCCTCGGACGCGCCCTGCTTCTTTCCGACAGCCTTCCTTCCTAAGAATCAGCCCTTCCGTGGTGTAGAGAGAGGGTTTGTTACACTCCAAGGTGTTCCCCAGGTTGCCTTTCCTGAGCTTCGATCTTCATGCTCTCGTTTAGTAGTTGTCGGAAAGTAGGCTGCATTAGGCCTACAAATTGGGTATGGGGTGGAGAGAGATGGTGTGTTACACTCCAAGGTGTTCCCCAGGTTTCCTTGCCATTGCTTCGGTCTTCCGACTCTCGTTTAGTAGTTGTAGAAAACTACACTGCATTAGGCCTACAAAATGGGTATCGGGTGGAGAGAGATGGTGTGTTACACTCCAAGGTGTTCCCCAGGTTGCCTTTCCTGAGCTTCGATCTTCCGGCTCTCGTTTAGTAGTTGTTGGAAACTACACTGCATTAGGCCAACAAATTAGGTATGGGGTGTAGAGAGATGGTGTGTTCCACTCCAAGGTGTTCCCCAGGTTTCCTCGCCAATGCTTCGATCTTCCGACTCTCGTTTAGTAGTTGATGGAAACTATGCTGCATTAGGCCTACAAATTGGGTATGGGGTGTAGAGAGATGTTGTGTTCCACTCCAAGGTGTTCCCCAGGTTTCCTCGCCAATGCTTCGATCTTCATGCTCTCGTTTAGTAGTTGTTGGAAACTACGCTGAATTAGGCCTACAAATTGGGTATGGGGTGTAGAGAGATGGTGTGTTCTACTCCAAGGTGTTCCCCAGGTTTCCTCGCCAATGCTTCGATCTTCATGCTCTCGTTTAGTAGTTGTTGGAAACTACGCTGCATTAGGCCTACAAATTGGGTATGGGGTGTAGAGAGATGGTGTGTTCCACTCCAAGGTGTTCTCCAGGTTGCCTTTCCTGAGCTTCGATCTTCCGGCTCTCGTTTAGTAGTTCTTGGAAACTACACTGCATTAGGCCTACAAATTGGGTATGGGGTGTAGAGAGATGGTGTGTTCCACTCCAAGGTGTTCTCCAGGTTGCCTTTCCTGAGCTTCGATCTTCCGGCTCTCGTTTAGTAGTTCTTGGAAACTACACTGCATTAGGCCTACAAATTGGGTATGGGGTGTAGAGAGATGGTGTGTTCCACTCCAAGGTGTTCCCCAGGTTTCCTCGCCAATGCTTCGATCTTCATGCTCTCGTTTAGTAGTTGTTGGAAACTACGCTGCATTAGGCCTACAAATTGGGTATGGGGTGTAGAGAGATGGTGTGTTCCACTCCAAGGTGTTCCCCAGGTTGCCTTTCCTGAGCTTCGATCTTCCGGCTCTCGTTTAGTAGTTCTTGGAAACTACACTGCATTAGGCCTACAAATTGGGTATGGGGTGTAGAGACATGGTGTGTTCCACTCCAAGGTGTTCCCCAGGTTTCCTCGCCAATGCTTCGATCATCATGCTCTCGTTTAGTAGTTGTTGGAAACTACGCTGCATTAGGCCTACAAATTGGGTATGGGGTGTAGAGAGATGGTGTGTTCCACTCCAAGTTGTTCCCCAGGTTGCCTTTCCTGAGCTTCGATCTTCCGGCTCTCGTTTAGTAGTTGTTGGAAACTACGCTGCATTAGGCCTACAAATTGGGTATGGGGTGTAGAGAGATGGTGTGTTCCACTCCAAAGTGTTCCCCAGGTTTCCTCGCCAATGCTTCGATCATCATGCTCTCGTTTAGTAGTTGTTGGAAACTACGCTGCATTAGGCCTACAAATTGGGTATGGGGTGTAGAGAGATGTTGTGTTCCACTCCAAGGTGTTCCCCAGGTTTCCTCGCCAATGCTTCGATCTTCATGCTCTCGTTTAGTAGTTGTTGGAAACTACGCTGCATTAGGCCTACAAATTGGGTATGGGGTGTAGAGAGAGGGTGTGTTCCACTCCAAGGTGTTCCCCAGGTTTCCTCGCCAATGCTTCGATCTTCATGCTCTCGTTTAGTAGTTGTTGGAAACTACGCTGCATTAGGCCTACAAATTGGGTATGGGGTGTAGAGAGATGGTGTGTTCCACTCCAAGGTGTTCTCCAGGTTGCCTTTCCTGAGCTTCGATCTTCCGGCTCTCGTTTAGTAGTTCTTGGAAACTACACTGCATTAGGCCTACAAATTGGGTATGGGGTGTAGAGAGATGGTGTGTTCCACTCCAAGGTGTTCTCCAGGTTGCCTTTCCTGAGCTTCGATCTTCCGGCTCTCGTTTAGTAGTTCTTGGAAACTACACTACATTAGGCCTACAAATTGGGTATGGGGTGTAGAGACATGGTGTGTTCCACTCCAAGGTGTTCCCCAGGTTTCCTCGCCAATGCTTCGATCATCATGCTCTCGTTTAGTAGTTGTTGGAAACTACGCTGCATTAGGCCTACAAATTGGGTATGGGGTGTAGAGAGATGGTGTGTTCCACTCCAAGGTGTTCCCCAGGTTTCCTCGCCAATGCTTCGATCTTCATGCTCTCGTTTAGTAGTTGTTGGAAACTACGCTGCATTAGGCCTACAAATTGGGTATGGGGTGTAGAGAGATGGTGTGTTCCACTCCAAGGTGTTCCCCAGGTTGCCTTTCCTGAGCTTCAATCTTCCGGCTCTCGTTTAGTAGTTCTTGGAAACTACACTGCATTAGGCCTACAAATTGGGTATGGGGTGTAGAGAGATGGTGTGTTCCACTCCAAGGTGTTCCCCAGGTTTCCTCGCCAATGCTTCGATCATCATGCTATCGTTTAGTAGTTGTTGGAAACTACGCTGCATTAGGCCTACAAATTGGGTATGGGGTGTAGAGAGATGGTGTGTTCCACTCCAAGGTGTTCCCCAGGTTGCCTTTCCTGAGCTTCGATCTTCCGGCTCTCGTTTAGTAGTTGTTGGAAACTACGCTGCATTAGGCCTACAAATTGGGTATGGGGTGTAGAGAGATGGTGTGTTCCACTCCAAAGTGTTCCCCAGGTTTCCTCGCCAATGCTTCGATCATCATGCTCTCGTTTAGTAGTTGTTGGAAACTACGCTGCATTAGGCCTACAAATTGGGTATGGGGTGTAGAGAGATGGTGTGTTCCACTCCAAGGTGTTCCCCAGGTTGCCTTTCCTGAGCTTCGATCTTCCGGCTCTCGTTTAGTAGTTCTTGGAAACTACGCTGCATTAGGCCTACAAATTGGGTATGGGGTGTAGAGAGATGGTGTGTTCCACTCCAAGGTGTTCCCCAGGTTTCCTCGCCAATGCTTCGATCATCATGCTCTCGTTTAGTAGTTGTTGGAAACTACGCTGCATTAGGCCTTCAAATTGGGTATGGGGTGTAGAGAGATGGTGTGTTTCACTCCAAGGTGTTCCCCAGGTTTCCTCGCCAATGCTTCGATCATCATGCTCTCGTTTAGTAGTTGTTGGAAACTACGCTGCATTAGGCCTACAAATTGGGTATGGGGTGTAGAGAGATGGTGTGTTCCACTCCAAGGTGTTCTCCAGGTTGCCTTTCCTGAGCTTCGATCTTCCGGCTCTCGTTTAGTAGTTCTTGGAAACTACACTGCATTAGGCCTACAAATTGGGTATGGGGTGTAGAGAGATGGTGTGTTCCACTCCAAGGTGTTCTCCAGGTTGCCTTTCCTGAGCTTCGATCTTCCGGCTCTCGTTTAGTAGTTCTTGGAAACTACACTGCATTAGGCCTACAAATTGGGTATGGGGTGTAGAGAGATGGTGTGTTCCACTCCAAGGTGTTCTCCAGGTTGCCTTTCCTGAGCTTCGATCTTCCGGCTCTCGTTTAGTAGTTCTTGGAAACTACACTGCATTAGGCCTACAAATTGGGTATGGGGTGTAGAGAGATGGTGTGTTCCACTCCAAGGTGTTCCCCAGGTTGCCTTTCCTGAGCTTCGATCTTCCGGCTCTCGTTTAGTAGTTGTTGGAAACTACGCTGCATTAGGCCTACAAATTGGGTATGGGGTGTAGAGAGATGGTGTGCTACACTCCAAGGCGTTCCCCAGGTTGCCTTTCCTGAGCTTCGATCTTCCGGCTCTCGTTTAGTAGTTCTTGGAAACTACACTGCATTAGGCCTACAAATTGGGTATGGGGTGTAGAGAGATGGTGTGTTCCACTCCAAGGTGTTCTCCAGGTTGCCTTTCCTGAGCTTCGATCTTCCGGCTCTCGTTTAGTAGTTGTTGGAAACTACGCTGCATTAGGCCTACAAATTGGGTATGGGGTGTAGAGAGATGGTGTGTTCCACTCCAAGGTGTTCCCCAGGTTTCCTCGCCAATGCTTCGATCATCATGCTCTCGTTTAGTAGTTGTTGGAAACTACGCTGCATTAGGCCTACAAATTGGGTATGGGGTGTAGAGAGATGGTGTGTTCCACTCCAAGGTGTTCTCCAGGTTGCCTTTCCTGAGCTTCGATCTTCCGGCTCTCGTTTAGTAGTTGTTGGAAACTACGCTGCATTAGGCCTACAAATTGGGTATGGGGTGTAGAGAGATGGTGTGTTCCACTCCAAGGTGTTCCCCAGGTTTCCTCGCCAATGCTTCGATCATCATGCTCTCGTTTAGTAGTTGTTGGAAACTACGCTGCATTAGGCCTTCAAATTGGGTATGGGGTGTAGAGAGATGGTGTGTTTCACTCCAAGGTGTTCCCCAGGTTTCCTCGCCAATGCTTCGATCATCATGCTCTCGTTTAGTAGTTGTTGGAAACTACGCTGCATTAGGCCTACAAATTGGGTATGGGGTGTAGAGAGATGGTGTGTTCCACTCCAAGGTGTTCTCCAGGTTGCCTTTCCTGAGCTTCTATCTTCCGGCTCTCGTTTAGTAGTTCTTGGAAACTACACTGCATTAGGCCTACAAATTGGGTATGGGGTGTAGAGAGATGGTGTGTTCCACTCCAAGGTGTTCTCCAGGTTGCCTTTCCTGAGCTTCAATCTTCCGGCTCTCGTTTAGTAGTTCTTGGAAACTACACTGCATTAGGCCTACAAATTGGGTATGGGGTGTAGAGAGATGGTGTGTTCCACTCCAAGGTGTTCTCCAGGTTGCCTTTCCTGAGCTTCGATCTTCCGGCTCTCGTTTAGTAGTTCTTGGAAACTACACTGCATTAGGCCTACAAATTGGGTATGGGGTGTAGAGAGATGGTGTGTTCCACTCCAAGGTGTTCCCCAGGTTGCCTTTCCTGAGCTTCGATCTTCCGGCTCTCGTTTAGTATTTGTTGGAAACTACGCTGCATTAGGCCTACAAATTGGGTATGGGGTGTAGAGAGATGGTGTGTTCCACTCCAAGGTGTTCCCCAGGTTTCCTCGCCAATGCTTCGATCATCATGCTCTCGTTTAGTAGTTGTTGGAAACTACGCTGCATTAGGCCTACAAATTGGGTATGGGGTGTAGAGAGATGGTGTGTTCCACTCCAAGGTGTTCTCCAGGTTGCCTTTCCTGAGCTTCGATCTTCCGGCTCTCGTTTAGTAGTTGTTGGAAACTACGCTGCATTAGGCCTACAAATTGGGTATGGGGTGTAGAGAGATGGTGTGTTCCACTCCAAGGTGTTCCCCAGGTTTCCTCGCCAATGCTTCGATCATCATGCTCTCGTTTAGTAGTTGTTGGAAACTACGCTGCATTAGGCCTACAAATTGGGTATGGGGTGTAGAGAGATGGTGTGTTCCACTCCAAGGTGTTCTCCAGGTTGCCTTTCCTGAGCTTCGATCTTCCGGCTCTCGTTTAGTAGTTGTTGGAAACTACGCTGCATTAGGCCTACAAATTGGGTATGGGGTGTAGAGAGATGGTGTGTTCCACTCCAAGGTGTTCCCCAGGTTTCCTCGCCAATGCTTCGATCATCATGCTCTCGTTTAGTAGTTGTTGGAAACTACGCTGCATTAGGCCTACAAATTGGGTAGATGGTGTGTTCCACTCCAAGGTGTTCTCCAGGTTGCCTTTCCTGAACTTCTATCTTCAGGCTCTCATTAAATTGTGGTTAAACGGAACAACTGCATTTGGCGTACTAGTTGGTTTGGGGCCTACTATCGGTGTCTGCCACTCCTTGCTGTTCTCCTGGTTTCCTGTTCTGAAATTCCGTTTTCAGGCGCTCGTTAAGTAGTTGTTAATGTTAGACTGCATTTGGCCTACTAGTTGGGTTGGGGCCTACTATCGGTGTCTGCCACTCATTGCTGTTCTCCTCCACTGAACAAAGCTGTGCCGCCTGTTTACTACGGTTGCCAATTTTGAACTGCATTTCGACTACTTACTGATTTGGGCCTACTCTCTGTGTCAGCCTCTCATTCCAGTTGTCCTCCACTGCAATGCCCCCTGGTTATTCCTGTGTTACCAATTTTGAACTGCATTTAGCCAACTTTATTCTTTGGGCCTATATCTGTGTTTCCTCCTCATCCTGCCCATTGCCCAGCCAGTGATAGATGAGTCTGCTGGTACATTGACCCATAACGCAACATTCCCCGTGCACGCTACACAACAACATTGTGACCCTGCTGAAAGTCAGGTTGCTCTTCCCGCATACCATACCACCTTACACGGGGACAAAGAGGAAGGTGCAGATGAAAGTGCAGGTTCCTTCATCAGGTGGGGGGAGGAATACTAGTTGGCGACGTCACTGGCACAGGGCCTCTCATAGTACGCAAAAGTGTTGCTGCCGGTGGGAGGCGCCCCCGCCGTGCAAACACACCGCTGTACTTTGAGGGGCCCTGTGCCAGTGCCAATGCCAACGAGTGGGCCCCCCCTGCTTGCTCAGGTTCACAGCACTTGCAAAGTTGAAATACTTACCTCTCCCTGCTCCACTGCCGTGACGTGGTCCAGATTTCCTGGGCCCACTAATTACTTGAACCAGCCCTACCCACCACAACTTTAGCCAAATGAACCCCAATTTCAAATGCCTTCCAATTATTATAAGGTAAATTACGCTTGACAAGCTTCATTAAGAAGAATGGATGGTTTTGACATTAAAATGGGCACTCTAGGTGTTTTCCTGGCCCCCACTCACTGCCGACTATGCTGCCCCATTGACTTGCATTGGGTTTCGTGTTTCGGTCGATCCCGACTTTACGTCATAATCGGCCGATTTCACTCGACCCGACTTTTGAGATAGTCGGGTTTCGCGAAACCCGGCTCGACTCTAAAAAGGTCAAGGTCGCTCAACTCTAACAGTGACTAATTGTAAAAAACTCACGTTCCACAAGCTCTCAGACTGTGGACCGAGAGTAAAAATAGGCAGAACTCTTCTTGCAGTCTCCTGCTGATTTAAAAACACCTACACTTTTGGCCTGAATATGTGAGTCACTTTGTACACAGCCTGCTCCTCACACTGGCCATCTTTCTTCCATTAAGCATGGCCCCTGCTCACAACCTGCACCATATGTCTAAACTGGAAGTAACATCTCAGTTCACTCAGGGTCTTCTTTTAGGAATGACAGGTGTCTGACTTTTATGGCTTGAAATGCGAAGTCGGTCTTCAATGCTTTACCTAAAAAAGTCAGTCTTTGGTGCTTGAACTACGTAGTTCGGACGTCCCCAGGATCAGACCGCTCTGAGGTACAATGAGCACAATGTCTTCCACAAGCCTGTCCTTTTGCCCTGACTTGTGCTTGCCATCCCAGCCTTTTATATTTAGCAACTGTGCCACAGATGTCACTTGCCCGGTGTCCCCCTCAAATTATTTCCTCTAGGGAACGCACTACTCTCTGTCCTTCAGTTCCTGCCTATTCAGTGCAACCAGCAGATGGCAGCATTTACTTGCAGGTGCTGTGAAATGTTGAGTGAATGCATCTTCCATTTGCCACCCCTTTTACAACTGAATACAGATTTGATAGAATTTTGATTGAATTGAGATTGAAAGGTCATTCCAGGGGAAGAAGTACATTTCTCTGATAAGATATATTTCATTTTCATTTGTATTATTGATTAACAAAATTAAAATTAAAATTGCGGTTACTCTTTGAATACTGTGCAATTTATGTTCTAGCAACATTGAAGTATATAATGCCACCTAGACTGATATACAACCAATTCCACATTTTGTGTGCCACTTTTAAATCTTCTTTAACCCCTTTCTGACATCAGACGTACTATCCCGTCGAGGTGGTATGGGCCCCTATGACCACCGACGGGACAGTACGTCTAACGCAATCAGCCGCACTCACGGAGGAGCGCGGCTGATCGCGGCCGGGTGTCAGCTGACTATCGCAGCTGACATCCGGCACTATGTGCCAGGAGCGGTGACGGACCGCTCCTGGCACATTAACCCTTGAGACACTGCGATCAAACATGATCGCAGCTTTCCGGCAGCATAGGGAAGCATCGCACAGGGAGGGAGCTCCCTGCGTACTTCTCTGAGACCCCCGGAGCAACGCGATGTGATCGCGTTGCTCCGAGCGTCTAGTCTGTCCTCCTCCCTGCAGGCCCCAGATCCAAAATGGCCACGGGGCTCCTTCCGGGTCCTGTGGGGAGGTGGCTTGCATGCGCCTGCTCAGAGCAGGCACCAGCAAGCCTCCTTGCAGTGCCTGTCAGATTGCTGATCTGACACAGTGCATTGCAAAGTGTCAGATCAGCGATCTGACACTGTATAGTCATGTCCCCCCCCTGGGACAAAGTGAAAAAGTAAAAAAAATAAAAATATTTACATGTGTTAAAAAAAACAAATCCTAAGTAAATTTATAAAAGATATATATTGTTCCAATAAATACATTTCTTTATGTAAATAAATACTAAACAGCAAGAGCACAAGAAGATGATTCAGAGATCCTCCAAAAATTAGAAAAAACAGCAAAACGAGGCAGACATGCTTACCTGCCTAGGCCTCTAAACAAATGCACTATCAGGATGCAGTGGACCCATGTGGTTAAGATGGAGACTACACAGGTGCAGCATAACCGATGAGGCAGCCACTCTCAACCTACCAAACTAATGGAGGGGGTGGCTGCTTGGCACATTGCTGCACATAAAAGACTTGCATGTGGCGCTGTTCACACAATGGAGATGCACAGCATCCAGGCAGGCCTAGTACTGACACCCTTCTATTAGATCAGGCGGGCCTGCCCAGCGCTATCCAAATGCACCCCATGTGAACAGATACCACAGTTTACAAGACAAAAATGGGCCCAACTGCACCCCGAAAAAAAAGTGCAAAAAACACAAAAAAAATATATAAATTTTTTTTTTGTGAGGTATTAGTTTATACTTTGGCCAAAATACGCAAGCTCGTAACCCGCGTCAAGGGTCCCCACGCTTACGAGTCCTAATTCTAAACAGCAAGAGCACAAGAAGAGGATTCAGAGATCCTCCAAAAATTAGAAAAAACAGCAAAACGAGGCAGACATGCTTACCTGCCTAGGCCTCTAAACAAATGCACTATCATGCACTTGGGTCCACTGCATCCTATGTTTTTTCTATGTTTTTTGTGTTTTTTGCACTTTTTTTCGGGGTGCAGTTGGGCCCATTTTTGCCGAAAACGTCATCTTGTCCCGCAAAAAACGAGCCACCATACAGGGTCATCAGTTAAAAAAAGTTATAGCCCTCAGAATAATGCGATGCAAAAATAATTTTTTCTATAAAATTTTTTATTGTAATAAGAGCGCCAAAACATTAAAAAATGATATAAATGAGGTATCGCTATAATCGTACTGACCCAAAGAATAAAACTGCTTTATCAATTTTACCAAACGCGAAATGGTATAAATGCTCCCCCCTCCCCCCCCCCAAAGAAATTCATGAATAGCTGATTTTTGTTCATTCTGTCTAACAAAAATCGGAATAAAAATCGATCAAAAAATGTCACATGTCCGAAAATTGTACCAATAACAACATCAACTCGTCCCCCAAAAACCAAGACCTCAAATGGCTCTGTGGACCAAAATATGGAAAAATTATAGCTCTCAGAATGTGGTAATGCAAAAAATATTTTTTGCAATAAAAAGCGTCTTTTAGTGTGTGACAGCTGCCAATCATAAAAACTCTCTATAAAACCTCACTATAAATAGTAAATCGAACCCCCCATTATCAACGCCTTAGTTATGGAAAAATAATAAAATAAAAAAAGTATTTATTACCATTTTCCCGTTAGGGTTGGGTCTAGGGTTAGGGTTAGGTTAGCGTTGGGGCTAGGGTTAAGGTTGGGGCTAGGGTTAGGGTTGGGGCTAAAGTTAGGGTTGGGGCTAGAGTTGGGGTTAGGGTTTGGATTACGTTTACAGTTGGGTTAGGGGTGTGTCAGGGTTAGTAGTATGGTTAGGGTTGGGATTAGTGTTGTGAATTCCGCTCTTGGGCTCCCTCCGGTGGTTGTAAGTGGCACTTTTGTGAGTTCTGCTCTTGGGCTCCCTCTTGTGGTTTCTAGTGGTATGGCTGCTCCTTGGAGTTAGCTGCCATCAGCTGCCTCCACTTATCGTCAATTCTGCTCGGCTATTTAAGTCTGGCTCTATCTTCAGCCAGTGCCACTTGTAAATGGTTCCTGGTTGGATTCACATCCCTTTGGAGTTCCCTGTTATCCTGACCAGTTCAGCTAAGCTAAGTTTTTGCTTGCCCTTTTCTGTCCATAGATTGTGGACTTATCCATTCTGTGTTTTCTATGTTTGTCCAGCTTAACAGTGTGAATTAATTCTGTCTTGCTGGAAGCTCTGGGAGGCAGATTTGCCCTCCACACCTTTAGTCAGGTGTGGAGATTTTTTGTAAACTCTGCGTGGATTTTTGTAGTGTTTTATACTGACCGCACAGTATTCCATCCTGTCCTATCTATTTAGTTAGATTGGCCTCCTGTGCTCATCCTGGTTTCATTCTGTGTATGTCTTTTCCATCTCCACTCACAGTCATTATTTGTGGGGGGCTAATCTATCCTTTGGGGATTTTCTCTGAGGCAAGATAGCTTTCCTGCTTCTATCTTTAGGGGTAGTTAGCTCTTAGGTTGTGACGAGATGCCTAGGGAGAGTTAGGAGCATTCCACAGCTACTTCTAGTGTTGTGTTGAGCTTAGGGACTGCGGTCAGTACAGTTACCACTTCCTTCGGAGCTCGTTCCATGTTGCTCCTAGACCACCGTATCATAACAGTACAAGTGGCCAAAAATGAATTAAATGCATCTCAAAAGAATTTTTTTCTGTGCTTTGGTTTGCCTTTTTTCTTCTTCTTTTCCTCTTGATATCTGGGTGGTTCAGGATATATGCTTTGGCATGGATGTTCAGGGTTTTTGTTCTCGTGTGGATCAACTAGCTGCAAGAGTACAGAGTATCCAGGACTATGTTGTCCAGACTCCGGCTTTAGAGCCCAGAATTCCTACTCCTGATTTGTTTTTTGGGGACAGATCCAAGTTTTTGAACTTTAAAAATAACTGCAAATTGTTTTTTGCTTTGAAACCCTGTTCTTCTGGTGATCCCATTCAGCAAGTAAAAATCATCATATCCTTGCTGCGTGGTGACCCTCAAGACTGGGCTTTTTCTCTTGAAACAGGGGATCCGGCATTATTGAATGTAGAAGCATTTTTTCAAGCGCTCGGATTATTGTATGACGAACCTAATTCTGTGGATCATGCGGAAAAAACCCTGTTGGCCTTGTGTCAAGGTCAGGAAGCGGCAGAGTTATACTGCCAGAAATTTAGAAAATGGTCTGTGCTCACTAAATGGAATGAAGAGGCTCTGGCTGCTATTTTCAGAAAAGGTCTTTCTGAAACCCTTAAAGATGTTATGGTGGGCTTTCCTACGCCTGCCGGTTTGAGCGAATCTATGTGTCTAGCCATTCAGATTGATCGGCGTCTGCTCGAGCGCAAAGCTGTGCACCATATGGCAGTATCCTCTGAGCAAAGTCCTGAACCTATGCAATGTGATAGGATTTTGACTAGAATAGAACGGCAGGAATTCAGACGTCAGAATAGGCTGTGTTTTTACTGTGGTGATTCGGCTCATGTTATCTCCGATTGCCCTAAGCGTACTAAGAGAGTCGCTAGGTCTGTTACCATTAGTACTATACAGCCTGAATTTCTCTTATCTGTGACCCTGATTTGCTCATTGTCGTCCTTTTCTGTCATGGCATTTGTGGATTCAGGCGCTACTCTGAACTTAATGGACTTAGAATTCGCCAGGCGCTGTGGTTTTTCCTTGCAGCCTTTGCAGAGCCCTATTCCTTTGAGGGGCATTGATGCTACACCCTTGGCCAAGGATAAACCTCAGTACTGGACACAGATGACTATGTACATGGCTCCTGCACATCAGGAAGATTGCCGTTTTCTGGTGTTGCATAACCTGCATGATGTTGTTGTACTGGGATTTCCATGGTTACAGGAACATAATCCGGTGCTGGATTGGAAAACTATGTCGGTGACTAGTTGGGGTTGTCGAGGAGTACATAGTGACGTTCCTTTGATGTCAATTTCCTCTTCCCCCTCTTCTGAGGTCCCTGAGTTTTTGTCGGATTTCCAGGATGTATTTGATGAGCCCAAGTCCAGTTCCCTTCCTCCGCACAGGGACTGTGATTGTGCTATTAACTTGATTCCTGGTTGTAAGTTCCCTAAGGGCCGACTTTTCAATCTGTCTGTACCAGAGCATGCCGCCATGAGGAGCTGTTAAGGAATCTTTGGAGAAAGGGCATATTCGGCCCTCTTCGTCACCATTGGGAGCAGGTTTTTTTTTGTTGCTAAGAAGGATGGCTCCTTGAGACCCTGTATTGATTATCGTCTTCTAAATAATATCACGGTTAAATTCCAATACCCCTTGCCTCTGCTTACTGATTTGTTTGCTCAGATTAAGGGGGCTAGTTGGTTTACTAAGATTGACCTCCGAGGGGCATATAATCTTGTTCGTATTAAAAAGGGTGACGAATGGAAAACTGCATTTAATACGCCCGAAGGCCATTTTGAATACCTTGTGATGCCATTTGGGCTCTCTAATGCTCCATCTGTGTTTCATTCTATCATGCATGATATTTTCCGCAATTATCTTGATAAATTCATGGTCGTATATTTGGATGATATTTTGATTTTTTCCGATGATTGGGAGTCTCATGTGAAGCAGGTCAGGATGGTGTTCCAGATCCTTCGTGAAAATGCTTTATTTGTGAAGGGGTCTAAGTGCCTATTCGGAGTTCAGAAGGTCTCTTTTTTGGGTTTTATTTTTTCTCTACCTCGTCTATAGAAATGGATCCTGTTAAGGTCCAAGCTATTCATGACTGGATCCAACCCACATCTGTGAAGGGTCTTCAAAAATTTTTGGGTTTTGCTAATTTCTATCGCCGTTTCATTGCCAACTTTTCCAGTGTGGTTAAGCCCCTTACTGATTTGACGAAGAAAGGCGCTGATGTGACGAATTGGTCCTCTGAGGCTGTTGAGGCCTTTCGGGAGCTTAAACGCCGATTTACTTCTGCCCCTGTGTTGCGTCAACCGGATGTTTCTCTTCCTTTTCAGGTTGAGGTCGACGCTTCTGAGATTGGGGCAGGGGCCGTTTTGTCTCAGAGGGAGTCTGATGGTTCTTTGATGAAACCGTGTGCTTTTTTTTCCAGAAAGTTTTTGCCTGCGGAACGCAATTATGATGTCGGCAATCGGGAGTTCTTGGCTATGAAGTGGGCGTTTGAGGAGTGGTGACATTGGCTTGAGGGAGCTAAACACCGTGTTGTGGTCCTGACCGATCATATGAATCTGATTTACCTCGAGTCGGCCAAGCGGCTGAATCCTAGACAGGCTCGATGGTCCCTGTTTTTCTCCCGTTTTGATTTTGTGGTCTTGTATCTTCCGGGATCTAAGAATGTTAAGGCTGATGCCCTCTCTAGGAGTTTTTCACCTGATTCTCCTGGAGTCCTTGAGCCGGTTGGCATTCTTAAGGAGGGGGTGATTCTTTCTGCTATCTCCCCTGATTTGCGGCGGGTGCTTCAGGAATTTCAGGCTGATAGGCCTGACCGCTGTCCAGTGGGGAAACTGTTTGTTCCTGATAGATGGACAAGTAAGGTAATTTCTGAGGTTCATTGTTCAGTGTTGGCTGGGCATCCTGGTATTTATGGTACCAGAGATTTGGTTGCTAGGTCCTTTTGGTGGCCTTCCTTGTCGCGCGATGTGCGTGCTTTTGTGCAGTCCTGTGGGACTTGCGCCCGGGCCAAGCCTTGCTGTTCCCGCGCTAGTGGGTTGCTTTTGCCTTTGCCGGTCCCTGAGAGGCCCTGGACGCATATTTCCATGAATTTTATTTCGGATCTTCCTGTTTCCCAGAAGATGTCTGTTATCTGGGTTGTTTGTGACTGGTTCTCTAAAATGGTCCATCTGGTACCTTTGCCTAAGTTGCCTTCCTCCTCAGATCTGGTTCCATTGTTTTTTCAGCATGTGGTTCGTTTGCATGGCATTCCGGAGAATATTGTGTCTGACAGAGGTTCTCAGTTTGTCTCTAGATTTTGGCGGGCCTTTTGTGCTAGGATGGGCATTGATTTATCTTTTTCTTCGGCGTTTCATCCTCAGACTAATGGCCAAACTGAGCGAACTAATCAGACCTTGGAGACCTATTTGAGATGCTTTGTGTCTGCTGATCAGGATGATTGGGCGTCTTTCTTGCCGTTGGCCGAGTTTGCCCTTAATAATCGGGCTAGTTCGGCTACTTTGGTTTCACCTTTCTTTTGTAATTTTGGTTTTCATCCTCGTTTTTCTTCTGGGCAGGTTGAGCCTTCTGATTGTCCTGGTGTTAATTCTGTAATGGACAGGCTGCAGCAGATTTGGACTCATGTGGTGGACAATTTGACGTTGTCTCAGGAAAGGGCTCAACGTTTTGCTAACCGCCGTCGGCGTGTTGGTCCCCGGCTCCGTGTGGGGGATTTGGTTTGGTTGTCTTCTCGTCATGTTCCTATGAAGGTTTCTTCTCCTAAGTTTAAGCCTCGGTTTACTGGTCCTTATAAAATTTCAGAAATTATTAATCCGTTGTCTTTTCGTTTGGCTCTTCCTGCCTCTTTTGCCATTCATGATGTTTTCCATAGATCTTTGTTGCGGAGATATGTGGTGCCCGTTGTTCCCTCGGTTGACCCTCCTGCCCCGGTGTTGGTTGAGGGAGAGTTGGAATATGAGGTTGAGAAGATTTTGGATTCTCATTTTTCGAGGCGGAGGCTTCAGTATCTTGTCAAGTGGAAGGGTTATGGCCAGGAGGATAATTTTTGGGTTGTTGCCTCCGATGTCCATGCTACCGATTTGGTTCGTGCTTTTCACTTGGCTCGTCCTGATCGGCCTGGGGGCTCTGGTGAGGGTTCGGTGACCCCTCTGTTGTGAATTCTGTGGCTAAATTCACTCCTGTGGTCACAAGTGGTATTGCAGCCTCTGGGCTTCCTCCCTCAGGTGTTTTGGTGAGCTCGTTGGCTGCCTTGCTATTTAACTCCACCTGAGTCTGTCTTCCTTGCTCCTTGTCAATGTTCCAGTGTTGGATCTGAGCTACTGCATCTTTCCTGTTGCCTGCTGCTCTGCTAGATAAGTGTTACTTTGTTTTTGTTTCCGTTTTTTCTGTCCAGCTGTGCTATTCTCTTTTGCTGGAAGCTCTGAGACGCAAAGGGTGCACCGCCGTGCCGTTAGTTCGGCACGGTGGGTCTTTTTGCCCCCCTTTGCGTGGTTCTGCTTTAGGGTTTTTTGTAGACTGCATAGTTCTCTTTGCTATCCTCGCTCTGTCTAGAATATCGGGCCTCACTTTGCTGAATCTATTTCATTCCTACGTTTTGTCTTTTCATCTTGCTAACAGTCATTATATGTGGGGGGCTGCCTATTCCTTTGGGGTATTTCTCTGAGGCAAGTCAGGCTTGTATTTCTATCTTCAGGCTAGTCAGCTCCTCAGGCAGTGCCGAGTTGCATAGGTAGTGTTAGGCGCAATCCACTGCTGCTTTTAGTTGTGTGAGGATAGGTTCAGGTATTGCAGTCTGCAGAGATTCCACGTCTCAGAGCTTGTTCTATTGTTTTTGGGTTATTGCCATATCACTGTATGTGCGCTGATTACTGCACACTGTGTTGCCTGATAGCACAGCATAACAGTACAAGGAGCCAAACCAATGATTCTCAATAGAGGGAAAAAAGAAGTCCTGACATCATTTTTTTTTTCCTCAGCTCTGTCTTCAGTTTTTTTTTTTGTTTTTTTTTTCCCCTAGACATTAGAGTGCTTCAGGACACAGCTGTGGACATGGATATTCAGGCTCTGTGCTCCTCAATGGATAATCTCGTTATAAATGTACAAAAGATTCAAGATTGATCAGAAAAATCTTTTTTTTTTTAAAAAATAAATTTTTTTTATTTTTACTGCGCTATATTATAAACTTCTGTGAAGCACTTGGGGGTTCAAAGTACTCACCACACATCTAGATAAGTTTCTTAGGGGGTCTACTTTCCAAAATGGTGTCACTTTTGGGAGGTTTCCACTGTTTAGGCACATCAGGTGTCTCCAAATGCGACATGGCGTCCTATCTCAATTCCAGCTAATTTTGCATTGAAAAGTCAAATGGCGCTCCTTCCCTTCCGAGCTCTGCCATGCACCCAAACAGTGGTTTACCCCACATTTGGGGTATCATCGTACTCAGAACAAATTGTACAACAACTTTTGGGGTCCAATTTCTCCTGTTACCCTTGGTAAAATAAAACAAATTGGATCTGAAGTAAATGTTTAGTGAAAAAAAGTTAAATGTTCATTTTTTTTAAACATTTCAAAAAATCCTGTGAAACACCTGAAGGGATATTAAACTTCTGTAATGTGGTTGAGTACCTTGAGGGGTGCAGTTTTTAGAATGGTGTCACACTTGGGTATTTTCTATCATATAGACCCCTCAAAGTGACTTCAAATGTGAGGTGGTCCCTAAAAAAAATGGTGTTATAAAAATGAGAAAATGCGCCCAAACAGTGGTTTACCTCCACTTATGGGTTATCGGCGTACTCAGGACAAATTGTACAACAAGGTTTGGGGTCCATTTTCTCCTGTAACTCTTGGCAAAATAAAACAAATTGGAGCTGAAGTAAATTTTTTGTGAAAAAAAGTTAAATGTTCATTTTTATTTAAACATTCCAAAAATTCCTGTGAAACTCCTGAAGGGTTAATAAACTTCTTGAATGTGGTTTTGAGAACCTTGAGGGGTGCAGCTTTTAGAATGGTGTCACACTTGGGTATTTTCTATCATATAGACCCCTCAAAATGACTTCAAATGAGATGTGGTCCCTAAAATAAAATGGTGTTGTAAAAATGAGAAATTGCTGGTCAACTTTTAACCCTTATAACTCCCTAACAAACAAAAAAAGTTTTGGTTCCAAAATTGTGCTGATGTAAAGTAGACATGTGGGAAATGTTACGTATTAAGTATTTTGTGTGACATATCTCTGTGATTTAAGGGCATGAAAATTCAAAGTTGGAAAATTGCAAAATTTTCTAAATTTTTGCCAAATTTCCGCTTTTTTCACAAATAAACTCAAGTAATGGCAAGGAAATTTTACCACTAACATGAAGTACAATATGTCACAAGAAAACAATGTCAGAATCACCGGGATCTGTTGAAGCGTTCCAAAGTTATAACCTCATAAAGGGACAGTGGTCAGAATTGTAAAAATTGGCCCGTCATTAATATGCAAACCACCCTTGGGGGTAAAGGGGTTAATCATCTTCATTTTTTAACACAACACAAATGTACCCCAATTTACATCTTTTTAAGGAAATATGCTTATAAGCAGCCAGGTGTTCAATCACTATACGAAATAATCCCTCCTCACAATGCTATGTATATTCTGCTGTGTTATAAAGATCCATAGAGGCTGAAATACACTGTTACATATTATTCACTGACTTCTTTATTAACTTTATTCAAGGTGTTTGATGTAAAAGTTCTCATAGAAGCTAAGGTAATAAACATTTAAAATGTGGCCCTCATGATGATGGCAACAAGGGGCCCTTGACTCACGAAGAGTCAACCTTCAGCAGTCAGGAAAGGAAAACCCCCATTGAAGGAAATCTCTGGCAAACCATGGCTGTGGGTGTTCATTGAGGACAACAGAGACCGAGCCCGGAATCTGCCTCGTTCTGCAGTAGGAAACTCACTTATTCAGTGAGTGCATCTAGCTGCTGAATGTCCATTAATGTCGTATTCAGTGGTGGAGAACAGAGACCAAGTCTGGAATCTGCCTCGTTCTGCAGTAGGAAACTCACTTTTCAGTGGGTGCATCTAGCTGCGGAATGTCCAGTAATATCGTATCCAATGGTGGAGAACAGAGACCGAGCCCGGAATCCGCCTCGTTTTGCAGTAGGAAACTCACTTATTCAGTGAGTGCGTCTAGCTGCGGAATGTCCAGTAATGTCGTATCCATTGGTGGAGAACAGAGACCGAGCCCGGAATCCGCCTCGTTTTGCAGTAGGAAACTCACTTATTCAGTGAGTGCGTCTAGCTGCGGAATGTCCAGTAATGTCGTTTCCAATGGTGGAGAACAGAGACCGAGCCCGGAATCTGCCTCGTTTTGCAGTAGGAAACTCACTGGTTTTGTGAGTGCATCTAGCTGCGGAATGTCCAGTAATGTCGTATCCAATGTTGGAGAACAGAGACCGAGCCCGGAATCTGCCTCGTTTTGCAGTAGGAAACTCACTTTTTCAGTGAGTGCGTCTAGCTGCGGAATGTCCAGAAATGTCGTATCCAATGTTGGAGAACAGAGACCGAGCCCGGAATCTGCCTCGTTCTGCAGTAGGAAACTCACTTGTTCAGTGAGTGCGTCTAGCTGCGGAATGTCCAGTAATGTCGTATCCAATGTTGGAGAACAGAGACCGAGCCCGGAATCTGCCTCGTTTTGCAGTAGGAAACTCACTGGTTTTGTGAGTGCATCTAGCTGTGGAATGTCCAGTAATGTCATATCCAGTGGTGGTGAACAGAGACCGAGCCCGGAATCTGCCTCTCCTTGCTGATGTAAAGTCGTCTCTAGCTGGGTCCCATGTTCATTGTGGGTTCACAGCGAGACCCTGCTCTGCCTCACCTGCAATATAAATGTCACAACATTAGGAAAACAGTACAGATGACTATATGCATATACAGACAGATTTTAATGAGTAAGACAGCTGGAAAAGTTTAGATGTCATTCATTATTTCCAAATTATATTGCTTCTGGAGGACAACAAGTTGGCATATGGAGGCTTAAAGGCTATGCAATGCTTCCCAGGGAATTTGAATAACTAAATAGCTTCTTCAGAGAGGAAGAGGACAAGAACTCTCTCAAATTCCCAGGGAAGAATTGTCTACAAGAAGAAACCTAAACCCTTAAACCCCATGTCAAAAGTCTCTAACGCAGGAAAATCAGATCTCCTGCTTTACACTGATGAGAAGCAAACACCCTGAAACACATATCTGCAATGGGAATTTCTGCTTTGGCTTCTTTTCTTAAGTTATGTAGCAAGATTTTTGAAAGAGTCGATATTGACTTTTGAGATTGCTAGATTATCGATTAGTCTCTTATTGTTTTTCCTAAACCAGGCAGAGGAGGTGGAATATGTTTTTTGTCCTCTTGATGTTCTGTAAAATACACTGTTAGTGAGACTAGTGGACCATGAAAAGGACATTGATTCTACTCTACGGTCAGCCTGGGAATGGAGACCCCCAGCACACTAGGAAAAGACTTAAAGGGAAACTGTCACCGTGAAAACACAGTTCAATCTGCAGACATCATATAATAGATCTGGGGGATGAGTAGATTGGTATATAACGTAGTTGTGTGAGAAAACATTCAGTATTACCTGTGTTTTAATCATTGATTCCTTTGCTTTTTCTTGGATTTTCGGACCAGTTGGCGGTACTATCACAAACTGACATATTTCTTTGTACAAGTAAGTATACAGAGGTAGCTGTCAACCATGGATAGGACTGCCCACTGGACCACAAATCCCAGAAAGAGCAGAAGTTTAAATGATTAACCCCTTCATGACCTATATATGAGTCATAGTTTGTGTCCCTGCATTACATGCAGGCTACTATTCTGAGCCCTCATGTGTTTAGGCACATGAGAGCTGATCTGATCAGTTGTCCTGTGCCCCTAACAGCTGTGAGTGTAATCACGATCCACCCGTAGCTGTTAACCTGTTAAATGCTGCTGTCAATCTACAAACCTGCAGTGCGCAGGCAGCAGGAAAGGTCAGAGAGTCCCAGCGCCTGCGCACTGCAGTACTTTGCTCTGCTCTTAACAGGGTAGACAAAGTGCGCCTGCGCCGGAGCCACGACAGGAAGAAAAGAAGAGGACATCATCGTATGAAGATGGGAGGTGGTGGACCCGGACTCAGACGCCCATCGGACCGCCCCTGGGTGAGGATAATATAACCTGTTTTTCTTATCTTTCAGGATACATCGGGGGCTTATCTACAGTATTACAGAATGCTGTAGATAAGCCCCTAATGCCGGTGGCCTTAGCTTACAGGCCAATTGTGGGGTGACAGATTCCCTTTAAAGAAACAAATTTTTCATGTTGAACTGGACACATGATGTAATATTGGCTGTAGAGTGGAATAAAACTTTAAAAAAAAAATTGCCTTAGTTAAGTAGATATTAGTAATCAAAATACTTGTCGTTACTGAGGTGAAATCAGAGTGGGAATTGCCAGAGAGTTTTAATTAGAGGGGTGTACTTCTTTTCCCTCTATGACGCTGGCCACATATAGAATATGGGATCCAGTTATAGGCTGCACATTTAAAAAAGG
Organism: Ranitomeya imitator; assembly: GCF_032444005.1. NCBI lineage: Eukaryota > Metazoa > Chordata > Amphibia > Anura > Dendrobatidae > Ranitomeya > Ranitomeya imitator. The sequence goes on from NC_091283.1 coordinate 193,695,109, forward strand.
ATATTCAGAAATTAGAGTCAGTTCAAAGGTGGAAAACTACATGGGATGGAAGGCCTCTCATATGGTGAGAGGGGGAAAAGTTGGGCTTTATTGCATGAGATCTCATTAACATATATAAATATATGTGGGGTCAAGAAAATGGTCTAACAAATGACTTACTTATTCCTTGCAAAGACCATACTTAGGACCAGCGGGCATGCATTACGGGTGGAAGAAAGGCTATTCTGACAGCTAAATAGGAAAGGGTTCTTTACAGTTAAGAGCAGTCAGACTTTGGAATGACGACCACAACAGGTAGTAATGACAGAAACTATAACCGCTTTTACAAAAGAGCTGGATGATTTCCTCAATACACATAACATTGTGGGTTATGATAAATTTAGTGACAAAATGCCCAATTGGTGGAGAAAAGCTGAACCTGATGGACCTAAGTCTTTTTCATCCTATGAAAAAAAGCATAAACAACAAGCAACACATCAGAGAAAGAACACAGCCCCACAATAGCTTAGAGCAGGTTTCTCAATGTGTGAGATGTGAGGATACAGTCCTAATCTCCTGGTCTAACCTTCTGCATGACTCAGTGTGGAGGCAGAGGCAGCACAACTGAGTTTATCTGTGTCACATTACAAACCTTTCTATCAGCTTTCATCCTTCTTTGATAGCACAGTCACCATCTCTGCTGTCCTGCCTCTTCCCCACACTGTCTGTTCAGAGTAGCATCAGTCATCACACTAATGTCTAATGCAAAAATAACAAAATTACAAAATCATTTTATTTCACTCTGCAGTCACTGTTACATCATGTGACCAGTTCAACCAGAAAACTTTAGTGAAAAGTCCTCTTTAACCCCTTTACCCCCAAGGGTGGTTTGCACGTTATGGACTGGGCCAATTTTTACAATTCTGACCACTGTCCCTTTATGAATTTATAACTCTGGAACGCTTCAACGGATCCTGGTGATTCTGACACTGTTTTCTCGTGACATATTGTACTTCATGATAGTGGTAAAATTTCTTTGATATTACCTGCGTTTATTTGTGAAAAAAACGGAAACATGGCGAAAATTTTGAAAATTTCGCAATTTTCCAACTTTGAATTTTTATGCAATTAAATCACAGAGATATGTCACACAAAATACTTAATAAGTAACATTTCCCACATGTCTACTTTACATCAGCACAATTTTGGAACCAAAATTTTTTTTTGTTAGGGAGTTATAAGGGTTAAAAGTTGACCAGCAATTTCTCATTTTTACAACACCATTTTATTTTAGGGACCACATCTCATTTGAAGTCATTTTGAGGGGTCTATATGATAGAAAATACCCAAGTGTGACACCATTCTAAAAGCTGCACCCCTCAAGGTTCTCAAAACCACATTCAAGAAGTTTATTAACCCTTCAGGTGTTTCACAGGAATTTTTGGAATGTTTAAATAAAAATGAACATTTAACTTTTTTTCACAAAAAATTTACTTCAGCTCCAATTTGTTTTATTTTGCCAAGAGTTACAGGAGAAAATGGACCCCAAACCTTGTTGTACAATTTGTCCTGAGTACGCCGATACCCCATAAGTGGAGGTAAACCATTGTTTGGGCGCATGACAGAGCTTGGAAGCGAAGGAGCGCCATTTGACTTTTTAATGCAAAATTGACTGGAATTGAGATGGGACGCCATGTTGCGTTTGGAGAGCCACTGATGTGCCTAAACATTGAAACCCCCCACAAGTGACACCATTTTGGAAAGTAGACCCCCTAAGGAACTTATCTAGAGGTGTGGTGACCACTTTGACCCACCAAGTGCTTCACAGAAGTTTATAATGCAGAACCGTAAAAATAAAACATATTTTTTTTTCACAAAAATTATCTTTTCACCCCCAATTTTTTATTTTCCCAATGGTAAGAGAGGAAATTGGAACCAAAAAGTTGTTGCACAATTTGTCCTGAGTACTCTGATACCCCATATGTGGGGGTAAACCACTGTTCGGGCGCATGGGAGACCTCGGAAGAGAAGGAGCGCCGTTTGACCTTTCAATGCAAAATTGATAGGAATTGAGATGGGACGCCATGTTGCGTTTGAAGAGCCACTGATGTGCCTAAACATTGAAACCCCCCACAAGTGACACCATTTTGGAAAGTAGACCCCCTAAGGAACTTATCTAGAGGTGTGGTGAGCACTTTGACCCACCAAGTGCTTCACAGAAGTTTATAATGCAGAACCGTAAAAATAAAAAATAATTTTTGTGAAAAAAAAATTATCTTTTCGCCCCCAATTTTTTATTTTCCCAATGGTAAGAGAAGAAATTGGAACCAAAAAGTTGTTGCACAATTTGTCCTGAGTACTCTGATACCCCATATGTGGGGGTAAACCACTGTTCGGGCGCATGGGAGAGCTCGGAAGGGAAGGAGCGCCGTTTGACTTTTCAATGCAAAATTCACAGGAATTGAGATGAGACGCCATGTTGCGTTTGGAGAGCCACTGATGTGCCTAAATATTGAAACCCCCCACAAGTGACACCATTTTGGAAAGTAGACCCCCTAAGGAACTTATCTAGATGTGTTGTGAGCACTTTGACCCACCAAGAGCTTCACAGAAGTTTATAATGCAGAGCCGTAAAAATAAAACAAAAATTTTTTCCCACAAATATTATTTTTTAGCCCCCAGTTTTGTTTTTTTCCCGAGGGTAACAGGAGAAATTGGACCCCAAAATTTGTTGTGCAATTTGTCCTGAGTGCAGTGATACCCCATATGTGGGGGGGAACCACCGTTTGGGCGCATGGGAAGGCTCGGAAGGGAAGGAGCGCCATTTGAAATACAGACTTAGATGGAATGGTCTGCAGGCATCACATTGCGTTTGCAGAGCCCCTAATGTACCTAAACAGTAGAAACCCCGCACAAGTGACCCCATATTGGAAACTAGACCCCCCAAGGAACTTATCTAGATGTGTTGTGAGAACTTTGAGCCCCCAAGTGTTTCACTACAGTTTCTAACGCAGAGCCGTGAAAATAAAAAAAAAAATTCCCCCCAAAATTATTTTTTAGCCCCCAGTTTTGTATTTTCTCAAGGGTAACAGGAGAAATTGCACTCCAAAATTTGTTGTCCAATTTGTCCTGAGTGCGCTGATGCCCCATATGTGGGGGGGATCCACCGTTTGGGCGCATGGGAGGGCTCGGAAGGGAAGGAGCGCCATTTGGAATGCAGACTTAGATGGAATGGTCTGCAGGCATCACATTGCGTTTGCAGAGCCCCTAATGTACCTAAACAGTAGAAACCCCCCACAAGTGACCCCATATTGGAAACTAGACCCCCCCACGAACTTATCTAGATGTGTTGTGAGAACTTTGAGCCCCCAAGTGTTTCACTACAGTTTATAACGCAGAGCCGTGAAAATTAAAAAATCTTTTTTTTCCCACAAAACTTATTTTTTAGCCCCCAGTTTTGTATTTTCCCAAGGGTAACAGGAGAAATTGGACCCCAAAAGTTGTTGTCCAATTTGTCCTGAGTACGCTGATACCCCATATGTTGGGGTAAACTCCTGTTTGGGCACACGGGAGAGCTCATAAGGGAAGGAGCACTGTTTTACTTTTTCAACGCAGAATTGGCTGGAATTGAGATCGGACGCCATGTCGCGTTTGGAGAGCCCCTGATGTGTCTAAACAGTGGAAACCCCAAAATTATAACTGAAACCCTAATCCAAACACACCCCTAACCCTAATTCCAACGGTAACCCTAACCACACCTCTAACCCAGACACACCCCTAACCCTAATCCCAACCCTATTCCCAACCGCAAATGTAATCCAAACCCTAACCCTAACTTTAGCCCCAACCCTAACTGTAGCCTTAACCCTAACTGTAGCCTTAACCCTAACTGTAGCCTTAACCCTAACTGTAGCCTTAACCCTAGCCCTAACCATAACCCTAGCCCTAGCCCTAACCCTAGCCCTAACCCTAGCCCTAGTCCTAACCCTAGCCCTAACCCTAGCCCTAGTCCTAACCCTAACCCTAGCCCTAACCCTAACCCTAGCCCTAACCCTAATGGGAAAATGGAAATAAATACATTTTTTACATTTTTTTTTATTTTTCCCTAACTAAGGGGGTAATTATTATTATTATTATTATTTATTGTTATAGCGCCATTTATTCCATGGCGCTTTACATGTGAGGAGGGGTATACATAATGAAAACAAGTACAATAATCTTAAACAATACAAGTCATAACTGGTACAGGAGGAATGAGGACCCTGCCCGCGAGGGCTCACAATCTACAAGGGATGGGTGAGAATACAGTAGGTGAGGGTAGAGATGGTCATGAAGGGGGGTTTGATTTACTTTTATAGCGGGTTTTTTAGCGGATTTTTATGATTGCCAGCCGTCACTCACTGAAAGACGCTTTTTATTGCAAAAAATATTTTTTGCGTTACCACATTTTGAGAGCTATAATTTTTCCATATTTGAGTCCACAGAGTCATGTGAGGTCTTGTTTTTGCGGGACGAGTTGACGTTTTTATTGGTAACACTTTCGGGCACGTGACATTTTTTGATCGCTTTTTATTCCGATTTTTGTGAGGCAGAATTAGCAAAAACCAGCTATTCATGAATTTCTTTTGGGGGAGGCGTTTATACCGTTCCGCGTTTGGTAAAATTGATAAAGCAGTTTTATTCTTCGGGTCAGTACGATTACAGCGACACCTCATTTATATCATTTTTTTTATGTTTTGGCGCTTTTATACGATAAAAACTATTTTATAGAAAAAATAATTATTTTTGCATCGCTTTATTCTGAGGACTATAACTTTTTTATTTTTTTGCTGATGTTGCTGTATTGCAGCTTGTTTTTTGCGGGACAAGATGACGCTTTCAGCGGTACCATGGTTATTTATATCTGTCTTTTTGATCGCGTGTTATTCCACTTTTTGTTCGGTGGTATGATAATAAAGCGTTGTTTTTTGCCTCGTTTTTTTTTTTTTCTTACGGTGTTTACTGAAGGGGTTAACTAGTGGGCCAGTTTTATAGGTCGGGTCGTTACGGACGCGGCGATACTAAATATGTGTACTTTTATTGTTTTGTTTTTTTTATTTAGATAAAGAAATGTATTTATGGGAATAATATTTATTTTTTTTTTTCATTATTTAGGACTTTTTTTTTTTTTTTTTTTTTTTACACACTTGTAAAAAAAATTTTAAACTTTTTTACTTTGTCCCAAAGGGGGACAATACAGATCGGTGATCTGCCAGTTTGCACAGCACTCTGACAGATCACCGATCTGTCAAACAGCGCTGCAGCGTTACCAAGTGCCTGCTCTAAGCAGGCACTTGGTAAGCCACCTCCTTCCCTGCAGGACCCGGATCCGCGGCCATCTTGGATCCGAGACTTACTGCAGGGAGGAGGTAAGAGACCCCCGGAGCAACGCGATCACATCGCGTTGCTGCGGGGGTCTCAGGGAAGCACGCAGGGAGCCCCCTCCCTGCGCGATGCTTCCCTGCACCGCCGCCACATCGCGATCATCTTTGATCGCGGTGTGCCGGGGGTTAATGTGCCGTGGGCGGTCCGTGACCGCTCCTGGCACATAGTGCCGGATGTCAGCTGCGATAAGCAGCTGACACCTGGCCGCGATCGGCCGCGCTCCCCCCGTGAGCGCGGCCAATCGCCTATGACGTACTATTCCGTCCTTGGGAAGTAAAGCCCACCCCACATGGACGGAATAGTACGTCTAATGGCAGAAAGGGGTTAAACTGCAAATCAATAACATTTTGCTATGAAACCCAAATAATTTTATGCAAGCAAAGAAAGTTAGAATAACAGCTGTTTTGGGGTTTTGGGTGGGTGATGTTAGCAGTCTTTTCTATCAGGGTCAAGGCAAAATTAACGTACTGTCAGGGGAGGTGACCACGTCCTCATCTGGGCCTATGGTGATTACTTCATCACCGGCATCAGGCATAGGGATCATGGTGCAGTTGATGATTTCTCTCTTTTCCACCATGGGTCCGTGAGGAGCGACATCAGTCACAATATTTGTTTTATCCTCATGCTTTCACGTAATGTAGAATATTGAGATTAGGTTAAATTCTCACCAAGGACGACATTTGTAAGGAGTTTGTGTGGGTTTCCTCTGGGTTCCTCCCACACTCCAAAGACATACTGAGGGGGAATTTTGATTGTAAGCCCCAATGGAGACAGTGATAACAATGTAAATAAAATGTGGAAATAATGGCGGTACATAAAGAGGGGAAAATAAGCGTTTGACACACTGCCAATTTTGCAATTTTTCCCACCTACAAAGAATGGAGACATCTGTAATTTTTATTGTTACTACACTTCAACTGTGAGAGACAATCTTAAAAAAAATCCAGAAAATCACATTGTATGATTTTTGCACAATTAATTTGCATTTTATTGTATGAAATACGTATTTGATACAATAGAAAAACAGAAATGAATATTCGGCACAGAAACCTTTATTTTCAATTACAGAGGTCATATGTAGTAGTTCTTTCCCAAGTTTGCACACACTGCAGCAGGGATGTTGGCCCACTCCTCCACACAGATCTTCTCCAGATCTGTCATGTTCCGACAATGGTGGAGAGGTTGGGGTGTGATTGAGTGTGTGGACAGGTGTCTTTTATACAGATGATAAGTACAAAGAGGTGAAATTAATACAGGTAATGAGTGTAGAGTAGGAGAAATTCTTAACGAAAAACTAACAGTTCTCCGAGAGCCAGAATTCTTCCTGGTTGGTAGGTGATGAAATACTGATTTCATGCAATAAAATGCAAATCAGTGGTGTAAAAATCATAAACTAAATCCAGAAAATCACATTGTAAGATTCTGTCTCTCACAGGTGAAGTGTACCTATGATAATAATTACAGACCTCTCCATTCTCTGTAGGTGGGAAAACTTGCAAAATTGGCATTGCATCAAATACTTATATTCCCCACTGTAAGTGAGATAAATATATAAAATAAACATCATATAAATGTTATCACCTCTAATTAGTACAGTGATGTATAAAAAGATGGACCAAACCGCTAGAGTTACCTCTATGTCTGGGGTTTATTCACTGACATTTTCCATTAAGAGACTTTTGTTATAAGGGCGTTTTTCCATTAAATTTATGTCTTAAAATTCCTGAGTACTTACTGTCAGAGTAGACCATCGCATTCTGATGCGCCTTGAGTGCCTTGAGTTGAGTGATTACATCGCTAAACCGAACGCGATGGATTTTGATGTCTTTGAGGTAGTCACTTTTCTCAGCCAAGGGTCCGCGAGGAGCTTCATCATTTCCAATAATTAGATTATTCTTATGTTTTCCTGTAACAGAAACCACAAAAATCAGTATTTTGATAATAAACATTTCTGTATGTTTCCCATAGATTATTATCTCTACGTCTACGGATCTTTTACCGACAAGATTCTTTACGAGACGATTTTTACAAGGTTGTTTTCTTTTCATTCCATTTCTAATATATTTTCAGAAGGGGAGAAAAAACAGAAATGCAAAAAGGGAAAACCTCAATGTCATGAAGGGATTAAAAAATGGGTTTTACGGAATTTTTCCTCACAAAACGATATCAATGTGCTCCGCTTCCTCTGCTCTGTAATATGGAACCTGCATTTTAAACTGTATTTTCTTGGTGACAGATTCTCTTTAAAGAAGATTATTCACCACAAATTTTTCATGTTGAACTGGACATGTAGCGCCCCAGTGTCCTGGTCGTGGCAGTAATGTCGCTCTGCCACTAGGGGAGTGATGTTATGTCTGATTGCACCAAAGGAGTTCACCTGACCAGGTATCACAGTCACACACTAAACTACACACTCCGGCCACCAGGGGGAGCAAAAGGCGCTATGTATTAGGCCACTCCTCACACTCTGGTAAAACTGGGGGAGGACAGGAAGTTAGGCAGAAAGAGTCCGGGAGAGTTCGGGAGAGGACCTGTGAGAAGTGGGAACCTGGCAGGTACCTAGCAGAAAGACAGATTGTTACGGAGCCGCGCCTGCACTACCTTGCGGCGGCATCTCAAGCAAGGACACGAAGCGAAGTATATTGTGGAGAGGTGAGAAGCGGGATCATAGTACGAAGGAGATAAAACCAGAAGGAGTCGTGTCCCTAAGACTGTGGCAACATCCTATTGAGGCGCGTAGCCGGTGGCCGGAGCACAGAGGAAGTAACAGACTCCACGCATTACTTCAAACAGCGTCAGGACAGTTAATTACAGGTTGGCTGTCTGACTTAAATCACTTAAACGGACATAGGAGGCAATCGTGGGAGAGGGGCGTCTCTAGGGTCCCAGAATAACTCCAGGCCTACCTGTCATACAGGTGCGTCCTAGCCATAACATACCTGGGGGACGGAGAGAGAAAGAACAGATACGACAGTTGTGAGGACGATCCCGTGGTGCTCAGCAGGGAAGCACTACAACACACAGGCGCTAGTTGGTAGGCACTGATTTCCACCTGCAAAGGGAACTCTGGATGTGCCTTCGGATCGGCCGGTCTCAGCCAGCCCTGTTAGCAGTGCTCTGGATTGCGGATCCCGAAGTCTTCAGTAAAAAGGTAAAAAGACTGCAACCCCGCATCCTCATTATTCCTCGCATCTTGCACCACGCACCAACAACTTTCATTGGACGCCCCTTAGCAGGGTCACGGACCGGGTCTAGCCACCGTGACAACCCCGGACCGAGTACCCCGCGGCCCTGCGTCTGGGGGCGCCCCAGACACATGATGTAATATTGGCAGTAAAGTGCAATAAAACTTTAAAAAAAAAAATTGCCTCAGTTATGTAGATATTAGTCATCAAAATACTTGTCATTAGTAACTTTTGTTAAATCAGTTTGGGAATTGCCAGAGAGCTTTCATTAGAGGGGTGTACTTCTTTTCCCTCTATGATGCTGGTCACATCTAGAATATGGGATCCAGTTTTAGGCTGCACATTTAAAAAAGGATATTCAGAAATTAGAGTCAGTTCAAAGGTGGGAAATTAGATTATTACATGGGATGGAAGGCCTCTCATATGGTGAGAGGTGGAAAAGTTGGGCTTCTTACATGATATCTCATTAACATATATCAAAATATGTGTGGTCAATACAAAGGATTAGCACATGACGTATTCCTTGCAAGGACCATACTAAGGACTAGGGGGCACTCACTACCGATGGAAGAAAGATGATAACTGCAGCTAATTATGAAATGGTTCTTTACAGTTAGGGCAGTCAGACTTTGGAATGCCGACCACAACAGGTAGTAATGGCCGACACTATCACCGCTTTTACAAAAGAGCTGGATGATTTCCTCAATACACAAAACATTGTGGGTTATAGTTAATTTAGTGACAAAATGCACAATTGGTGAAGAAAGCTTGAACTTGATAGACCTAAGTCTTTCTCAACCTATGAAAAAAAGCATAAGTAACAAGCAACACATCAGAAAAAGAACACAGCCCCACAATAGTTTAGAGCAGGTTTCTCAATGTGTGAGATGTGAGGATACCGCCCTAATCTCCTGGTCTAACCTTCTGCATGAGTCAGTGTGGAGGCAGAGGTAGCGCAACTGAGTTTATCTGTGTCACATTACAAACCCTTCTATCAGCTTTCCTCTTTCATTGATAGCACAGTCACCATCTCTGTTGTCCTGCCTCTTCCCCACACTGTCTGCCCAGAGATGCATCAGTCATCACACAAAAATAAAAAAAAAATTTATTTCACTCTGCAGTCACTATTACATCATGTGACCAGTTCAATCAGAAAACTTTGGTGAAAAATCCTCTTTAAATTGCAAATTGAAGGGCCACTGTCACCCCCCTCCAGCCGTTATAAACTAAAAGAGCCACCTTGTGCAGCAGTAATGCTGCATTCTAACAAGGTGGCTCTTTTAGTTTTAGGTTCAAGTATACCCCAAATAAAGCGTTTTTATACTTAGCCACAATTCATGTCTCCAGCCAGGGAGGCGGGTCCTCACTCCCCAGCTCTAACCGCTCCTCTGCCGTCACTCAACTCTTCCTGCGCTTTCGGCACCGCCCCCTCAAAGCTGTGTACGTTTCAAAACCGGCGCCTGCGCAGTGTACTGCTGTGCTGCGCAGACGCAGTAAGCTCTGGCTGTCTGACGTCTCAGCCAGGCTTGCAGACTGCACCTTCGCGGCCATTGCAGCCAGCCACCTTTGGAATCCCCGCCCCGCACTGTGCATAATGCATAACACAGTGCGGGGCGGGGATTCCAAAGGTGGCTGGCCGCAATGCCCACGCAGGCGCAGTCTGCAAGCCTGGCTGGGATGTCAGACGGCCAGAGCTTCCTGCGTCTGCGCAGCACAGCAGTACACTGCGCAGGCGCCGATTTAGAAACGTACACAGCGCTGAGGGGGTGGCGCCGAAAGCGCAGGAAGAGTTGAGTGACGGCAGAGGAGCGGTTAGAGCTGGGGAGTGAGGACCCGCCTCCATGGCTAGAGTCAGGAATTGTGGCTAAGTATAAAAACGCTTTATTTGGGGTATACTTGAACCTAAAACTAAAAGAGCCACCTTGTTAGAATGCAGCATTACTGCTGCACAAGGTGGCTCTTTTAGTTTATAATGGCTGGAGGGGGTGACAGTGGCTCTTTAATAACATCTAATATATAAAGCTGAATGTGTGTGTGTATGTGTGTGTGTATGTATGTCCGGGATTGGCATCTGCACCGTCGCAGCTACAGCCACAAAATTTTGCACAGTCACACGTCTGGACCCCGAGAGCGTCATAGGCTATGTTGTGAGGCGATATTTTAACCCCGCACGTTCCAATTCACCAAACAATTTTGCCCCTATCTACATAATGGGGAAAAAAGTGAGAGGAAAAGTGTTGGAGGCAAATTGACAGTTGCCAGATGTGAACAAGAGGGACTTAAAGAATGATAGCGATGGTGCCAAAGAGTATATACCATACAGTTGCTAAGGTGGGGCCCCGACATGGGATACTCACCACACACGGGGATATGAACACACACACAAAATGCGCCACACACTACCACGTGCTTGAACACATATTACCCTCAGCACACATTTCACCACAAATACACCAACCTCGCCACATAAAAGTCGAAACACAAAAGTCGCCGCTCAAAACTCGCCACGCGCAAAACTCGCCACATGCAAAAACTAGGCTCACGCAAAACTCGCCACAAGTCCAAAACTCACCTCATGGAAAACTCGCCACACGCAAAACTTGCACACGCTGAAAAATTGCCACATGTACAAAAGTTGCAACACATGCAAAAGTTGCCTCACACAAAACTTGCACATACTCAAAAGGCACCACACATAAAACTCGCCACACGCAAAACTCGCCATGCGCAAAACTTGCTGCACACAACTTGCAACACTAACCTGTCACATGCAACTCGACACACAAAAAGTTGCTACACACATGTTGCCACACAAAACTCATCTCACAAAAGTCGCTACATGCATGTTGCCACACGCAACTCAACACACACAACTTGACGCACGAAACTCGCCCTAAAACACACACAAGTCTGGTATTATCCTTCAAAAATAAAAATCTGATTAATAAGCAGACAAACTACAAGAGCAACAAATGTACCATATAAGAAATACGGCAGCTGTCAGTCACATGACCTGTCTATTATGTGTATGTGTGAGCTAATATAAACTGCCAGGGGGAGGGCTTCCTGTGGGCTGGGGATTTATCAGGCTGCCAATTTAGCTTACAAATACTGAGGTAAAAATACTGAGCAAATAACGTGTGAACGAGGTCTAACACAGGAGGAGATGACACACAGGTATATACTATATACAGGGGAGATGACACAGAGATATATACTATATACAGGAGAGATGACACAGGTATATACTACATAGAGGAGGAGATGACATACAGGTACATACTATATACAGGAGGAGATGACATACAGGTATATACTATATACAGGAGGAGATGACACACAGGTATATACTATATACAGGAGCAGATGACACACAGGTATATACTATATACAGGAGGAGATGACATACAGGTATATACTATATATAGAAGGAGATGACATACAGGTATATATACTATATATAGGAGGAGATGACATACAGGTATATACTATATACAGGAGGAGAGGACATACAGGTATATACTATATATAGAAGGAGATGACATACAGGTATATATACTATATATAGGAGGAGATGACATACAGGTATATACTATATACAGGAGGAGATGACATACAGGTATATACTATACACAGGAGGAGATGACATACAGGTATATGGTATATATAGAAGATGACATAAAGGTATATACTATATACAGGAGGAGATGACACACAGATATATACTATATACAGGGGAGATGACACACAGGTATATACTATATACAGGAGGAGATGACATACAGGTATATACTATATATAGAAGGAGATGACATACAGGTATATATACTATATATAGGAGGAGATGACATACAGGTATATACTATATACAGGGGAGATGACATACACCAGGTATATACTATATACAGGGGTGATGACATACAGGTATATACTATATACAGGAGATGACATACAGGTGTATACTATAAATAAGGGAGATGACAAACATGTATATACTGAGGTGAAAATGAGAGGTGTGAGTGCAAAATGAGAGGAGTGAGGGAAAATAGTGGAGTGATCGGAAAATGACAGATGTGAGGTCGAAATGACAAGTGTTAGGGGGGAATGAGAGGAGTGAGGGGGAAAATAAGAGGAGTGAGGGGGAAAATGAGAGGTATGAGGGAGAAAATGAGAGATGTGAGGGGGAAAATGACAGATGTGAGGTCGAAATGACAAATGCTAGGGGGGAATGAGAGGAGTGAGGGAGAAAATGAGAGGTGTGAGAGAGAAAATGAGAGATGTGAGGGGGAAAATGAAAGATGTGATTGGGAAATGAGAGGCGTGATGGGAAAATAAGAGAAGTGAGGTGCTATAACTAACCACAGATATTTACTATGCCCAGGCAACGCCGGGCTCTTCAGCTAGTCTAATATGTAAAGCTGAATGTGTGTATGTGTGTGTGTGTGTATGTCCGGGAATGGCATCTGAACTGTCGAAGCTACAGCCACAAAATTTTGCATAGTCACACGTCTGGACCCCGAGAGCGTCATAGGCTATGTTGTGAGGTGAAATTTTAACCCCGCGCTTTCCAATTCATCAAACAATTTTGCCCCTATCTACATAATGGGGAAAAAATGAAAGGAAAAGTGTTGGAGGCGTCGCAGCTACAGCCTCAAAATTTTGCACAGTCACACGTCTGGACCCCAAGAGCGTCATAGGCTATGTTGTGAGGTGAAATTTTAACCCCGCGCTTTCCAATTCACCAAACAATTTTGCCCCTATCTACATAATGGGGTAAAAGTGAAAGGAAAAGTGTTGGAGGCAAATTGACAGCTGCCAGATGTGAACAAGGGGGACTTAAAGAATGAGAGCGATGGCGCCAAAGAGTATATACCGTACAGTTGCTAAGGTGGGGCCCCGACATGGGATACTCACCACACACGGGGATATGAACATGCACATAAAATGCGCCACCCACTACCACGTGCTTGAACACGTTTACCACCCTCAGCACACATTTCACCACACATACACCAACCTCGCCACATAAAAGTCAAAACACAAAAGTCGCCGCTCAAAACTCGCCACGCGTAATACTCGCCACATGCAAAACTAGGCTCACGCAAAACTCGCCACACGTGCAAAACTCACCTCATGGAAAACTCGCCACACGCAAAACTTGCACACGCGGAAAAATTGCCACATGCACAAAAGTTGCAACACATGCAAAAGTTGCCTCACACAAAACTTGCACATACTCAAAAGGCACCACACATAAAACTCGCCATGCGCAAACCTCGCCATGCGCAAAACTTGCTGCACACAACTTGCTACACTAACCTGTCACATGCAACTCGACTCACAAAAAGTTGCTACATGCATGTCGCCACACAAAACTCATCTCACAAAAGTCGCTACATGCATGTCGCCACACGCAACTCAACACACACAACTTGACACACAAAACTCGCCCTAAGACACACACAAGTCTGATATTATCCTTCAAAAATAAAAATCAGAATAATAAGCAGACAAACTACAAGAGCAACAAATGTACCAAATAGGAAATACGCCAGCTATCAGTCACATGACCTGTCTATTATGTGTATGTGTGAGCTAATATATACTGCCAGGGGGGAGGGTGTTGTGAATTCTGTTGTCGGGCTCCCTCCTGTGGTCATGAATGGTACTTCGGCTGGTTCTGTCCATGGACTTTCTCTGGTGGGTGTTTCTGAGTTTCCTTCCACAGGTGACGAGGTTAAATCGTTAGCTGCTGCTCTTTTAACCTCCACTTAGATCTTTGCTCTAGGCCACCTGTCAATGTTCCAGTATTGGTCTAGTTCTCTCCTGGATCGTTCTTGTGACCTGTCTTCCCATCAGAAGCTAAGTTCCAGCTTGTATTTCTTTGGTTTGCTATTTTTCTGTCCAGCTTGCTATTTAATTTGTTGTCTTGCTTGCTGGAAGCTCTGGGACGCAGAGGGAGCGCCTCCGCACCGTGAGTCGGTACGGAGGGTCTTTTTGCGCCCTCTGCGTGGTCTTTTTGTAGGTTTTTGTGCTGACCGCAAAGTAACCTTTCCTATCCTCGGTCTGTTCAGTAAGTCGGGCCTCACTTTGCTTAATATATTTCATCTATGTGTTTGTATTTTCATCTTTACTCACAGTCATTATATGTGGGGGGCTGCCTTTTCCTTTGGGGAATTTCTCTGAGGCAAGGTAGGCTTTATTTTTCTATCTTCAGGGCTAGCTAGTTTCTTAGGCTGTGCCGAGTTGCATAGGGAGCGTTAGGCGCAATCCACGGCTATTTCTAGTGTGTTTGATAGGTTTAGGGATTGCAGTCAGCAGAGTTCCCACGTCCCAGAACTCATCCTTATTATCAGTAACTATCAGGTCATTCCGTGTGCTCTTAACCACCAGGTCCATTATTGTCCTGACCACCAGGTCATAACAGTAGGGCTTCCTGTTGGCTGGGGATTTATCAGGCTGCCAATTTAGGTTACAAATACTGAGGTAAAAATACTGACCAAATAACGTGTGAACGAAGTCTAATACAGGAGGAGATGACATACAGATATATACTATGTACAGGGGAGATAACACACAGGTATATACTATATACAGGAGAGATGACACACAGGTATATACTATATAGAGGAGGAGATGACATACAGGTACATACTATATACAGGAGGAGATGACATACAGGTATATACTATATACAGGAGGAGATGACACACAGATATATAGTATATACAGGGCAGATGACACACAGGTATATACTATATACAGGAGGAGATGACATACAGGTATATACTATATGTAGGAGGAGATGACATACAGGTATATACTATATACAGGGGAGATGACACACAGCAGGTATATACTATATACAGGGGAGATGACATACAGGTATATACAGTACTATATACAGGAGATGACATACAGGTGTATACTATATATAAGGGAGATGACAAACATGTATATACTGAGGTGAAAATGAGAGATGTGAGGTGAAAATGAAAAGGTGTGAGTGCAAAATGAGAGGAGTGAGGGAAAAAAGTGGAGTGAGGGGAAAATGAGAGGTGTGAGGGAGAAAATGAGAGATGTGAGAGGGAAAATGAAAGATGTGATGGGGAAAATGAGAGGCGTGATGGGAAAATAAGAGAAGTGAGGTGCTATAACGAACCACAGATATTTACTATGCCCAGGCCGGGCTCTTCAGCTAGTATTGCTATAAAAACCAAATGTTTATTTTATGCAAGCAAAGAAAGTTAGAATAACAGCTGTTTTGGGGTTTTGGGTGGGTGATGTCAGCAGTTTTTTCTATCAGGGTCAAGGCAAAATTAACGTACTGTCAGGTGACCGCGTCCTCATCTGGGCCCATGTTGATTACTTCATCACCGGCATCAGGCATAGGGATCATGGTGCTGTTGATGATTTCTCTCTTTTCCACCATGGGTCCGTGAGGAGCGACATCAGTCACAATATTTGTTTTATCCTCATGCTTTCACGTAATGTAGAATATTGAGATTAGGTTAAATTCTCACCAAGGACGACATTTGTAAGGAGTTTGTGTGGGTTTCCTCTGGGTTCCTCCCACACTCCAAAGACATACTGAGGGGGGAATTTTGATTGTAAGCCCCAATGGAGACAGTGATAACAATGTAAATAAAATGTGGAAATAATGGCGGTACATAAAGAGGGGAAAATAAGCGTTTGACACACTGCCAATTTTGCAAGTTTACCCACCTACAAAGAATGGAGAGGTCTGTTATTTTTATTGTTACAACACTTCAACTCTGAGAGACAGAATCTTAAAAAAATCCAGAAAATCACATTGTATGATTTTTGCACAATTAATTTGCATTTTATTGCATGGAATAAGTATTTGATACAATAGAAAAATAGAAATGAATATTCGGCACAGAAACCTTTATTTTCAATTACAGAGGTCATATGTAGTAGTTCTTTCCCAAGTTTGCACACACTGCAGCAGGGATGTTGGCCCACTCCTCCACACAGATCTTCTCCAGATCTGTCATGTTCCGACAATGGTGGAGAGGTTGGAGTGTTATTGAGTGTGTGGACAGGTGTCTTTTATACAGATGATAAGTACAAAGAGGTGAAATTAATACAAGTAATGAGAATAGAGTAGGAGAAATTCTTAACGAAAATCTAACAGTTTTCCGAGAGCCAGAATTCTTCCTGGTTGGTAGGTGATGAAATACTGATTTCATGCAATAAAATGCAAATCAGTGGTGTAAAAATCATAAACTAAATCCAGAAAATCACATTGTAAGATTCTGTCTCTCACAGGTGAAGTGTACCTATGATAATAATTACAGACCTCTCCATTCTCTGTAGGTGGGAAAACTTGCAAAATTGGCATTGCATCAAATACTTATATTCCCCACTGTAAGTGAGATAAATATATAAAATAAACATCATATAAATGTTATCACCTCTAATTGGTACAGTGATGTATAAACAGATGGACCAAACCACTAGAGTTACCTCTATGTCTGGGGTTTATTCACTGACATTTTCCTTTAAGAGACTTTTGTTATAAGGACGTTTTTCCATTAAATTTATGTCATAAAATTCCTGCGTACTTACTGTCAGAGTAGACCATCGCATTCTGATGCGCCTTGAGTGCCTTGAGTTGGGTGATTACATCCCTAAACCGAACGCGATGGATTTTGATGTCTTTGAGGTAGTCACTTTTCTCAGCCAAGGGTCCGCGAGGAGCTTCATCATTTCCAATAATTAGATTATTCTCATGTTTTCCTGTAACAGAAACCACAAAAATCAGTATTTTGATAATAAAAACTTCTCTGTGTTTCCCATAGATTATTATCTCTACGTCTACGGATCTTTTACCAACAAGATTCTTTACGAGACGATTTTTACAAGGTGTTTTTCTTTTCATTGCGTTTCTA
Organism: Ranitomeya imitator; assembly: GCF_032444005.1. NCBI lineage: Eukaryota > Metazoa > Chordata > Amphibia > Anura > Dendrobatidae > Ranitomeya > Ranitomeya imitator. The sequence continues at coordinate 193,712,612 of NC_091283.1, forward strand.
ATATATTTTCAGAAGGGGAGAAAAAACAGAAACGCAAAAAGGGAAAACCTCAATGTCATGAAGGGATTAAAAAATGGGTTTTACTGAATCGTTCCCCACAAAACTACCGTATATACTCGAGTATAAGCCGAGATTTTCAGCCCAAATTTTTGGGCTGAAAGTGCCCCTCTCGGCTTATACTCGAGTCAATGTGGGTGGCAGGGTCGGCGGGTGAGGGGGAGAGGGCGCTGAGGTATACTTACCTAGTCCCAGCGATCCTCGCGCTGTCCCTGCCGTCCCACGGGCTTCTGTGCTGCAGCTTCTTCCCCTCTTCAGCGGTCACGTGGGACCGCTCATTAGAGATATGAATAAGCGGCTCCACCTCCCATAGGGGCGGAGCCGCCTATTCATTCCTCTAATCAGCGGTGCCGGTGACCGCTGACAGGAAGAGCTGCGGCACCGAAGACCAGGCAGAGGGACAGCGCGAGGATCGCCAGGACTAGGTAAGTATAGCATATTCACCTGTCCTCGTTCCAGCCGCCGGGCGCCGCTCCATCTTCCCGGCCGGCGCCTCCATCTTCCCGGCGTCTGCGCTCTGACTGTTCAGGTCAGAGGGCGCGATGACGCATACAGTGTGCGCGGCGCCCTCTGCCTGATCAGTCAGAGCAGAGACGCCGGGAAGATGGAGGCGCCGGAACGAGGCGCCGGAACGAGACGCCGGGAGCTGCAATCAAGGGAGGTGAGTATGTGGTTTTTTTTTTTATTGCAGCAGCGGCGGCAGAGATTTCTATGGGGCACAATGAACGGTGCAGAGCACCGTATATGGCACAGCAATGGGGCACAATGAACGGTGCAAAGCACCGTATATGGGCACAGATATGGGGCACAATGAACGGTGCAGAGCACCGTATATGGCACAGCACTGGGGCACAATGAACGGTGCAGAGCACCGTATATGGGCACAGATATGGGGCACAATGAACGGTGCAGAGCACCGTATATGGCACAGCAATGGGGCACAATGAACGGAGCAGAGCACCGTATATGGGCACAGATATGGGGCACAATGAACGGTGCAGAGCACCGTATATGGCACAGCAATGGGGCACAATGAACGGAGCAGAGCACCGTATATGGGCACAGATATGGGGCACAATGAACGGTGCAGAGCACCGTATATGGCACAGCAATGGGGCACAATGAACGGTGCAGAGCACCGTATATGGGCACAGATATGGGGCACAATGAACGGTGCAGAGCACCGTATATGGCACAGCAATGGGGCACAATGAACGGTGCAGAGCACCGTATATGGCACAGCAATGGGGCACAATGAACGGTGCAGAGCACCGTATATGGCACAGCAATGGGGCACAATGAACGGTGCAGAGCACTGTATATGGCACAGCAATGGGGCACAATGAACGGTGCAAAGCACCGTATATGGCACAGCAATGGGGCACAATGAACGGTGCAGAGCACCGTATATGGCACAGCAATGGGGCACAATGAACGGTGCAGAGCACTGTATATGGCACAGCAATGGGGCACAATGAACGGTGCAGAGCACCGTATATGGCACAGCTATGGGGCACAATGAACGGTGCAGAGCACTATATGGGGCACAGCTATGGGGAAATAATGAACGGTGCAGAGCACTATATGGCACAGCTATGGGGAAATAATGATCTATTTTTATTTTTGAAATTCACCGGTAAATGCTGCATTTCCACCCTAGGCTTATACTCGAGTCAATAAGTTTTCCCAGTTTTTTGTGGCAAAATTAGGGGGGTCGGCTTATACTCGGGTCGGCTTATACTCGAGTATATACGGTATATCAATGTGCTCCGCTTCCTCTGCTCTGTAATATGGAACCTGCATTTTAACCCTTTCATGACCCAGCCTATTTTGACCTTAATGACCTGGCCGTTTTTTTGCAATTCTGACCAGTGTCCCTTTATGAGGTAATAACTCAGGAACGCTTCAACTGATCCTAGCGGTTCTGAGATTGTTTTTTCGTGACATATTGCGCTTCATGTTAGTGGTAAATTTAGGTCAATAAATTCTGCGTTTGTGATAAAAACGGAAATTTGGTGAAAATTTTGAAAATTTCGCAATTTTCACATTTTCATTTTTTATTCTGTTAAACCAGAGAGTTATGTAACACAAAATAGTTAATATATAACATTTCCCACACGTCTACTTTACATCAGCACAATTTTGGAAACAAAATTTTTTTTTGCCAGGAAGGGTTAAAATTTGACCAGCGATTTCTCATTTTTACAACGAAATTTACAAAACCATTTTTTTTAGGGACCACCTCACATTTGAAGTCAGTTTGAGGGGTCTATATGGCTGAAAATACCCCAAAGTGACACCATTCTAAAAACTGCACCCCTCAAGGTGCACAAAACCACATTCAAGAAGTTTATTAACCCTTCAGGTGCTTCACAGCAGCAGAAGCAACATGGAAGGAAAAAATGAACATTTAACTTTTTCGTCACAAAAATTTTCTTTTAGCAACAATTTTTTTATTTTCCCAATGGTAAAAGGAGAAACTGAACCACGAAAGTTGCTGTCCAATTTGTCCTGAGTACGCTGATACCTCATATGTGGGGGTAAACCACTGTTTTGGCGCATGGCAGGGCTTGGAAGGGAAGGAGCGCCATTTGACTTTTTGAATGAAAAATTGGCTCCATTCTTTAGCGGACACCATGTCACGTTTGGAGAGATCCTGTGTGCCTAAACATTGGAGTTCCCCACAAGTGACCCCATTTTGGAAACTGGACCCCCAAGGAACTTATCTAGATGCCTAGTGAGCACTTTAAACCCTCAGGTGCTTCACAAATTGATCCGTAAAAATGAAAAAGTACTTTTCACCTCAATTTTTTCAGTTTCATTTTCACATGGGCAATAGGATAAAATGGATCCTAAAATTTGTTGGGCATTTTCATCCGAGTACGCCGATACCTCATATGTGGGGGTAAACCACTGTTTGGGCACACGGCAGGGCTCGGAAGGGAAGGCGTGCCATTTGACTTTTTGAATGGAAAATTAGCTCCAATTGTTAGCGGACACCATGTCGCGTTTGGAGAGCCCCTGTGTGCCTAAACATTGGAGCTCCCCCACAAGTGACCCCATTTTGGAAACTAGACCCCCCAAGGAACTTATCTAGATGCATATTGAGCACTTTAAACCCCCAGGTGCTTCACAGAAGTTTATAACGCAGGGCCATGAAAATAAAAAATAATTTTTCTTTCTTCAAAAATGATTTTTTTAGCCTGGAATTTCCTATTTTGCCAATGGAAATAGGAGAAATTGGACCACAAATGTTGTCCAGTTTTTCCTGAGTATGCGGATACCCCATATGATGGGGGTAAACCACTGTTTTGGCGCACAGCAGGGCTCGGAAGGGAAGGCACGCCATTTGGCTTTTTAAATGGAAAATTTGCTCCAATCATTAGCGGACACCATGTCGCGTTTGGAGAGCCCCTGTGTGCCTAAACATTGGAGATCCCCCACAAATGACCCCATATTGGAAACTAGACCCCGAAAGGAACTTATCTAGATGTGTGGTGAGCACTTTGAACCCCCAAGTGCTTCACAGAAGTTTATAACGCAGAGCCGTGAAAATAATAAATACGTTTTCTTTCCTCAAAAATAATTTTTTAGCCCAGAATTTTTTAATTTTCCCAAGGGTAACAGGAGAAATTTGACCCCAATATTTGTTGTCCAGTTTCTCCTGAGTACGGTGATACCCCATATGTGGGGGTAAACTACTGTTTGGGCACATGCCGGGGCTCGGAAGTTAAGTAGTGACGTTTTGAAATGCAGACTTTGATGGAATGCTCTGCAGGCGTCACGTTGCATTTGCAGAGCCCCTGATGTGGCTAAACATTAGAAACCCCCCACAAGTGACCCTATTTTGGAAACTAGACCCCCCAAGGAACTTATCTAGATATGTGGTGAGCACTTTGAACCCCCAAGTGCTTCACAGACATTTACAACGCAGAGCCGTGAAAATAAAAAATCATTTTTCTTTCCTCAAAAATGATGTTTTAGCAAGCAATTTTTTATTTTCATAAGGGTAACAGGAGAAATTGGACCCCAGTAATTGTTGCGCAGTTTGTTCTGAGTATGCTCGTACCCCATATGTGGGGGTAAACCATTGTTTGGGCACATGTCGGGGCTCGGAAGTGAAGGAGCACCATTTGACTTTTTGTATACAAGATTGGCTGGAATCAATGGTGGCGCCATGTTGCGTTTGGAGACCCCCTGATGTGCCTAAACAGTGGAAACCCCTCAATTCTACCTCCAACACTAACCCCCCTACACCCCTAACCCTAATCCCAACTGTAGCCATAACCCTAATCACAACCCTAACCCCAACACACCCCTAACCACAACCCTAACCCCAACCGCAACCCTAATTCCAACCCTAACCCTAAGGCTATGTGCCCACGTTGCGGATTCATGTGAGATTTTTCAGCACCATTTTTTAAAAATCTGCGGGTAAAAGTCACTGCGTTTTACCTGCAGATTTACCGCGGATTTCCAGTGTTTTTTGCGTGGATTTCACCTGCGGATTCCTATTGAGGAACAGGTGTAAAACGCTGCAGAATCCGCACAAAGAATTAACATGCTGCGGAAAATACAACGCAGCGTTTCCGCGCGGTATTTTCCGCACCATGGGCACAGCGGATTTGATTTTCCATATGTTTACATGGTACTGTAAACCTGATGGAACACTGCTGCGAATCCGCAGCGGCCAATCCGCTGCGGATCCGCAGCCAAATCCGCACCGTGTGCACATAGCCTAATTGTAAAGGTATGTGCACATGCTGCGGAAAACGCTGCGGATCCGCAGCAGTTTCCCATGAGTTTACATTTCAATGTAAACCTATGGGAAACAAAAATCGCTGTACACATGCTGCAGAAAAACTGCACGGAAACGCAGCGGTTTACATTCCGCAGCATGTCACTTCTTTCTGCGGATTCCGCAGGGTTTTACAACTGCTCCAATAGAAAATCGCAGTTGTAAAACCACAGTGAAATGCGCAGAAAAACCGCGGTAAATCCGCAATAAATCCGCAACGGTTTAGCACTGTGGATTTATCAAATCCGCTGCGGAAAAATCCGCAGAGGACCAGAATACATGTGCACATACCGAAACTTTAACCCTAACCCTAGCCCTAACCCTAACCCTAGCCCTAGTTCTAACCCCAACCTTAGTGGGAAAAAAAAAATCTTTATTTCATCATTGTCCCTACTAGGGTTGAGCGACCTTGACCTTTTTAGAGTCGAGCCGTGTTTCGCGAAACCCGACTATCTTAGAAGTCGAGTCGAGTGGAATCGGCCGATTATCGCGAAAAGTCGGGTATCGCCCGAAACACGAAACCCAATGCAAGTCAATGGGGGAGCATAGTCGGCAGTGAGTGGAGGCCAGGAAAACACCTACACTGCCCATTTTAATGGCAAAAACATCCATTCTTGTTAAAGAAGCTTGTCAATCGTAATTTACCTTATAATAATTGGAAGGCATTTGAAATTGGGGGTCATTTGGCTAAAGTTGTGGGGGGTAGGGCTGGTTCAAGTAATTAGTGGGCCCAGTAAATCTGGACCACGTCACGGCAGTGGAGCAGGGAGAGGTAAGTATTTCAACTTTGCAACTGCTGTGATCCTGAGCAAGCAGGGGGGGCCCACTCGTTGGCATTGGCACTGGCACAGGGCCCCTCAAAGTACAGCGGTGTGTTTGCACGGCGGGGGCGCCTCCCACCGGCAGCAACACTTTTGCGTACTATGAGAGGCCCTGTGCCAGTGACGTCGCCAACTAGTATTCCTCCCCCCACCTGATGAAGGAACCTGCACTTTCATCTGCACCTTCCTCTTTGTCCCCGTGTAAGGTGGTATGGTATGCGGGAAGAGGAACCTGACTTTCAGCAGGGTCACAATCTTGCTGTGTAGCGTGCACGGGGAATTTTGCGTTATGGGTCAATGTACCAGCAGACTCATCTATCACTGGCTGGGCAATGGGCAGGATGAGGAGGAAACACAGATATAGGCCCAAAGAATAAAGTTGGCTAAATGCAGTTCAAAATTGGTAACACAGGACTAACCAGGGGGCATTGCAGTGGAGGACAACTGGAATGAGAGGCTGACACAGAGAGTAGGCCCAAATCAGTAAGTAGTCGAAATGCAGTTCAAAATTGGCAACCGTAGTAAACAGGCGGCACAGCTTTGTTCAGTGGAGGAGAACAGCAAGGAGTGGCAGACACCGATAGTAGGCCCCAAACCAACTAGTACGCCAAATGCAGTTGTTCCATTTAACCACAATTTAATGAGAGCCTGAAGATAGAAGCTCAGGAAAGGCAACCTGGAGAACACCTTGGAGTGTAACACACCATCTCTCTACACCCCATACCCAATTTGTAGGCCTAATGCAGCGTAGTTTCCAACAACTACTAAACGAGAGCATGAAGATCGAAGCAATGGAGAGGAAACCTGGGGAACACCTTGGAGTGGAACACACCATCTCTCTACACCCCATACCCAATTTGTAGGCCTAATGCAGTGTAGTTTCCAACAACTACTAAACGAGAGCCAGAAGATCGAGGCTCAGGAAAGGCAACCTGGAGAACACCTTGGAGTGGAACACACCATCTCTCTACACCCCATACCCAATTTGTAGGCCTAATGCAGCGTAGTTTCCAACAACGACTAAACGAGAGCATGAAGATCGAAGCAATGGAGAGGAAACCTGGGGAACACCTTGGAGTGGAACACACCATCTCTCTACACCCCATACCCAATTTGTAGGCCTAATGCAGTGTAGTTTTCTACAACTACTAAACGAGAGTCGGAAGACCGAAGCAATGTGGACGAAACCTGGGGAACACCTTGGAGTGGAACACACCATCTCTCTACACCCCATACCCAATTTGTAGGCCTAATGCAGTGTAGTTTCCAACAACTACTAAACGAGAGCCAGAAGATCGAAGCTCAGGAAAGGCAACCTGGAGAACACCTTGGAGTGGAACACACGATCTCTCTACACCCCATACCCAATTTGTAGGCCTAATGCAGTGTAGTTTCCAACAACTACTAAACGAGAGCCAGAAGATCGAAGCTCAGGAAAGGCAACCTGGAGAACACCTTGGAGTGGAACACACCATCTCTCTACACCCCATACCCAATTTGTAGGCCTAATGCAGCGTAGTTTCCAACAACTACTAAACGAGAGCATGAAGATTGAAGCTCAGGAAAGGCAACCTGGAGAACACCTTGGAGTGGAACACACCATCTCTCTACACCCCATACCCAATTTGTAGGCCTAATGCTGCGTAGTTTCCAACAACTACTAAACGAGAGCATGAAGATTGAAGCTCAGGAAAGGCAACCTGGAGAACACCTTGGAGTGGAACACACCATCTCTCTACACCCCATACCCAATTTGTAGGCCTAATGCAGCGTAGTTTCCAACAACTACTAAACGAGAGCATGAAGATTGAAGCTCAGGAAAGGCAACCTGGAGAACACCTTGGAGTGGAACACACCATCTCTCTACACCCCATACCCAATATGTAGGCCTAATGCAGCGTAGTTTCCAACAACTACTAAACGAGAGCATGAAGATTGAAGCTCAGGAAAGGCAACCTGGAGAACACCTTGGAGTGGAACACACCATCTCTCTACACCCCATACCCAATTTGTAGGCCTAATGCAGCGTAGTTTCCAACAACTACTAAACGAGAGCATGAAGATTGAAGCTCAGGAAAGGCAACCTGGAGAACACCTTGGAGTGGAACACACCATCTCTCTACACCCCATACCCAATTTGTAGGCCTAATGCAGCGTAGTTTCCAACAACTACTAAACGAGAGCATGAAGATTGAAGCTCAGGAAAGGCAACCTGGAGAACACCTTGGAGTGGAACACACCATCTCTCTACACCCCATACCCAATTTGTAGGCCTAATGCAGCGTAGTTTCCAACAACTACTAAACGAGAGCATGAAGATTGAAGCAATGGAGAGGAAACCTGGGGAACACCTTGGGGAGGCAGACACCGTTAGTAGGCCCTACCAAAGTTGTACACCCAATGCAGTTTTAAAATTCCTAGAGGCTGAAAACAAGACTATTGACGCTCAGCTTTTTTCAAAGGAACACAGCTGAATTGAGTGGCGCAGACAGACACAGGTAGTAGGACTCAAACCAAAAATGTGGCTCACTGCAGCAGAAAAAAGTTACAGGGGTACACAAGCTGCAGTGCTCTGGGCAGTGGAGGACAATTTCAATAGTGAACCGCAGACAGACTTTGTACGCCTACTATTAAAAAAAGGATGCTCTATGCAATTATAAATAGGTTCTAGGGGTACACGGGCAGCAGTGGTGTGGTCAGTGGAGGCCTAGTGGAAGGAGTGACCGCAGACAGGCATCGAAGGCCTAAAATAATAACACATGGCTGTAGGCAATTTTAAATTGGTTCCAGGGGTACACGGGCAGCAGTGGCCTGGTCAGTGTAGTAGTAGTAGAAAGAACGGACCGCAGACAGGCATCGAAGGCCTAAAATAAAAAAATTGGGCTGGCTGTAGGCAATTTTAAATTGGTTCCAGGGGTACACGGGCAGCAGTGGTGTGGTCAGGGGAGGCATATTGTAAGGAGTGACCGCAGACAGGCATCGAAGGCCTAAAATAATAACACATGGCTGTAGGCAATTTTAAATTGGTTCCAGGGGTACACGGGCAGCAGTGGTGTGGTCAGTGGAGGCCTAGTGGAAGGAGTGACCGCAGACAGGCATCGAAGGCCTAAAATAAAAAAATTGGGCTGGCTGTAGGCAATTTTAAATTGGTTCCAGGGGTACACGGGCAGCAGTGGTGTGGTCAGTGGAGGCATATTGTAAGGAGTGACCGCAGACAGGCATCGAAGGCCTAAAATAATAACACATGGCTGTAGGCAATTTTAAATTGGTTCCAGGGGTACACGGGCAGCAGTGGCCTGGTCAGTGTAGTTGTAGTAGAAAGAACAGACCGCAGACAGGCATCGAAGGCCTAAAATAAAAAAATTGGGCTGGCTGTAGGCAATTTTAAATTGGTTCCAGGGGTACACGGGCAGCAGTGGTGTGGTCAGTGGAGGCCTAGTGGAAGGAGTGACCGCAGACAGGCATCGAAGGCCTAAAATGATAACACATGGCTGTAGGCAATTTTAAATTGGTTCCAGGGGTACACGGGCAGCAGTGGCCTGGTCAGTGTAGTAGTAGTAGAAAGAACGGACCGCAGACAGGCATCGAAGGCCTAAAATAAAAAAATTGGGCTGGCTGTAGGCAATTTTAAATTGGTTCCAGGGGTACACTGGCAGCAGTGGTGTGGTCAGTGGAGGCATAGTGGAAGAAGTGACCGCAGACAGGCTACGAAGGCCTAACATAACAAAAATGTCAATACAATGGTATTGTCAGTGGCAGGCATTGAAGGATGTCAGCGCATAGTCTAAACATTGGTGGAGCTGTGAGATAATTTTGCAAGTGGTAGAGCACTGTTTGAGCTGGGGGGGGGGGAACTGTCTTGTGGCCGGCGGTACAGGCCCAGGGCCCCTCATATTACAACGGTGTGTCTGACGTTGGGTGCGCACCACCACCGCCAGAGACACTTTATTGTACTAGGAGGGACCCAGTGGCAGTGCCGTCGACCAAAAGCGGGCACACCCACCTCTTCAGACAAACAGCACTCTCACGGGTGCTGTCGCCAAGTGTCGATACCACGGCCCCGTGTGGGGAGTTTGGCCATTTAGTGAGGTATAAACATGTCGTATGCTGGACAATCAGGTGCAGAAAATTACGAGATTGGAAAAGGCATTCAGAATAGTCCACAGGCAAGACCTTTTCATAGGAAAGCTAGGTGTCAGCCGGGCAAGGTGGGGCAAAAGATTTCGAAATCCAGTTGTGGTTCATTTTAATGAAGGTTAGATCATCTACATTTTGGGTAGCCAGACGAGTCCTTTTTTCTGTTAGTATTGAACCTGCAGCACTGAATACTCTTTCTGATAGGACACTAGCTGCCGGGCAAGCAAGCTCCTGCAATGCATATTCTGCCAATTCTGGCCAGGTGTCTAATTTTGATGCCCAGTAATCAAATGGGAATGACGGTTGAGGGAGAACATCGATAAGGGATGAAAAATAGTTTGTAACCATACTGGACAAATGTTGTCTCCTGTCACTTTGAATTGATGCTGCAGTACCTGTCCTGTCTGCGGTCATAGCAAAATCACTCCACAACCTGGTCAGAAAACCCCTCTGGCCAACGCCACTTCTGATTTCTGCCCCTCTAACTCCTCTGGTCTGCTGGCCCCTGCAGCTCGTGTGAGAACGATCACGGGCGCTGTGTGCAGGGAATGCCAGAAGCAAACGGTCAACAAGAGTTGATTGTTTGGTTGCTAATATTAGTTCCAAGTTCTCATGTGGCATTATATTTTGCAATTTGCCTTTATAGCGAGGATGAAGGAGGCAGGCCAACCAGTAATCGTCATCGTTCATCATTTTAGTTATGCGTGTGTCCCTTTTGAGGATACGTAAGGCATAATCCGCCATGTGGGCCAAAGTTCCAGTTCTCAAATCTGCGGTTGTGCTTGGTTGAGGGGCAGTTTCAGGCAAATCCACGTCACTTGTGTCCCTCCAAAAACCAGAACCCGGCCTTGCCGCGCCACCAATTTCCAGTGGCCCCGGAAAAGCTTCCTCATTAAAAATATAATCATCCCCATCATCCTCCTCGTCCTCCTCCTCCTCTTTGCCCGCTAACTCGTTCTGTACACTGCCCTGGCCAGACAATGGCTGACTGTCATCAAGGCTTTCCTCTTCCTCAGCTGCAGATGCCTGATCCTTTATGTGCGTCAAACTTTGCATCAGCAGACGCATTAGGGGGATGCTCATGCTTATTATGGCGTTGTCTGCACTAACCAGCCGTGTGCATTCCTCAAAACACTGAAGGACTTGACACATGTCTTGAATCTTCGACCACTGCACACCTGACAACTCCATGTCTGCCATCCTACTGCCTGCCCGTGTATGTGTATCCTCCCACAAAAACATAACAGCCCGCCTCTGTTCACACAGTCTCTGAAGCATGTGCAGTGTTGAGTTCCACCTTGTTGCAACAACTATGATTAGGCGATGCTGGGGAAGGTTCAAAGAACGCTAATAGGTCTGCATACGGCTGGAGTGTACGGGCGAACGGCGGATATGTGAGCAAAGTCCACGCACTTTGAGGAGCAGGTCGGATAACTTTTCAGGAAGCAATGCACCACCAGGTTTAAGGTGTGAGCCAGGCAAGGAATGTGTTTCAGTTGGGAAAGGGAGATGGCAGCCATGAAATTCCTTCCGTTATCACTCACTACCTTGCCTGCCTCAAGATCTACAGTGCCCAGCCACGACTGCGTTTCTTTCTGCAAGAATTCGGACAGAACTTCCGCGGTGTGTCTGTTGTCGCCCAAACACTTCATAGCCAATACAGCCTGCTGACGTTTGCCAGTAGCTGCCCCATAATGGGAGACCTGGTGTGCAACAGTGGCAGCTGCGGATGGAGTGGTTGTGCGACTGCGGTCTGTGGACGAGCTCTCGCTTCTGCAGGAGGACGAAGAGGAGGAGGAGGGGGTGCGAACGGCTACAGCCAACTGTTTCCTAGACCGTGGGCTAGGCAGAACTGTCCCAAACTTGCTGTCCCCTGTGGACCCTGCATCCACAACATTCACCCAGTGTGCCGTGATGGACACGTAACGTCCCTGGCCATGCCTACTGGTCCATGCATCTGTTGTCAGGTGCACCTTTGTGCTCACAGATTGCCTGAGTGCATGGACGATGCGCTCTTTAACATGCTGGTGGAGGGCTGGGATGGCTTTTCTGGAAAAAAAGTGTCGACTGGGTAGCTCGTAGCGTGGTACAGCGTAGTCCATCAGGGCTTTGAAAGCTTCGCTTTCAACTAACCGGTAGGGCATCATCTCTAACGAGATTAGTCTAGCTATGTGGGCGTTCAAACCCTGTGTACGTGGATGCGAGGCTAAGTACTTCCTTTTTCTAACCATAGTCTCATGTAGGGTGAGCTGGACTGGAGAGCTGGAGATCGTGGAACTAGCGGGGGTGCCGGTGGACATGGCAGACTGAGAGACGGTGGGAGATGGTATTGTTGCCGCCAGTGCCCTAGATGCAGTGTTTCCTACTACGAAACTGGTGATTCCCTGACCCTGACTGCTTTGGCCTGGCAAAGAAACCTGCACAGATACTGCAGGTGGTGCGGAAAATGGTGGCCCTACACTGCCGGAAGGGATGTTGCGTTGCTGACTAGCTTCATTGGCCGAGGGTGCTACAACCTTAACCCCTTACCGGCATCGGACGTACTATACCGTCCGATGCCGGCTCCCCTGCTTTGATGCAGGGCTCCGCGGTGAGCCCGCACCAAAGCCGGGACATGTCAGCTGTTTTGAACAGCTGACATGTGCCCTTAATAGGCGCGGGCAGAATCGCGATCTGCCCGCACCTATTAACTAGTTAAATGCCGCTGTCAAACGCAGACAGCGGCATTTAACTACCGCTTCCGGCCGGGCGGCCGGAAATGACGTCATCGCCGACCCCGTCACATGATCGGGGGTCGGCGATGCTTGTGAATGGTAACCATAGAGGTCCTAGAGACCTCTATGGTTACTGATTGCCCGTCGCTGTGAGCGCCACCCTGTGGTCGGCGCTCACAGCACACGTGCAATTCTGCTACATAGCAGCGATCAGCAGATCGCTGCTATGTAGCAGAGCCGATCGTGCTGTGCCTGCTTCTAGCCTCCCATGGAGGCTATTGAAGCATGGCAAAAGTTAAAAAAAAAATGTGAAAAAAATAAAAAAAACATAAAAGTTTAAATCACCCCCCTTTCGCCCCAATCAAAATAAATCAATAAAAAAAATATCAAATCTACGCATATTTGGTATCGCCGCGCTCAGAATCGCCCGATCTATCAATTAAAAAAAAGTATTAACCTGATCGCTAAACAGCGTAGCGGGAAAAAAATTCGAAACGCCAGAATTACGTTTTTTTGGTCGCCGCGACATTGCATTAAAATGCAATAACGGGCGATCAAAAGAACGTATCTGCACCGAAATGCTATCATTAAAAACGTCATCGCGGCACGCAAAAAATAAGCCCTCAACCGACCCCAGATGATGAAAAATGGAGACACTACGAGTATCGGAAAATGGCGCAATTTTTTTTTTTTTTTTTTTAGCAAAGTTTGGAATTTTTTTTCACCACTTAGATAAAAAATAACCTAGTCATGTTTGGTGTCTATGAACTCGTAATGACCTGGAGAATCATAATGGCAGGTCAGTTTTAGCATTTAGTGAACCTAGCAAAAAAGCCAAACAAAAAACCAATGTGGGATTGCACTTTTTTTGCAATTTCACCGCACTTGGAATTTTTTTCCCGTTTTCTAGTACACGACATGCTAAAACCAATGATGTCGTTCAAAAGTACAACTCGTCCCGCAAAAAATAAGCCCTCACATGGCCAAATTGACGGAAAAATAAAAAAGTTATGGCTCTGGGAAGGAGGGGAGCGAAAAACGAACACGGAAAAACGAAAAATCCCCCGGTCATGAAGGGGTTAAGGGACGTTTGGTAGTTAGTCCAGGCTTGCAAATGCATGGTGGTTAAATGTCTATGCATGCAACTTGTATTGAGACTTTTCAGATTCTGTCCTCTGCTTAAGGTAGTTGAACATTTTTGACAGATGACTTTGCGCTGATCAATTGGATGTTGTTTAAAAAAATGCCAGACTGCACTCTTTCTAGCATCGGATACCTTTTCAGGCATTGCAGACTGAGCTTTAACCGGATGGCCACGCTGTCCTCCAACAGGTTTTGGCTTTGCCACGCGTTTTGGGCAAGATACGGGCCCGGCAGATGGAACCTGTTGCGATGTTGATGCCTGCTGCGGCCCCTCCTCCTCCGCTTCAGAACTGCTGCCGCCTGCACCCTGTTCCCCCAATGGCTGCCAATCGGGGTCAAGAACTGGGTCATCTATTACCTCTTCTTGTAGCTCGTGTGCAACTTCGTCTGTGTCACCGTGTCGGTCGGTGGTATAGCGTTCGTGATGGGGCAACATAGTCTCATCAGGGTCTGATTCTTGATCATTACCCTGCGAGGGCAATGTTGTGGTCTGAGTCAAAGGACCAGCATAGTAGTCTGGCTGTGGCTGTGCATCAGTGCACTCCATGTCAGATTCAACTTGTAATGGGCATGGACTGTTAACTGCTTCACTTTCTAAGCCAGGGACGGTATGTGTAAAGAGCTCCATGGAGTAACCCGTTGTGTCGCCTGCTGCATTCTTCTCTGTTGTTGTTTTTGCTGAAGAGGACAAGGAAGCGACTTGTCCCTGACCGTGAACATCCACTAACGACGCGCTGCTTTGACATTTACCAGTTTCACAAGAGGAGGCAAAAGAGCTAGAGGCTGAGTCAGCAAGATAAGCCAAAACTTGCTCTTGCTGCTCCGGCTTTAAAAGCGGTTTTCCTACTCCCAGAAAAGGGAGCGTTCGAGGCCTTGTGTAGCCAGACGACGAACCTGGCTCCACAGCTCCAGACTTAGGTGCAATATTTTTTTTCTCACGACCAGCTGATGCTCCACCACTACCACTACCCTCATTACCAGCTGACAATGAACGCCCCCGGCCACGACCTCTTCCACCAGACTTCCTCATTGTTTTAAAAACGTAACCAAACTAACGGTATTTGTTGCTGTCACACAACTTACACGGTGAGCTATAACTTCAGTATGATTTAGCTACCCCTTTACAAGTGAGTGAGACCACAACGAAAATCAGGCACAATGTTACACACTCTGTTGTTGGTGGCAACAAATGAGAGAGATGCCACACACGCAGGACTGTCACTGAAGCACAAATGTAAATATTAATCTCCCACTGATTTGATTTTTTTTTTTTTTCAGGGAGACGTTAGGAAAAAAAAAAATAGAATAAAATGATTTTTTCAGGAAGAATTTAGAAACCAAATAAAATAAAATGATTTTTTCAGGGAGAATTTAGAAAACAAATAAAACAAAAAAAGGCTTTCTATGGCCCACTGAGTGAGAGATGACGCACACAGGAGTCAGGAGTGGCACACAAGCCCAGAGGCCAATATTTATCTCCCACTGATTGATGTAGTGATTTTTTCAGGTAGATTTTGGAACCCAAATCAAGCTAAAAAAATAATAGGCTTTCTATGGCCCACAATTGGAGAGAGAGAGAGAGATGGCACACCCAGGAGTCAAGACTGGCACACAAGCAGAAAGGGCAATATTAATCTCCCACTGATTTGATTTTTTTTTTTTTTTCAGGGAGACTTTAGGAAAAAAAAATAATAGAATAAAATGATTTTTTCAGGAAGAATTTAGAAACCAAATAAAATAAAATGATTTTTTCAGGGAGAATTTAGAAAACAAATAAAACAAAAAAAGGCTTTCTATGGCCCACTGAGTGAGAGATGACGCACACAGGAGTCAGGAGTGGCACACAAGCCCAGAGGCCAATATTTATCTCCCACTGATTGATGTAGTGATTTTTTCAGGTAGATTTTGGAACCCAAATCAAGCTAAAAAAAAAATAGGCTTTCTATGGCCCACAATTGGAGAGAGAGAGAGAGATGGCACACACAGGAGTCAAGACTGGCACACAAGCAGAAAGGGCAATATTAATCTCCCACTAATTTGTTTATTGATTTTTTCAGGTAGAATTTAGAACCCAAATCAACCAAAAAAATAAATAGGCTTTCTATGGCCCACTATTTGTGAGAGAGATGGCACGCTCAGGACTGGCACACAAGCCCAGAGGCCAATATTAATCTCCCACTTTTTATTTTTTTTCAGGGAAAATGTATAAACCCAATAAAAAAAATAATAAATAGGCTTTCTATGGCCCACTATCTGAGAGAGAGAGATGGCACGCTTAGGACTGGCACACAAGCCCAAAGGCCAATATTAATCTCCCTTTTCTTTTTCAGGGAGAATTTATAAAACCAAAAAAAAAAAATAAATAGGCTTTCTATGGCCCACTATTTGTGAGAGAGATGGCACGCTTAGGACTGGCACACAAGCCCAAAGGCCAATATTAATCTCCCTTTTCTTTTTCAGGGAGAATTTATAAAACCAAAAAATAAAAAATAAATAGGCTTTCTATGGCCCACTATTTGTGAGAGAGATGGCACGCTCAGGACTGGCACACAAGCCCAGAGGCCAATATTAATCTCCCACTTTTTTTTTTTTTGTTCCAGGGAAAATTTATAAACCCAATAAAAAAAATAATAAATAGGCTTTCTATGGCCCACTATCTGAGAGAGAGATGGCACGCTTAGGACTGGCACACAAGCCCAAAGGCCAATATTAATCTCCCACTGATTGATTTATTGATTTTTTCAGGTAGAATTTAGAACCCAAATAAAGCAAAAAAAAAAAAAATAGGCTTTCTATGGCCCACTGAGTGAGTGATGATGCACACAGGAGTCAGGAGTGGCACACAAGCCCTGAGGCCAATATTTTTCTCCCACTGATTGATGTAGTGATTTTTTTCAGGTAGATTTTAGAACCCAAATCAAGCAAAAAAATAAATAGGCTTTCTATGGCCCACTGACTGAGAGATGGCACACACAGGAGTCAAGAGTGGCACACAAGCCCTGAGGCCAATATTTTTCTCCCACTGATTGATGTAGTGATTTTTTCAGGTAGATTTTATAACCCAAATCAAGCAAAAAAATAAGTAGGCTTTCTATGGCCCACTGAGTGAGAGATGGCACACACAGGGATGGCACTCTAACAGAAATGTCAATCTTAATCTCCCACAAAAAAAAAAAAAAACAGGGCGTGTCCAACAATTACTATCTCCCTGCAGTAATCTCAGCCAGGTATGGCAGGCAGCAATAAGGAGTGGACTGATGCACAAATTAAATAAAAAGTGTGGACAAACAAAAAAGATAGCTGTGCAGAAAGGAAGGAACAAGAGGATTTGTGCTTTGAAAAAAGCAGTTGGTTTGCACAGCGGCGTACACACAGCAATGCAGCTATCAGGGAGCCTTCTAGGGCAGCCCAATGAGCTACAGCGCTGAGGGGGAAAAAAAAAAAAATGTAGCTTCCACTGTCCCTGCACACCGAAGGTGGTGTTGGGCAGTGGAAATCGCTACAGCACAAGCGGTTTGGTGGTTAATGGACCCTGCCTAACGCTATCCCTGCTTCTGACGAAGCGGCAGCAACCTCTCCCTAAGCTCAGATCAGCAGCAGTAACATGGCGGTCGGCGGGAACGCCCCTTTATAGCCCCTGTGACGCCGCAGACAGCAAGCCAATCACTGCAATGCCCTTCTCTAAGATGGTGGGGACCAGGACCTATGTCATCACGCTGCCCACACTCTGCGTTTACCTTCATTGGCTGAGAAATGGCGCTTTTCGCGTCATTGAAACGCGACTTTGGCGCGAAAGTCACGTACCGCATGGCCGACCCCGCACAGGGGTCGGATCGGGTTTCATGAAACCCGACTTTGCCAAAAGTCGGCGACTTCTGAAAATGAACGACCCGTTTCGCTCAACCCTAGTCCCTACCTATGGGGGTGACAAAAATCTTTATTTCATTATAGACGAAAAGAAAACGGCAGCACTCACCGGTCTTCTTGCAGGCTATTTATTAGTGAGAAGTATCTTCAAGGCACGGGGGTGTGTGGATACAAGGACATGTGGAGGCTGAACGTTCAGCCCCCACATGTCCTTGTATCCACACACCCCCGTGCCGTGAAGATACTTCTCACTAATAAATAGCCTGCAAGAAGACCGGTGAGTGCTGCCGATTTCTTTTCGTCTATATTCCACATGGCATGTTTTCAGGCTATTAGCACCCGAGGTCTGCGGTTCAGCGAAGGTGTTCTGACCAAGAAGTGACCACAGTGGGTGGTCGGTGGTGGGGGTTGCTGTTTTCTTTTACGATTTATCTTTATTTCATTATTGTCCCTACCTATGGGAGTGACAAAGGGGGGGGGGGTCATTTACTATTTTTTTTATTTTGATCACTGTGATAGGTTTTATCACAGTGATCAAAATGCACATTGGAACGAATCTGCCTGCCGGCAGATTCGGTGGGTGCACTGCGCATGCGCCCGCCATTTTGGAAGATGGCGGCGCCCATGGAGAAGACGGACGGATCACGGGAGGCTTGGTAAGTATGATGGGGTGGGGGGAATCACGGGGGGGGTGGTTCGCAGCATGAAGGGTGGATCGGAGCGTGGGGGGTGGATCGGAGCACGGGGGTGGATCGGAGCACGGGGGGTGGATTGGAGCACGGGGGGTGGATTGGAGCACGGGGGTGGGATTGGAGCACGGGGGGGGAACGGACAGGAGGACGGAGGGGAGCGGAGCAGTGTACAGGACTGATCAGAGGACTGGGGGGGGGGATCGGTGGCGGTGGGGTGGGGGCAGACCAGTGTTTCCAGCCATGTCCGATGATATTGCAGCATCGGCCATGGCTGGATTGTAATATTTCACCAGTTTTAATAGGTGAAATATTACAAATCGCTCTGACTGGCAGTTTCACTTTCAACAGCCAATCAGAGCGATCGTAGCCACGGGGGGCGGTGAAGCCACACCCCCTGGCTGTACTACCACTCCCCCTGTCCCTGCAGATCGGGTGAAATTACAGTTAACCCTTTCACCCGAAAATCAGTGGTGTAAAAATCATAAACTAAATCCAGAAAATCACAATATAAGATTCTGTCTCTCACAGGTGAAGTGTACCTATGATAATAATTACAGACCTCTCCATTCTCTGTAGGTGGGAAAACTTGCAAAATTGGCATTGCATCAAATACTTACCGTATATACTCGAGTATAAGCCGACCCAAGTATAAGCCGACCGCCCTAATTTTGCCACAAAAAACTGGGAAAACTTATTGACTCGATTATAAGCCTAGGGTGGAAAATGCAGCAGCTACCGGTGAATTTCAAAAATAAAAATAGATGCTCCATACCGTTCATTATGGCCCCATAGCTGTGCCATATAGTGCTCTGCACCGTTCATTATTGCCCCATAGATGTACCATAGAAAGCTGTGCCACATAGTGCTCTGCACCGTTCATTTTTGTCCCATAGCTCTGCCATATAGTTCTCTGCACCGTTCATTATTGACCCATAGCTGTGCCATATAGTGCTCTGCACCGTTCATTATTGCCCCATAGCTGTGCCATATAGTGCTCTGCACCGTTCATTATTGCCCCATAGATGTACCATAGAAAGCTGTGCCATTGCTGCTGCTGCAATAAAAAAAAAAGCCATACTCACCTCTCTTGCTTGCAGCTCCTCAGCGTCCCGTCTCGGCGTCTCTCCGCACTGACTGATCAGGCAGAGGGCGGCACACACTATATGCGTCATCGCGCCCTCTGACCTGCACAGTCAGTGAGGAGAGACGCCGGGAAGATGGAGAGGCGCCCGGCGTGTGGAACGGGGACAGGTGAATATGTAATACTTACCTGCTCCCGGCGTCCCGCTCCTTCCCCCGGACAGCTGGTCTTCGGTGCCGCAGCCTCTTCCTCTATCAGCGGTCACCGTTACCGCTCATTAGAGAAATTAATATGCGGCTCCACCACTATGGGAGTGGAGTCCATATTCATTTCTCTAATGAGCGGTCCCACGTGACCGCTGAACAGGGGAAGAGCTGCAGCACCGAAGACCGTGTGACGGGCAGGGACAGCGCCAGGAGCCCCGGAAGCAGGTAAGTATGCCTCAGCGCCCTCTCCCCCTCACCCGCCGACCCTGCCGCTGACCGTGACTCGAGTATAAGCCAAGAGGGGCATTTTCAGCCCAAAAATTTGGGCTGAAAATCTCGGCTTATACTCGAGTATATACGGTAGATTCCCCACTGAAAGTGAGATAAATATATAAAATAAACATCATATAAATGTTATCACCTCTAATTGGTACAGTGATGTATAAAAAGATGGACCAAACCACTAGAGTTACCTCTATGTCTGGGGTTTATTCACTGACATTTTCCTTAAGAGACTTTATTAACATTAAATTTATGTCATAAAAGTCCTGAGTACTTACTGTCAGAGTTGACAATCGTGTTCCAACGTAACTTGAATTTCATGATTACATCACCAAACCGAATAGGATGGATTTTGATGTCTTTGAGGTAGTCACTTTTCTCAGCCAAGGGTCCACGAGGAGCTTCATCATTTCCAATATGTAGTTTATTCTCTTGTTTTCCTGTAACAGAAACCACAGAAATCAGTATTTTGATCATAAACATTTCTGTATGTTTCCCATAGATTATTACCTCTGCGTCTACGGATCTTTTACCGACAAGAATCTTAAAGACACGATTTTTACAAGGTTGTTTTCTTTTCATTGCATTTCTAAGATATTTTCAGAAGGGGACAAAAAACAGAAACGCAAAAAGGGAAAACCTCAATGTCATGAAGGGATTAAAAAAACAGGATTTTTGGTTGCTTACCGTAAAATCTGTTTCTCGGAGCCTTCATTGGGGGACACAGGAACCATGGGTGTATGCTGCTGCCACTAGGAGGCTGACACTATGCAAATAAAAAAGTTAGCTCCTCCTCTGCAGTGTACACCCCACCGACAGGAAGTAGGATATTCAGTTAGTGAGAAAGCAGTAGGAGAAGCAACGTGTAAAAGAGAAAGAATAATAATAATATAATAATAATAATAATAAACTTTATCTACTAGCGCCAACAAATTCTACGGCGCTCTATAGATTAACAGATTCAAACGCTCAAAGAGTGTTCAAAGAACTCAAACGTATACAGTAAACAGAGCTGTTCAACTTGGGAGGGTGCTGTGTCCCCCAATGAAGGCTCCGAGAAGCAGATTTTACGGTAAGCAACCAAAAATCCTGTTTTCTCTATCGCCTTTCATTGGGGGACACAGGAACCATGGGACGTCCCAAAGCAGTCCCTGGGG
This sequence comes from Ranitomeya imitator, assembly GCF_032444005.1. Taxonomy (NCBI): domain Eukaryota; kingdom Metazoa; phylum Chordata; class Amphibia; order Anura; family Dendrobatidae; genus Ranitomeya; species Ranitomeya imitator. The sequence goes on from NC_091283.1 coordinate 193,733,567, forward strand.
TGGGAAAAACAGACTTCCATCAGGTCCGAGGACTCACCACTGCCGCCTGCAGGATCCTTCTGCCCAGGCTGGAGTCCGCCATAGTTCGGCAAAACGTGTGGATGGAAGACCAGGTTGTCGCTTTGCAAAGCCATCGGCGAAAACCCCGTTACGTACCGCACTGGAAGCGCCGACTGCCCGGGTAGAGTGAGCCTTTATCTCAGGAGGGGACACTCTTGTTCTTGACCCGGTAAGCTTCCAAAATTGCCGTTCTGATAGAGCGAGCAATAGTCGCCTTGGAAGCCAGCAGGCCTCTATGCATGCCAGCAGGGATGGCGAAAAGAGAATCCATCTTTCGGAAAGTGGCTGTGCTAGCCAGGGAGATCCTCACTGCCCTGACGAGGCCCAGCCTGTTCCACAATCACTCCAGAGGATGAGTCGGAGCTGGACAAAAGGAAAGGTAAAACGATGTCCTCGTTGAGGTGGAAAGATGAAAACCACCTCGAGAAAGGAAGGAAGGCGGAGGCCTGGGAAAATCAAGAAAGGAGGTCGGCAAGAAATGGCCGCCAACTCAAAAACGCGGCGGATCGAAGAAATGGACCTGAGAAAAGCCACCTTCTGAGATAGAACTGACAGGGAAAGCTCCCTGAGAGGCTCAAAGGGGGAACCCCTAAGAACGACCAACACAACCTTAAAATCCCATGAATCCACAGAGGCCCTGTACGGCTACTCCTTGAAGTAAGGTCTTAACCTGTGGCTGAGAAGATAACGTCTTCTTAAAAGAGAAGAAGAGCGCAGGAACCTGGCCCTTTAGGGAACTGAGAGCGAAGCCCGAATCCAGTCCTGCCTGAAGGAAAAACCAAATGGAAGGCAGGGAAAAAGGACATAGGTGAAAAGCGGTTGGACTCGCATCAACGAAAGTAAGCCTTCCAGGTACCATAGTAGATCCTGGAAGAAGACGAAGGCTTCCCAGCCTGGATTATAGAGTGACTCATCTGGGCCGAAAGGCCGGACGCTCTTAGAACTGTGGAGTCCACAGCCACGACGTTAAACTGAGCGACCGATAATTCGGGTGGCAGATCGGACCCTGAGACAGCAGATCGGGTCCGTTTGGAAGACACCAGGGGTGTCCGCGAGAAGATTGACGATGTCTGCAAACCAAGACCTCATGGGCCAATCCGGGACGATCAGAATGACCGGCACCCATCCAGCCTTGATCTTCTTCAACAGCTTGGAAAGCAAGGGAAGGCGTGGGAACCGATAGGGGAGCCCGAACTGCGACCGAGGAAAGGCCAGAGTGTCAACACCACTGGGAGAGGATCACAGGACCCTGGGCCGACCCGAGGGACCTCCTGTTCAATCGGGACGCCATGAGGTCCACCTCTGGAGTCCCCCATCGAAGAGCAATCCGACAGGAAACCTCCTGAAGTACCATTCCCCTGCCGCGAGGCCCTCGCAGCCGAGGAAGTCGGCGGCCTAAATGTCCACGCCGGGGACATGCCCTGTGGAGCTCACCAGGACCGTTGCCTCGGTCCAAAGGAGGATCCTGGAATCTCGGCCGAGGCCAGAGAACGCCGAGTCCACCCCTGGTGGTAGACGTATGCCACAGCTGTGTCATTGTCTGTCTGGATTCGAATTGGCAGGCTGCCGAGAATCCTTACCCAGTGAAGGCAAGACAGAAAGATGATCCGGAACTCGAGGACATTGATCGGCAAAGGGGACTCCTGCGCCGACCAACAACCCTGAAAGAACAGGAGACAAAGCCCCGCGCCTCCGCCGAGCGGGCTGGCGTCCGTCATCACCACCTGCCAGGGAACTGGAAGGAAGGATATGCTGTGAAGGATCTACTCTGGGATAAGAGAAGTGACCTCGGCCACCAGTCGAGGAACCATTTGACCCGGGAGAAAGCCGGATCGGACGATGCAGGGAGAAGACAGACCTGTCCCCTGTGATAAAATAGCCTGCTGAAGAAGTCTTGAATGAAACGGGCGAAGGGAAAATTGCTTCCGATGTTGCAACCAACCTCCTTAGGGCCTTTAAGGCCCATCGGAAAGGAGGGGAGCCGAGAACCCTGGAGCAAGCGAACTTCCTGACAAAGGAGGGATATCCTGTCTTCGGGAAGGAAGACTCTGGTCCGACAAGTGTCGAAGAACATGCCCGGAGATACGAGGCGCTGAACAAGACGGAACTTCTTCCTGTTGACGAGCCACCCGCAACGGTTAGAATGTTGGGAAAGATGGATAGACTTTCGGGAGCCTGAAACCGAAATTCCTGAGCCTCCATGGAAGCGATTACTGAACGAGGGAATATCGTCCTGAAGTGTCTCCGACGAAGCTTCTTGTTCAGCAAATTGAGATCCGGACTGGGACGAACCTTGTCGTCCTCTGTCAGTACAAAAAGATTCGAAGAGAAGCCTGTGAACCGTTGAACCGTTCCTGTTCTGGGACGGGAACGATTACCCCGGATTTAAGGAGGGAAACAATGGCAGTAAAGAAACCCGGGACTAGAACGGGGTCTCTTGGAGGTTGGGATTTGGAGAAAACGATCCCAGGACCGTGAAATGAAGATTTTGTATCTAGAGGGAACAAGAGCCCTGGCCCATGCGACCTCTACTGAGGAGACCCAGACGTCCCTGAGGAACAGGAGACGATTGCCCAGTCTGAGAAACGGGCTGGGGTCTAGTCGTGGGTCATGCCTAGGTGGAACTTCCAGTCCTGAACCTGGAGAATCCACCTTAGGAGTAGCGGGCACGCCAGGAAAGAGTGAGCCGAAGAATACCTTCTTCTCTTAACGTGCCTGTGGCCTCTGCCGTTGTGAAGAAGAATCTGATGCCGCAAAACTACGAAAAAGGTCGAAAAGACCAAAGTAGCCGCCTAAGGGGAAGTAGGTGAGGTCTGGAGAAGGGGACTGGTGCCACCAGAGGCGTCCTTAATAATTTGGTCCAGCTTGGAACCGAAAGGACGTGAACCTTGAAAAGGCAGGCTAGTAAGGGACTTCTTCGATGACTATTGAGCCAAACAGTGCGACAGCTGGCAACATTACTGGGCGCCTGTGCGGCAGAAGACGCGACGTCCAGGGAACAAATTATTTCCCGGCATGAGTAATCTGGGTGGCAAGTTCCGCCAGCCGGACTGACGGAGCTCCAGCTTGAATGCCCCAACGGAGTTGTTTAGCCCCTCAGATACAGACTTCGAAACCCAAGTGGAGGCCAAAGCCGGGCATTGGGATGATGCGGCAGTTTCGAAAGCCGACTTCACGAAGGATTCCATGATCCTATCGATGGAATCTTTCAGAGCTGCCCACCGGACAGCGTAAGGACTGTGTTGGCGGCAAGTCTAGCAGCCGACGGATCCACAGGGGGAGAGGTCGTTTTCTAACGCCTCTTATTCCGGTTGGCAATGAGATCCGGAGGAAAGAGATATGAGGCTCCAAGACGCTTGTCTCTTAGAGAACGTCTGGTCGAATTCGCTCTTTCTCTGGCCAGAAGCTCCTCAGGATGAGGAGCAAATACCTTGGGAGGTAGCTTAGACCGTCTAAACGAAACCGCCTGATCTGCGGGTTTCGTAGAGGAATCTTCGATGCCACAGGTCTGATTGGTCGCTCCAATGAGGCTTTGAACCATATCTCTCATGTTAGCGATTTGGTTCGAATCCGGCCCCAAATTATCCTCCGAAGGCGCATCAGAGAAAGCCTCGCCTGACTCAGCGGAGGAGGATCGGGAGAACGCCGACCGCAGAGGAGGACAGAGTGGCGAGATGGAGCGAGAAGATGACTCAGACCGGCGTTCCTGTCTGGACCTTTTGCAGCTAGCCTTGGAGGGCTTGGACGGAGCTTCCTGCGACCCGGTGGCTACTGCGGGGGTCTGCAGGGGTAACCGATCCAGCATGGACACCAGGGTTTGAGAAACCCATGTTAAATTGGCCACCGATTGAGACAGAGAGGAGGCCCAGCCTGGGATGGGGGTATCACTCACGGGCGGATCAGCCGGGGATCAATTGGGTTGCTGCAGGACTGACATAGCGGAGACCAGAAGGTTAGGAGACAGAAGGGCAGAAGAGAGTGTCAGACTGCAGAGCAGAGCTACTCACGGCAGGTGATGCGCTTCAGTGGTCCTTAAAGGCAAGGGTGCAGGCAGACGGTGCAGGCAGAAGGAGCAGACCTCTGGAACTCTCCTGTCCGGGACCAGCTGTGGGGCTGGGGCGACCGCAAGTGAGGAGGATGCCGGGATTCACGCACTTTGGAGGGGGGCATAAGGCGTTCCTGGTTCGAGAATACGGAGGTAGTGGGCAGGGTTAATTGCCTGGCCAGGAGCACCAAGATGGCGCCGGGAGGCGGAGCTAGTCGAGACAGACGGGCGGGAAAAAAGCCCGCCCGAGAACGCAGGAAGTGGGCGGAGTCACGGCCGAGAGTAGGCCCCGGGAGAAGCCGGGACCTAAATTAGAAGCTGGTGGGCGCCGGAGAGGGCCACGGGACCGGAAAGCTGTGCGGCCGCCGGTTAGGAAACCGTGGGGCCGCCGGTTAGGAAACACTGCGGCCGCCGGTTAGGAAACACTGCGGCCGCCGGTTAGGAAGCACTGCGGCCGCCGGTTAGGAAACACAACGGCCGCCGGTTAGGAAACCGTGCGGCCGCCGGTTAGGAAGCACTGCGGCCGCAGGTTAGGAAACCATGCGGCCGCCGGTTAGGAAACCATGCGGCCGCCGGTTAGGAAACCGGGCGGCCGCCGGAAAACTGTGCGGCCGCCGGGGAGCAAACTGTACGGCCGCCGGAGTAAACGGCGCGGCTGCCTGGAACAAAGGTACGGCCGCAGACAAGGCAGAGCCGCTGCCTGTAAAGGTGCGACCGCCGAGCATGAAAGCGGCGCAGGTGCCGCGCAAACCGCCAGGTCAGGGGGAAAATGCAGCCGCAGAAACGGCAGCGTGGCTGCCTACATGGCGCCGCACAGAGCAAAAAAGTGCCGCAGTGTGGAAAACTTCCCAATAAAGAGACGTCCAACGATCGCCCCTGTAACAGAGAATCCGCAGGGACCCCCCCATGACTGTCTATGAAGAGAGACCGAGGGATAGGGGGATCGGTGGGAAGGGAATACTCACCTAAACATCCCACGCCGTCCGTTACTAACCTGAAGCCCTGAAGGTATTAGACGTCCGTGGAGCTGGACGTCCTCGTCTCCTCCGACCGACAGGCTCTGGTGGGCGAGTGGGTGGGGGACGGAGCCAGGACCGGACTTCTGAGCACGCTTGTATGCCAGGATCATGGTCCTGGAGAGGGATCTATGAGGATACGGGGTGGCAGTACACGCCGTACTCATAGTCCGCATAGTGGGAGTACAGGTGTGACTGCTCACCCTGTATCCCTCCGGAAAACCTGAAAAGGAACGACGCACATTGAGGTAGATAAGGGTCTAATGAAAGACCCGTGTCCACCTCCTACTGACACTAAGCTAAACTGAATATCCTACTTCCTGTCGGTGGGGTGTACACTGCAGAGGAGGAGCTAACTTTTTTATTTGCATAGTGTCAGCCTCCTAGTGGCAGCAGCATACACCCATGGTTCCTGTGTCCCCCAATGAAAGGCGATAGAGAAATGGGTTTTACTGAATCTTTCCTCACAAACTATATCAATGTTCTCCGCTTCCTCTGCTCTGTAATATGGAACCTGCATTGTAAACTGTATTTTCTTGGTGACAGATTCTCTGTAAAGAAGATTATTCACCACAAATGTTTCTTGGTAAACTGGACACATGATGTAATATTGGCAGTAAAGTGGAATAAAACTTTAAAACATTTTTTGCCTCAGTTAAGTAGATATTAGTCATCAAAATACTTGTCATTACTGAGGTAACTTTTGTGAAATCAGAGTGGGAATTGCCAGAGAGTTTTCATTAGAGGGGTGTACTTCTTTTCCCTCTATGATGCTGGCCACATCTAGAATATGGGATCCAGTTTTAGGCTGCACATTTAAAAAAGGATATTCAGAAATTAGAGTCAGTTCAAAGGTGGAAAATAGATTATTACATGGGATGGAAGGCCTCTCATATGGTGAGAGGTGGAAAAGTTGGGCTTCTTACATGAGATCTCATTAACATATATGAAAATATGTGTGCTCAATACAAAGGATTAGCACATGACGTATTCCTTGCAAGGACCATATTTAGCACTAGGGGGCACTCATTACAGATAAAAGAAAGACGATAATTGCAGCTAATTATGAAAGGGTTATTTACAGTTAGAGCAGTCAGACTTTGGAATGCCGACCACAGAGGCAGTAATAGCAGACACTATCACCGCATTTACAAAAGAGCTAGATGATTTCCTCAATACACATAACATTGTGGGTTATAGTTAATTTAGTGACAAAATGCACAATTGGTGGAGAAAGGTTGAACTTGATGGACCTAAGTCTTTTTCAACCTATGAAAAAAAAAGCATAAATAACAAGCAACACATCAGAAAAAGAACACAGCCCCACAATAGCTTAGAGCAGGTTTCTCAATGTGTGAGATGTGAGGATACCGCCCTAATCTCCTGGTCTAACCTTCTGCATGACTCAGTGTGGAGGCAGAGGCAGCACAACTGAGTTTATCTGTGTCACATTACAAACACTTCTATCAGCTTTCCTCTTTCTTTGATAGCACAGTCACCATCTCTGCTGTCCTGCCTCTTCCCCACACTGTCTGTCCACAAATGCATCAGTCACGACAGAAAAATAAAAAAATAAAAAATTTTATTTCACTCTGCAATCACTATTACATGTGACCAGTTCAACCAGAAAACTTTGGTGAAAAGTCCTCTTTAAACTGCAAATCAATAACATTTTGCTATAAAAGCCAAATGTTTATTTTATGCAAGCAAAGAAAGTTAGAATAACAGCTGTTTTGGGGTTTTGGGTGGGTGTTGTCAGCAGTCTTTTCTATCAGGGTCAAGGCAAAATTAATGTACTGTCAGGGGCGGTGACCACTTCCTCATCTGGGCCCATGTTGATTACTTCATCACCGGCATCAGGCATAGGGATCATGGTGCTGTGGATGATTTCTCTCTTTTCCACCATGGGTCCGTGAGGAGCGACATCAGTCACAATATTTGTTTTGTCCTTATGCTTTCCCGTAATGTAGAATATTGAGATTAGGTTAAATTCTCACCAAGGACGACATTTGTAAGGAGTTTGTGTGGGTTTCCTCCGGGTTCCTCCCACACTCCAAAGACATACTGAGGGGGAATTTTGATTGTAAGCCCCAATGGGGACAGTGATAACAATGTAAGTAAAATGTGGAAATAATGGCGGTGCATAAAGAGGGGAAAATAAGCGTTTGACACACTGCCAATTTTGCAAGTTTACCCACATACAAAAAATGGAGAGGTCTGTAATTCTTATTGTTACTACACTTCAACTGTGATAGAATCTTAAAAAAAAAATCCAGAAAATCACATTGTATGATTTTTGAATAATTAATTTGCGTTTTATTGCATGAAATAAGTATTTGATACAATAGAAAAACAGAAATGAATATTCGGCACAGAAACCTTTATTTGCAATTACAGAGGTCATATGTAGTAGTTCTTTCCCAAGTTTGCACACACTGCAGCAGGGATGTTGGCCCACTCCTCCACACAGATCTTCTCCAGATCTGTCATGTTCCGACAATGGTGGAGAGGTTGGAGTGTGATTGAGTGTGTGGACAGGTGTCTTTTATACAGATGATAAGTACAAAGAGGTGAAATTAATACAAGTAATGAGTGTAGAGTAGGAGAAATTCTTAACGAAAATCTAACAGTTCTCCGAGAGCCAGAATTCTTCCTGGTTGGTAGGTGATGAAATACTGATTTCATGCAATAAAATAAAAATCAGTGGTGTAAAAACCATAAACTAAATCCAGAAAATCACATTGTAAGATTCTGTCTCTCACAGGTGAAGTGTACCTATGATAATAATTACAGACCTCCCCATTCTCTGTAGGTGGGAAAACTTGCAACATTGGCATTGCATCAAATACTTATATTCCCCACTGTAAGTGAGATAAATATATAAAATAAACATCATATAAATGTTATCACCTCTAATTGGTACAGTGACGTATAAAACGATGGACCAAACTGTTATGATACGGTGGTCTCGGAGCAACATGGAACGAGCTCTGAAGGAAGTGGTAACTGTACTGACCGCAGTCCCTAAGCTCAACACAACACTAGAAGTAGCCGTGTAATGCTCCTAACTCTCCCTAGGCATCTCGTCACAGCCTAAGAGCTAACTACCCCTAAAGAAAGAAGCAGGAAAGCTATCTTGTCTCAGAGAAAATCCCCAAAGGATAGATTAGCCCCCCACAAATAATGACTGTGAGTGGAGAGGGAAAAGACATACACAGAATGAAACCAGGATGAGCACAGGAGGCCAGTCTAGCTAAATAGATAGGACAGGATGGAATACTGTGCGGTCAGTATAAAACACTACAAAAATCCACGCAGAGTTTACAAAAAATCTCCACACCTGACTAAAGGTGTGGAGGGCAAATCTGCCTCCCAGAGGTTCCAGCAAGACAGAATTAATTCACACTGATAAGCTGGACGAACATAGAAAGCACAGAATGGATAAGTCCACAATCTATGGACAGAAAAGAGCAAGCAAAAACTTAGCTTAGCTGAACTGGTCAGGATAACAGGGAACTCCAAAGAGATGTGAATCCAACCAGGAACCATTTACAAGTGGCACTGGCTGAAGAAAGAGCCAGGCCTAAATAGCCGAACAGAAGAGACGATAAGTGGAGGCAGCTGATGACAGCTAACTCCAAGGAGCAGCCACACCACTAGAAACCACAAGAGGGAGCCCAAGAGCAGAACTCACAAAAGTGCCACTTACAACCACTGGAGGGAGCCCAAGAGCGGAATTCACAACAGTACCCCCCCCCCTTGAGGAGGGGTCACCGAACCCTCACCAGAGCCCCCAGGCCGATCAGGACAAGCCAAGTGAAAAGCACGAACCAAATCGGTGGCATGAACATCGGAGGCAACAACCCAAAAATTATCCTCCTGGCCATAACCCTTCCACTTGACAAGATACTGAAGACTCCGCCTCAAAAACGAGAATCCAAAATCTTCTCAACCTCATATTCCAACTCTCCCTCAATCAACACCGGGGCAGGAGGGTCAACCGAGGGAACAACGGGCACCACATATCTCCGCAACAAAGATCTATGGAAAACATTATGAATGGCAAAAGAGGCTGGAAGAGCCAAACGAAAAGACACCGGATTAATAATTTCAGAAATTTTATAAGGACCAATAAACCGAGGCTTAAACTTAGGAGAAGAAACCTTCGTAGGAACATGACGAGAAGACAACCAAACCAAATCCCCCACACGAAGCCGGGGACCAACACACCGACGGCGGTTAGCAAAACGTTGAGCCCTTTCCTGAGACAACGTCAAATTGTCCACCACATGAGTCCAAATCTGCTGCAGCCTGTCCACCACAGAATCTACACCAGGACAATCAGAAGGCTCAACCAAAATTACAAAAGAAAGGTGAAACCAAAGTAGCCGAACTAGCCCGATTATTAAGGGCAAACTCGGCCAACGGCAAGAAAGCCACCCAATCATCCTGATCAGCAGACACAAAGCATCTCAAATAGGTCTCCAAGGTCTGATTAGTTCGCTCAGTTTGGCCATTAGTCTGAGGATGAAACGCCGAAGAAAAAGACAAATCAATGCCCATCCTAGCACAAAAGGCCCGCCAAAATCTAGAGACAAACTGAGAACCTCTGTCAGACACAATATTCTCCGGAATGCCATGCAAACGAACCACATGCTGAAAAAATACTGGAACCAGATCTGAGGAGGAAGGCAACTTAGGCAAAGGTACCAGATGGACCATTTTAGAGAACCGGTCACAAACAACCCAGATAACAGACATCTTCTGGGAAACAGGAAGATCCGAAATAAAATCCATGGAAATATGCGTCCAGGGCCTCTCAGGGACCAGCAAAGGCAAAAGCCGGAGTCTGGACAACATAGTCCTGGATACTCTGTACTCTTGCAGCAAGTTGATCCACACGAGAAAACAACCCCTGAACATCCATGCCAAAGCATATATCCTGAACCACCCAGATATCAAGAGGAAAAAAAAGACAAACCAGAGCACAGAAAAAAAAATGGTTCAGAACTTTCTTTTCCTTCTTTTGAGATGCATTTAATTCATTTGTGGCCACTTGTACTGTTATGATACGGTGGTCTAGGAGCAACATGGAACGAGCTCTGAAGGAAGTGGTAACTGTACTGACCGCAGTCCCTAAGCTCAACACAACACTAGAAGTAGCCGTGGAATGCTCCTAACTCTCCCTAGGCATCTCGTCACAGCCTAAGAGCTAACTACCCCTAAAGAAAGAAGCAGGAAAGCTATCTTGCCTCAGAGAAAATCCCCAAAGGATAGATTAGCCCCCCACAAATAATGACTGTGAGTGGAGAGGGAAAAGACATACACAGAATGAAGCCAGGATGAGCACAGGAGGCCAGTCTAGCTAAATAGATAGGACAGGATGGAATACTGTGCGGTCAGTATAAAGCACTACAAAAATCCACGCAGAGTTTACAAAAAATCTCCACACCTGACTAAAGGTGTGGAGGGCAAATCTGCCTCCCAGAGCTTCCAGCAAGACAGAATTAATTCACACTGATAAGCTGGACGAACATAGAAAGCACAGAATGGATAAGTCCACAATCTATGGACAGAAAAGAGCAAGCAAAAACTTAGCTTAGCTGAACTGGTCAGGATAACAGGGAACTCCAAAAAGATGTGAATCCAACCAGGAACCATTTACAAGTGGCACTGGCTGAAGAAAGAGCCAGGCCTAAATAGCCGAACAGAAGAGACAATAAGTGGAGGCAGCTGATGACAGCTAACTCCAAGGAGCAGCCACACCACTAGAAACCACAAGAGGGAGCCCAAGAGCAAAACTCACAAAAGTGCCACTTACAACCACCGGAGGGAGCCCAAGAGCGGAATTCCCAACACCAAACCACTAGAGTTACCTCTATGTCTGGGGTTTATTCACTGACATTTTCCTTAAGAGACTTTATTAAAAGGACGTTTTTCCATTAAATTTATGTCATAAAAGTCCTGAGTACTTACTGTCAGAGTTGACAATCGTGTTCCAATGTAACTTGAATTTCATGATTACATCACCAAACCGAATAGGATGGATTTTGATGTATTTGAGGTAGTCACTTTTCTCAGCCAAGGGTCCGCGAGGAGCTTCATCATTTCTAATATTTAGTTTATTCTCATGTTTTCCTGTAACAGAAACCACAGAAATCAGTATTTTGATAATAAACATTTCTCTGTGTTTCCCATAGGTTATTACCTCTACGTCTACGGATCTTTTACCAACAAGATTCTTTACGAGACGATTTTTACAAGGTTGTTTTCTTTTCATTGCATTTCTAATATATTTTCAGAAGGGGAGAAAAAACAGAAACGCAAAAAGAGAAAACCTCAATGTCATGAAGGGATTAAAAAAATGGGTTTTACTGAATCTTTCCTCACAAAACTATATCAATGTTATCCGCTTCCTCTGCTCTGTAATATGGAACCTGCATTTTAGGGTATGTTCACACGTTCAGGATTTCCATCCTTTTTTTTTCAGGACAGTTTTTTTTAAAAACTGCAGCTCTTGGCAGAAAACGCAGGTCCTTTTTTTGGTCCTTTTTTGATGCGTTTTTTTATCCTTTTTTTATGCAGTTTTCTATGCAGAGACTGTGTGTTTCCTAGGAAGCTTTTTAGGGCTAAAATGGCTGAAAATACCCTAACCCTACCCCTAACCCTACCCCTAACCCTACCCCTAACCCTACCCCTATTCTAACCTTAGTAAAAAAAAAAAAAAAAAAAAAAAAAAAATTTCTTAATTTTTTTATTGTCCCTACCAATGGGGGTGACAAAGTGGGGGGGGTGTCATTTACTATTTTTTTATTTTGATCACTGAGATAGGTTATATCTCAGTGATCAAAATGCACTTTGGAGCGAATCTGCCGGCCGGCAGATTCGGCGGGCGCACTGCGCATGCGCCCGCCATTTTGCAAGATGGCGGCGCCCAGGGAGAAGACGGCCGGACGGACACCGGGACGCCGGGTAAGTATAAGGGGGGGAGATTAGGGCACGGGGGGGGCATCGGAGCACTGGGGGGGGCATCGGAGCACGGGGGGGGGGCATCGGAGCACGGGGGGGGCGGGATCGGAGCACGGGGGGGCAGCCACACTCCGCCCACGCACTTCCGCCCGCTCCCCCGCACTTCCTGCTGCAGCGGTTCTGCACATCAAATCGCAGTAAAACCCGCAGATATATTTTTGATCTGCGGGTTTTACTGCGATTTTGACCTCACAATGGAGGTCTATGGGTGCAGAACCGCTGCGGTTCAGGAAAAAGAAGTGACATGCTCCTTCTTTTTTGCCGCAGCTATTCTGCGCGGCTTTTTAAACGAAATTACGGACCATGTGCACAGCAGTGACTGTTTTCCATAGGGTTACATTGTTATGTACCCTGCATGGAAAACTGCTGCGGAACCGCAGCGGCAATACCGCTGCGGTTCCGCAGTAAAAAACGCACTGTGTGAACATGGCCTTAAACTGTATTTTCTTGGTGACAGATTCTCTGTAAAGAAGATTATTCACCACAAATTTTTCATGTTGAACTGGACACATGATGTAATATTGGCAGTAAAGTGGAATAAAACTTTTTTTAAAAATTTGCCTCAGTTAAGTAGATATAAGTCATCAAAATACTTGTCGTTGCTGAGGTAACTTTTGTGAAATCAGTTTGGGAATTGCCAGATAGTTTTCATTAGAGGGGTGTACTTCTTTTCCCTCTATAATGCTGGCCACATCTAGAATATGGGATCCAGTTTTAGGCTGCACATTTAAAAAAGGATATTCAGAAATTAGAGTCAGTTCAAAGGTGGGAAATTAGATTATTACATGGGATGGAAGGCCTCTCATATGGTGAGAGGTGGAAAAGTTGGGTTTCTTACATGAGATCTCATTAACATATATCAAAATATGTGTGGTCAATACAAAGGATTAGCACATGACGTATTCCTTGCAAGGACCATACTAAGGACTAGGTGGCACTCACTACCGATGGAAGAAAGATGATAACTGCAGCTAATTATGAAAGGGTTCTTTACAGTTAGGGCAGTCAGACTTGGGAATGCCGACCACAAGAGATAGTAACGGCAGACACTATCACCGCTTTTACAAAAGAGCTGGATGATTTCCTAAATACATATAACATTGTGGGTTATAGTTAATTTAGTGACAAAATGCACAATTGGTGAAGAAAGGTTGAACTTGATGGACCTAAGTCTTTCTCAACCTATGAAAAAAAGCATAAGTAACAAGCAACACATCAGAAAAAGAACACAGCCCCACAATAGTTTAGAGCAGGTTTCTCAATGTGTGAGATGTGAGGATACCGCCCTAATCTCCTGGTCTAACCTTCTGCATGACTCAGTGTGGAGGCAGAGGCAGCACAACTGAGTTTATCTGTGTCACATTACAAACCCTTCTATCAGCTTTCCTCTTTCTTTGATAGCACAGTCACCATCTCTGCTGTCCTGCCTCTTCCCCACACTGTCTGTCCACAAATGCATCAGTCACGACAGAAAAATAAAAAATAATTTTATTTCACTCTGCAATCACTATTATATGTGACCAGTTCAACCAGAAAACTTTGGTGAAAAGTCCTCTTTAAACTGCAAATCAATAACATCTAATATATAAAGCTGAATGTGTGTGTGTGTGTGTGTGTGTGTGTGTGTGTGTGTGTGTGTGTGTGTGTGTGTGTGTGTGTGTGTGTGTGTGTGTGTTTGTGTGTGTATGTGTGTATGTCCGGGATTGGCATCTGCACCGTCGCAGCTACAGCCACAAAATTTTGCACAGTCACACGTCTGGACCCCGAGAGCGTCATAGGCTATGTTGTGAGGCGAAATTTTAACCCCGCGCGTTCCAATTCACCAAACAATTTTGCCCCAATCTACATAATGGGGAAAAAAGTGAAAGGAAAAGTGTTGGAGGCGTCGCAGCAACAGCCACAAAATTTTGCAGTCACACGTCTGAACCCCGAGAGCGTCATAGGCTATGTTGTGAGGCGAAATTTTAACCCCGCGTGTTCCAATTCACCAAACAATTTTGCCCCTATCTACATAATGGGAGGAAAAGTGTTGGAGGCGTCGCAGCTACAGCTACAAAATTTTGCACAGTCACACGTCTGGACCCTGAGAGCGTCATAGGCTATGTTGTGAGGTGAAATTTTAACCCCGTGCTTTCCAATTCACCAAACAATTTTGCCCCTATCTACATAATGGGGAAAATGTGAAAGGAAAAGTGTTGGAGGCGTCGCAGCTACAGCCACAAAATTTTGCACAGTCACACGTCTGGACCCCGAGAGCGTCATAGGCTATGTTGTGAGGTGAAATTTTAACCCCGCGCTTTCCAATTCACCAAACAATTTTGCTCCTATCTACATAATGCGAAAAAATGAAAGGAAAAGTGTAGGAGGTGTGGAGATCAGACTGAACTAAAGGAATCCATCTTGTCTTCTTCCTGAGAAATCTCGCTTACAACAAGATACATTTCTGCTGACTTGACATTTCCTTTTATGGAAGTAATCATGTGTGCATTCCTTCTTTCAATAGCAGCCTTTCATTCACCTTCCAGATGATGTAACTTTCTACTGATAAAGACTGGTATAGATTGTTTATGTAAGAGATAGTGAAATATGAGCGCTTGTGCGCATGTCTGTAAAAGAATAATTCTTTTCTATATAAAGGGAGGGCAAAGCCCAGAGAGAGAGATGTGCTCCTGGGCTTCCCTTGTATATGATCACACAATACCTTGTTTGCGTGTCATTTACTCAGGATCCCTACCTCTAGTAAGCCAGGGACTGAGAAGGACTTAACATTTCTTTGGCGCACCGAACAGGGACCCGAGATGAGAGTATTTGCTCGAGATTCACCTGCAGATACGGACAATGGAGATCTGGGATAATGGACGGCAAATGAACTGAAAAACCTGGCCAGGTAAGAGACATTATTAGTTCTCTTTTATCTGCCTTGTATTATCCGAAAGATCTCTATGAGCCGTGTCACGCTGGGTTAGTCTAGTAGTGAGTAGATACCTATAAAACTCGGGTTACTATATTGTATAGATTTATGAGTCCTGTCCCTGGCAGTGTGTGAACAGTGTGAAGGTTGTGGTATGTTGTGAAAGAAGAGCAAAAGTGCGTAGAAAAATAAGCCGAAATAGTTGGGGTATAAGCCTTATACACGGAAGTCAGCCTAACTGGGTCATGTGGTTGCGTCCTTTCGGGGAGACCTCCGCCCATGCTTGACTCTCATTTAAGTGCTTAACCTCCTTCATTTCTGGATAAGGTTTGATAGAATGAGCCCAGGACGCGGGTCCATGAGCCTGGGACAAGTATGCTAACTGACACAGAAAGTTTTGTGATCTGTATGGTGTTGCTGGGTCTGTTTGCGTGCATAATAGCACTTAAGTACATTCTGCACATTAGAAAGAATGGAGCAGATCAGCCCTTCAATATTTTAGCTCCCTAGGAGAGAAGGCAACGAGACATCACCTAGGATAAGTGATTGTCCAAACGTCACCTAGGGTAGAAATAGCTAATATTGAAAAAAAATAAAAAAGAAAAATGGGAAATAAACAGACAAAAACCGTCTTAGGACAAGTGGAAGCAGCAGATATCATACAGGAAAGATGTGGGAAGACAGTCAGAAGTCAGATTAGAAGGGTAAGAGAAAAATTGGGAATTTCAGAAGCACTTATGTTCAGTACAGAATGGGAAAAACTGAGTAAAGAACGAGGTGGAATTATCAAAGACAATGGGTGGGAAGAAATCATACACTGTATGATAGAGGTCTCAAAAACAGCTAAAGAGGAGAATTGGAAGTATGATCCAGACACTTCCAAATGGATTATGGGGAAGGGAAAAAGTTGTGACATAATCCCACCACCTTACCTAGATCCAAAAGCCCAATCATTTGTACCATCTGGAGGAGCAGAAGGAGGAAAACAATTTCCAGCCTTGTATCCCAATCTTGGTGGGGTAGGAGGATGGGTATGTTCACACTGTGGACAACAAAATCCAGATTGGAGAAATGATTGCCTAGTCTGTGGTACACCTAGACATGGCGCTGTACTTGCCCCTGTTAGGGTAGTACCAAGACCCTTTAGGGAACCTGGTGCTGACGGGGTAATGGGAACTAGATATCACCAGACCCGACAGTATTTTCCTTGGTCCCCTGCTGAAGGTATGTCCCTCCTGCATAATGCGCCTGATCCCACTCAATATCCCATCCGATTTGCACAATACATACAACAAATCATGCAGACTCATGCTGGGGTCTGGGCGGACGGGGAAGAATTATGTAGAATGAAAATGTCCCCCGGACTTTTTCAGGAATTATTGACACACCTACAGCCCAATAGACCAGTGGCAGAAGGGGGTGCCTTACAGACAGAAGCATCAGGTACCCAGTTCACAGAGGCATTAATAATTTTCATGAGAGAAAAACAGAGGAAAAGGGGATCTACGGGTGTGATTATGCAGAAATTTGGGCAAAGTATTGAAGAATATAGTCAAGAATTAGAAAATAGCTTTAGGGATGAAGGATTGGATTTGACTGATGCTTCAGTAAGGAGACTTTTTACAAAACAATTAATAGAGGGGCTAGATCCGAAAATCAGAGAAAAATTTAAATCCTCTACTCCAGATTGGAGAACAATTGAACAACCAAATATTGTGAAACAACGATGTTTAGGAATAGTCATGGATATGAGAGAGAATCGTAAGCCTGTTAGAATAGCACAAGCTAATACAGGAGGAAGAGTGAGACACAACTTTCCTTGCCACTACTGTAAAAAGCCAGGTCATTTCCAAAGAGAGTGCAGGAAGAAGTTGGCAGATATAAAGTCAGGCAAATTTGTTCCCAGAAATAACCCTCCCCAAACGGACAACCAGCAGAAATCTACCATCATAGATGGTCCCATACCAGATTCAGATTGACTCGATGTGTTACAAACTTCCCTACCAGCTAGAAGACCTATGATACAGGTGAATGTGGGGGGGAGAGAGATTCCATTTTTGATAGATACAGGTGCAACTTCCTCAATTTTGAATCAAGATTTTCTTCCGAATCCGGAAGATATTTCAGAACAAACAACTTTTGCTGAGGGTTATGATGGGGTAATTCGAACACTGCCATATACTGTGCCCCTAGAGGTCTCATTAGGACCTAAATGTTTTGCATCCAGATTTTTGTATGCCAGAGGTGCCCCAACATGTTTGTTAGGAACTGATGTCCTAAAGAAATTAGAAGCTAACATCAATTTTAGGGAAGATGGCACAGTTATACTGACTATCCCTGATGATGCAGAAACATTAGAACAATATGTTAGAATTCAGGCTTTTGAGGATTATGCTGAAGAAAAAGAGTACACCACAGATCTAGACCTCTCAATGGTCCCAGAAACACTGTGGGCACAGGGTGACACCGATGTGGGACTATTGCATATCTCTCCTGTAAAACTATCTGTGCAACCAGGAACTGTTCTCCCACAGCTCAGACAATACCCTGTGAGTGCCCAGCAGGAACTAGCGATTACAAAACAGATAGAGGGATATAGAGAGAAAGGAGTTTTGGTAGAGATACAATCACCTGCTAACACTCCTCTGTATCCAGTCAAGAAGAGAACTCTTGATAAGAGTTCTATGCCCAAATATCGTATGGTACATGATCTAAGAGAAATAAACAAAGTTCTAGATCCAATCACCCCAGTTGTACCCAATCCTCATACGTTACTATCACAGATACCAGCCAGTTCTCAAGTATTTACTGTAATAGATCTTTCAAATGCATTTTTCTCGGTTCCTTTACACCAAGATAGTTGGCATTTGTTTGCATTTACATTTAAGGGCAAACAGTTGGCGTGGACACGCCTTCCACAGGGAATGATACACTCCCCTACTCTTTATTCAAATGCCCTACAAACAGTCCTTCAGAGGTTTGAACCCGAACCACAGGTAGTAATTTTGCAGTATGTGGATGACCTACTACTTTGCTGCCCAGATCTAGAAACTGCAGAAAGGTCCACTGTGAGTTTACTATGTTTTTTAGAAAAAGAAGGGTGTAAAGTGAATAGACAAAAGCTACAAGTTTGTCAGACCAAAGTGGTCTTTCTAGGTCATTGCATTTCTCAAGGTAAAAAGCATCTTACACCACAAAGAACTGAAGCAATAAGACAGATGAATGAGCCTAGAAATCATAAACAGCTACGAGCATTTTTAGGAATAGTGTCTCATTGTAGACAATGGATTATACATGCCAGTCAACTAATGCAACCACTGTATGACTGTGTAAAAAGTGAACCTTATTTGTTGACAAAAGAAGGTCAGATTTCATTCCAACAATTAAAAGATGCCCTTGTTTCAGCTCCAGCGTTAGGGCTACCAGACTACACCAAACCGTTTCAGCTTATGGCTGCAGAAGTTGATTCCCATGCTACAGGAGTTCTTACCCAGAAGCATGCAGGGAAACAAAGACCAATTGCATATCTTTCAGCAAGGTTAGATCCCGTAGCTAGAGCAGCGCCAACCTGTGTACGTGTAGTTGTTGCTGTCTCACTATTGTTGGACAAAGCATCAGAAATTGTCCTAGAGCATCCACTCACAGTTCAAACTACACATGATGTTTATGGGATATTAAACCAGGTCCAACCAAAACACATCTCCATGGCCAGACATTTGCGGCTTCAGTGTTCTTTGCTGCTCCCCTCTACTATCACATTTGCTAGGCTTCAGACTCTCAATATAGCTACACTGCTACCTCTCGAGTCTGAAGGGGGGAATAAGGACACTGATCCACACGCAAATTTTTTCCCTACAGACACACATGATTGTACAGAGCTCATTTTACAAGAAACGGTAGGCTTACCCAATGTATCCGAAACACCACTTCAAAATCCAGATTTAGAGCTGTTTATAGATGGTAGTAGGTTTGCAGATGACACAGGTAACTTCCATACAGGGTATGCAGTTGTGTCAGAATCTGAAACTCTCAAAGCAGAACCGCTTCCACCGAAACAATCTGCACAAGAAGCAGAACTAACAGCATTGATTGAAGCTCTAAAAATAGCTGAGAATCAGACAGCTAATATATACACTGATTCTAGGTATGCACATGGTATTGTGTTTGATTTTGGAGTAATCTGGAGAGCTAGAGGTTACATGACAGCGTCAGGACAACCTGTAAAACATGCTTCTCTGATCAAACAGATCTTAGAGGCTGCACAAGAAACAAAAGAAGTAGCAGTAATCAAGGTAGCTGCACATGTGAGACTCGACACTAGGGAATCTAGGGGAAATGATAGGGCTGATAAAGCAGCCAAAGCAGCAGCAGTCAAACCCTTACAACAGGTCCATACTGTAAACCTCACAGAAAATACTGAAGATAGACTGAGACAAGCACAGGAAGATGCAGGAGAAGAGGAGAGGGACAGGTGGAAAAAGGAAGGGGCAGAAGAACAAGCGGGAATTTGGAAGAAAGATGGACTAATATGTCTACCTAGAGCCTGGTATCCGATTGTAGTTGGTGGACTGCACCACCCTACTCATGTGTCTGCAAATGCAATGACACTACTGGCAAAGCAAGTCTGGTTGGCTCCAGGTTTTGGCAACTATGCAAGAGACTATTGTGCTGCATGCGCTATATGCCTGGCACATAATCCCGGACAGACAACAAAGACCCCTATGAAGCACCACGTCCGACCTCTCTACCCGTTTCAGCGATTACAAATAGACTTTATCCAGCTGCCAAAAAGTAATGGGTATGAGTATGTGTTGGTATGTGTGGACATGTTCTCGGGGTGGCCAGAGGCCTATCCAGTTCGGAAGGCTTCAGCTAAAAACACTGCTGTAAAGCTAGTTGCCGAACTGATACCCCGTTACGGTCTCCCTGAAGTGATCGAGTCAGATAGGGGTACTCATTTCACTGGAGAAATATTTCAAAATGTACTGAAAATGTTGGGTGTTGAAAGTCAGTTACACACTCCGTACCATCCTCAAAGTTCTGGTAAGGTGGAACGCATGAATGGAACTTTAAAATTAAAAATACAGAAAGCCATGGCTGAAACAGGAAAGCCTTGGACAGAATGCCTTCCACTGGCCCTTTACTCAATACGCAATACCCCAAGGGGTAAGACTAAACTGTCTCCATATGAAATTTTGTTTGGCAGGACTGCCAATTTAGGATGTTATTTTCCACAGCAACTTGTGTTAAATATTGAGTCATTGACTTCTTATGTGCAAAATCTTCAGAAACAATTAACTAAGGTGCATGCACAAGTTTTTGCTTCCCTTCCAGATCCTGACAACACAGAAGGAAGTCACAAGTTGGAACCAGGTGATCAAGTCTATGTAAAAAGACATACCAGAAAGGCTCTAGAACCAAGGTTTGACGGACCCTTCCAAGTCCTGTTGACAACACCTACATCAGTCAAGCTTGAAGGAAAGGCATCATGGATACATGCAAGCCATTGCAAGAAAAGCAGTATAAACTCATGATATTGATGTTAATAATGATAACCTCAACGGAGGTGTGGGATAGACTGAATTCTCTAGCCCCTTTGAACAATAGATTCGTACAACATCATAGAAAATTAGTGCATGACTTGTTAAACAATACACAAACCCTGACAGATTGTTGGATCTGTACCCATTCGCCGGTATCAGCCACAAGTATACCTTTTCTAGCAGTTCCCGTATTAGCAGAAGAAATATTCGCTTGGCCTAATTGTTCAGACAACCTGGCCAACAACCAAATTGGTAATGCTAGGCTGTGGAATACTACAATCGCCATACCAATTGTGGGATGGGTAGAATTTCCTTGGTGGCAGGGTAATCTCTCAGGGAGTAACACACATCTACAATATTTAGCATTTAGGGGAGGAAAATGGGTACCTAGAAATAAGACTGGATTAACTAATTTAGGACAGGTCCCCACAGAAAATCTACAGCTTAGTTTCAGTACAACCGTCCCCCCCTCTGATGCTTTCAAACCTGTAGTATTGGAAAGATACATACATAATAGAAAATGGAAACATTCTAAATTGTTCCCCCAAGGTGATGCAAACAGTTGTACAAGTAAGCTGGGGAACCTGGTTTGTAATGAATCCAATGAGTATATCAAAGGAATGCCTGTATGTGGGAATCCCGCAGCCGGGTACTGTAGCCCCTTGGGACAAAAACCCTCTTGGTGTATGCTTCAGAATGTATCTAGATTTGTGGACTTGGCTCACAGATTGGTATTGCAGCACTCAGCTCTATGGGATCTGCCTGAAGGTACATTTTGGATATGCGGAGAAGGAGCATATAAATGGCTTCCCGTAGGTATAAAGGGTACTTGTACATTAGGACGCCTAACCCCGGCTACATTCATAATTTCAAATAAACAAGTGAATATGCAAGCCGTGCCCAAGCACACACTGTATAAAAGAGCTGCAGATAACTCACCACGTCCCTCGTGGAGGCCACATATAGTACAAATGGGAATTCCTAACAAAATTGCTAGTACCATTTTTATTTATCCTATGTTAACACAAATGTGGGATAAATTAGTTAAAGCCACGGATTATCTAGATGATCAGATCTGGGATATATTGGATATACTAAACACTAGTATAGCTGTACAGAATCAGCTTATAATAGTCACTAACCAACATACCCTGGTATTGGATTACCTAACTGCCTCACAAGGGGGTATGTGTCAAATCATCGGACCCACCTGCTGTCATTATATAGACCCGAATAGTACTATGAGTATGACATTTAAATTAAAGAACGTACAACGACTCAGAGATCAGTATGACAAAGACAATGACCAGAATAAGGATAGCTGGTGGTCAGATACCTTTTCTTTTCTTAACCCAGCCAACTGGTTCAGAGGAATCGGTGGGTGGGTTGCTGGGATTATGCAGAGCATAATACATATAGTTATGATTATTGTAGTCATATACGTACTGTTCCAGATTGTGCTCAAGAGTATCTCAGTATGCACAGATAAACTTTGTGTAATAGATGCAAGAGTATAAAGTTTTTTTTTCCTTCTTCTCTTATGTTATCCTTTGCTAATACTGATTATTGCGCTTATTTTGCTATCCCTTTGTAATATCTGTACTTATTGCAAAACAAAGAAAAGGTTGCGAGAGTTAAACGGAAGAATTAATACTAGATTTGATTCTCTTATTGAATACAAGCATGTACATGTGTAATACCAAATAAAGGCTTTGTCTTTGGCCCTGTGGTAATAAAATAAATAAAAGAAAATGTCAAAGGGGGGAATTGTGGAGATCAGACTGAACTAAAGGAATCCATCTTGTCTTCTTCCTGAGAAATCTCGCTTACAACAAGATACATTTCTGCTGACTTGACATTTCCTTTTATGGAAGTAATCATGTGTGCATTCCTTCTTTCAATAGCAGCCTTTCATTCACCTTCCAGATGATGTAACTTTCTACTGATAAAGACTGGTATAGATTGTTTATGTAAGAGATAGTGAAATATGAGCGCTTGTGCGCATGTCTGTAAAAGAATAATTCTTTTCTATATAAAGGGAGGGCAAAGCCCAGAGAGAGAGATGTGCTCCTGGGCTTCCCTTGTATATGATCACACAATACCTTGTTTGCGTGTCATTTACTCAGGATCCCTACCTCTAGTAAGCCAGGGACTGAGAAGGACTTAACAGAGGCAAATTGACAGCTGCCAGATGTGAACAAGGGGGACTTAAAGAATGAGAGCGATGGCGCCAAAGAGTATATACCGTACAGTTGCTAAGGTGGGGCCCCGACATGGGATACTCACCACACACGGGGATATGAACACACACACAAAATGCGCCACACACTACCACATGCTTGAACACATATTACCCTTAACACACATTTCACCACAAATACACCAACCTCGCCACATAAAAGTCGAAACACAAAAGTCGCCACTCAAAACTCGCCACGCGCAGAACTCGCCACATGCAAAAAATTGGCTCTTGCAAAACTCACTTCATGGAAAACTCGCCACACGCAAAACTTGCACACGCGGAAAAATTGTCACATGCACAAAAGTTGCAACACATGCAAAAGTTGCCTCACACAAAACTTTCACATACTCAAAAGGCACCACACATAAAACTCGCCACGTGCAAAACTCACCATGCGCAAAACTTGCTGCACACAACTTGCTACACTAACCTGTCACATGCATCTCGACACACAAAAAGTTGCTACACGCATGTTGCCACACAAAACTCATCTCACAAAAGTCGCTACATGCATGTCGCCACACGCAACTCAACACACACAACTTGACAAACGAAACTCGCCCTAAAACACACACAAGTCTGGTATTATCCTTCAAAAATAAAAATCTAATTAATAAGCAGACAAACTACAACAAATGTACCATATAGGAAATACGGCAGCTGTCAGTCACATGACCTGTCTATTATGTGTATGTGTGAGCTAAAATATACTGCCAGGGGGAGGGCTTCCTGTTGGCTGGGGATTTATCAGGCTGCCAATTTAGCTTACAAATACTGAGGTAAAAATACTGAGCAAATAACGTGTGAACGAGGTCTAATACAGAGGAGATGACACACAGGTATATACTCAGGGCCGGCGTCAGCACCCGGCACAGCGGGCAAATGCCGGGGCCCTGGGGAGAGGGGGGGGCCCACTCATGCTGTCATAGATACAGCTGGGAGAGCAGAGCAGGAGATAACATGCTTTCTCCCCCCACAAAGTCACACTGGCTGCGTTCTCTTAACCCCTATGTGCCAGCTCTGACACAAGGATCTTCTCACTCAGTCAGTGCAGCCAGGCAGGCACACATAGGGGTTAACAGAAGGTAGCCAGTGTGACATTGTGGGCGGAGAGAGCACGTTCTCTGCTCTCCCCCCTGGGTGGCTGCAGACAGTGCTGAAGTTTATCAGATTCCAGAGCTCCATCCTACTAGTGCCTGAGTGAGTGTTATGGTATCCAGCAGTGGTTGCAGTTGTGGCTCAGTCTGCTGCTGTCTTTCTCCACTGCCTAAAAATGTGGGTGATGTCTGGAGGAGCAGCTGGTGGGGTGCAGCCTGCAGCCTGTAGCCGCCCAGCTCACCCAGAATACATGCATGCTGCACCAAACCCCCCCCAGCACATATGCGATTTGCGCACTTAGTCATGTACCCACAAGCTCCTCTCCCTAATGCTCTCAATGTTCAGTGAAAAACTGAGAAGCAGAAGAAAAGCTCGTTGTCACCAGACCATAAGTATGAAAGTCACATATGAGTGAGGTGTCCATGTGACGACTACTGGAACCTGCTGACCTGAATCCTGACATCGCAGACTTCTGAATTCTCACAACGAATGCACTGGACACTTTTAGGATTCTCCCTTGCTGGTGGACGGTCATGTCAGTACAAGCATGTGATTTGTATAATTCTGAACACATTCCGACTAGACGTGCCCGGCCTCGCTCAGTTCATTTTCATTGACGGAGGCCACACATGTCTAGTCAGCACGTGACCACATGTATGTAAATTGCCAGCACGAGAGAATCCTGACAGCGTGCAATGAGCACTGTGAGAACTCAGAAGTCTGCAGTCACGAAGAATGACTGCAGACTCATTACAAACCTGGACATCCCCTTTAATGCTCCTAACATAAATAAAAACATGAGAGTTAGTCAGTATCACAATTAACATTTACATCCAGGTACCTTATAGATGATGTCGTCTCTGGAGTCGTTCTTCTTTTCTTCATCTTCACGATGCCCTTAAAGATACAAGTGTCATTATAATGCTCCTGAATGAAAAATTGCCCCTCACTATATTGTCTTCACAAAATATGACCCCCACACTGTCCCTCTTATGGTACATGCTCTTCACACTGACCTCTCCTTTCCATACCGGTCCCCTCTTCACACTGTCCTCTCACACTGTGTCCCCCATATAGGGCCCAGTATTTATACTGTACTCTCTCATCACACTCCCCCTCCTTGGTATACTGTCCCCTCCTGGCTGTGCCCTTACACTGCCCCCATGCTACGAACCCACTACTCAGTTTCTATTCTGTGCCCCATCACCCCCTTTGCTGTTCATTTTGTGTCCTCAAATCTCCCATCTCCACTCCAATTCAACCCCACACAATAAATCCCCCCATTACCCACACAGCCCCTCATCACCCCCATCTCCTGATCCCCCACACAGCCCCTCATCAACCCCATCTCCCCCTCATCACCCCTACACAGTCCCTCATCATCCTCCCATTCCCCACAGGCCCTCATCATTCCCCAAAAAGGCCCTCATCACCCCGCTTCTCCACAGAGCCCCTCATCATCCCCCCATTCCCCACAGGCCCTCATTATCACCCACACAGCCTCTCATCCCCCATTCCCCACACAGCCCATCACCCCCATACAGCCCCTCATCACCCCCTTCTCCCCCAAAGCCCCTCATCACCCCCCTTCTCCCACACAGCCCCTCATCATTCCTTCTTTTTCCACACTGCCCCTCATCATGCTCCATTGCCCACACAGCCCCTCATCATCCACTTCACAGCCCATCATCATTCCCCACACAGCTTCTCATCATCCACTACACAGCCCCTCATCATTATCCCTCCATTCCCCACAGCCTCTCATCATCCACTACACAGCCCCTCATCATTATCCCTCCATTCCCCACAGCGTCTTATCATCCACTACACAGCCCCTCATCATTATCCCTCCATTCCCCACAGCGTCTCATCATCAACTACACAGCCCCTCATCATTATCCCTCCATTCCCCAGACAGCTTCTCATCATCCACTACACAGCCCCTCATCATTATCCCTCCATTCCCCACAGCCTCTCATCATCCACTACACAGCCCCTCATCATTATCCCTCCATTCCCCACAGCGTCTCATCATCCACTACACAGCCCCTCATCATTATCCCTCCATTCCCCACAGCTTCTCATCATCCACTACACAGCCCCTCATCATTATCCCTCCAATCCCCACAGCTTCTCATCATCCACTACACAGCCCCTCATCATTATCCCTCCAATCCCCACAGCTTCTCATCATCCACTACACAGCCCCTCATCATTATCCCTCCATTCCCCACAGCCTCTCATCATCCACTACACAGCCCCTCATCATTATCCCTCCATTCCCCACAGCGTCTCATCATCCACTACACAGCCCCTCATCATTATCCCTCCATTCCCCACAGCGTCTCATCATCCACTACACAGCCCCTCATCATTATCCCTCCATTCCCCACAGCGTCTCATCATCCACTACACAGCCCCTCATCATTATCCCTCCATTCCCCACAGCGTCTCATCATCCACTACACAGCCCCTCATCATTATCCCTCCAATCCCCACAGCGTCTCATCATCCACTACACAGCCCCTCATCATTATCCCTCCAATCCCCACAGCTTCTCATCATCCACTACACAGCCCCTCATCATTATCCCTCCAATCCCCACAGCGTCTCATCATCCACTACACAGCCCCTCATCATTATCCCTCCAATCCCCACAGCGACTCATCATCCACTACACAGCCCCTCATCATTATCCCTCCATTCCCCACAGCCTCTCATCATCCACTACACAGCCCCTCATCATTATCCCTCCAATCCCCACAGCTTCTCATCATCCACTACACAGCCCCTCATCATTATCCCTCCATTCCCCACAGCCTCTCATCATCCACTACACAGCCCCTCATCATTATCCCTCCAATCCCCACAGCTTCTCATCATCCACTACACAGCCCCTCATCATTATCCCTCCAATCCCCACAGCTTCTCATCATCCACTACACAGCCCCTCATCATTATCCCTCCAATCCCCACAGCGTCTCATCATCCACTACACAGCCCCTCATCATTATCCCTCCAATCCCCACAGCTTCTCATCATCCACTACACAGCCCCTCATCATTATCCCTCCAATCCCCACAGCGTCTCATCATCCACTACACAGCCCCTCATCATTATCCCTCCAATCCCCACAGCGTCTCATCATCCACTACACAGCCCCTCATCATTATCCCTCCATTCCCCACATCCTCTCATCATCCACTACACAGCCCCTCATCATTATCCCTCCAATCCCCACAGCTTCTCATCATCCACTACACAGCCCCTCATCATTATCCCTCCATTCCCCACAGCCTCTCATCATCCACTACACAGCCCCTCATCATTATCCCTCCAATCCCCACAGCTTCTCATCATCCACTACACAGCCCCTCATCATTATCCCTCCAATCCCCACAGCGTCTCATCATCCACTACACAGCCCCTCATCATTATCCCTCCATTCCCCACAGCGTCTCATCATCCACTACACAGCCCCTCATCATTATCCCTCCATTCCCCACAGCCTCTCATCATCCACTACACAGCCCCTCATCATTATCCCTCCATTCCCCACAGCGTCTCATCATCCACTACACAGCCCCTCATCATTATCCCTCCATTTCCCACAGCCTCTCATCATCCACTACACAGCCCCTCATCATTATCCCTCCAATCCCCACAGCTTCTCATCATCCACTACACAGCCCCTCATCATTATCCCTCCAATCCCCACAGCTTCTCATCATCCACTACACAGACCCTCATCATTATCCCTCCATTCCCCACAGCTTCTCATCATCCACTACACAGCCCCTCATCATTATCCCTCCATTCCCCACAGCGTCTCATCATCCACTACACAGCCCCTCATCATTATCCCTCCAATCCCCACAGCGTCTCATCATCCACTACACAGCCCCTCATCATTATCCCTCCAATCCCCACAGCGTCTCATCATCCACTACACAGCCCCTCATCATTATCCCTCCATTCCCCACAGCCTCTCATCATCCACTACACAGCCCCTCATCATTATCCCTCCAATCCCCACAGCTTCTCATCATCCACTACACAGCCCCTCATCATTATCCCTCCAATCCCCACAGCTTCTCATCATCCACTACACAGCCCCTCATCATTATCCCTCCATTCCCCACAGCGTCTCATCATCCACTACACAGCCCCTCATCATTATCCCTCCAATCCCCACAGCTTCTCATCATCCACTACACAGCCCCTCATCATTATCCCTCCAATCCCCACAGCTTCTCATCATCCACTACACAGCCCCTCATCATTATCCCTCCATTCCCCACAGCGTCTCATCATCCACTACACAGCCCCTCATCATTATCCCTCCAATCCCCACAGCGTCTCATCATCCACTACACAGCCCCTCATCATTATCCCTCCATTCCCCACAGCTTCTCATCATCCACTACACAGCCCCTCATCATTATCCCTCCATTCCCCACAGCCTCTCATCATCCACTACACAGCCCCTCATCATTACTCCTCCAATCCCCACAGCGTCTCATCATCCACTACACAGCCCCTCATCATTATCCCTCAAATCCCCACAGCTTCTCATCATCCACTACACAGCCCCTCATCATTATCCCTCCAATCCCCACAGCTTCTTATCATCCACTACACAGCCCCTCATCATTATCCCTCCATTCCCCACAGCTTCTCATCATCCACTACACAGCCCCTCATCATTATCCCTCCATTCCCCACAGCTTCTCATCATCCACTACACAGCCCCTCATCATTATCCCTCCATTCCCCACAGCCTCTCATCATCCACTACACAGCCCCTCATCATTATCCCTCCATTCCCCACAGCGTCTCATCATCCACTACACAGCCCCTCATCATTATCCCTCCATTCCCCACAGCGTCTCATCATCCACTACACAGCCCCTCATCATTATCCCTCCAATCCCCACAGCTTCTCATCATCCACTACACAGCCCCTCATCATTATCCCTCCATTCCCCACAGCCTCTCATCATCCACTACACAGCCCCTCATCATTATCCCTCCATTCCCCACAGCGTCTCATCATCCACTACACAGCCCCTCATCATTATCCCTCCATTCCCCACAGCGTCTCATCATCCACTACACAGCCCCTCATCATTATCCCTCCATTCCCCACAGCGTCTCATCATCCACTACACAGCCCCTCATCATTATCCCTCCAATCCCCACAGCGTCTCATCATCCACTACACAGCCCCTCATCATTATCCCTCCAATCCCCACAGCTTCTCATCATCCACTACACAGCCCCTCATCATTATCCCTCCATTCCCCACAGCCTCTCATCATCCACTACACAGCCCCTCATCATTATCCCTCCATTCCCCACAGCCTCTCATCATCCACTACACAGCCCCTCATCATTATCCCTCCAATCCCCACAGCTTCTCATCATCCACTACACAGCCCCTCATCATTATCCCTCCAATCCCCACAGCGTCTCATCATCCACTACACAGCCCCTCATCATTATCCCTCCAATCCCCACAGCTTCTCATCATCCACTACACAGCCCCTCATCATTATCCCTCCATTCCCCACAGCCTCTCATCATCCACTACACAGCCCCTCATCATTATCCCTCCATTCCCCACAGCCTCTCATCATCCACTACACAGCCCCTCATCATTATCCCTCCAATCCCCACAGCTTCTCATCATCCACTACACAGCCCCTCATCATTATCCCTCCAATCCCCACAGCTTCTCATCATCCACTACACAGCCCCTCATCATTATCCCTCCAATCCCCACAGCGTCTCATCATCCACTACACAGCCCCTCATCATTATCCCTCCATTCCCCACAGCGTCTCATCATCCACTACACAGCCCCTCATCATTATCCCTCCAATCCCCACAGCTTCTCATCATCCACTACACAGCCCCTCATCATTATCCCTCCAATCCCCACAGCTTCTCATCATCCACTACACAGCCCCTCATCATTATCCCTCCAATCCCCACAGCCTCTCATCATCCACTACACAGCCCCTCATCATTATCCCTCCATTCCCCACAGCGTCTCATCATCCACTACACAGCCCCTCATCATTATCCCTCCATTCCCCACAGCTTCTCATCATCCACTACACAGCCCCTCATCATTATCCCTCCATTCCCCACAGCGTCTCATCATCCACTACACAGCCCCTCATCATTATCCCTCCAATCCCCACAGCTTCTCATCATCCACTACACAGCCCCTCATCATTATCCCTCCATTCCCCACAGCTTCTCATCATCCACTACACAGCCCCTCATCATTATCCCTCCAATCCCCACAGCGTCTCATCATCCACTACACAGCCCCTCATCATTATCCCTCCAATCCCCACAGCGTCTCATCATCCACTACACAGCCCCTCATCATTATCCCTCCAATCCCCACAGCGTCTCATCATCCACTACACAGCCCCTCATCATTATCCCTCCAATCCCCACAGCTTCTCATCATCCACTACACAGCCCCTCATCATTATCCCTCCAATCCCCACAGCGTCTCATCATCCACTACACAGCCCCTCATCATTATCCCTCCAATCCCCACAGCGTCTCATCATCCACTACACAGCCCCTCATCATTATCCCTCCAATCCCCACAGCTTCTCATCATCCACTACACAGCCCCTCATCATTATCCCTCCAATCCCCACAGCGTCTCATCATCCACTACACAGCCCCTCATCATTATCCCTCCAATCCCCACAGCGTCTCATCATCCACTACACAGCCCCTCATCATTATCCCTCCAATCCCCACAGCGTCTCATCATCCACTACACAGCCCCTCATCTTTATCCCTCCATTCCCCACAGCTTCTCATCATCCACTACACAGCCCCTCATCATTATCCCTCCAATCCCCACAGCTTCTCATCATCCACTACACAGCCCCTCATCATTATCCCTCCATTCCCCACAGCTTCTCATCATCCACTACACAGCCCCTCATCATTATCCCTCCAATCCCCACAGCTTCTCATCATCCACTACACAGCCCCTCATCATTATCCCTCCAATCCCCACAGCTTCTCATCATCCACTACACAGCCCCTCATCATTATCCCTCCATTCCCCACAGCTTCTCATCATCCACTACACAGCCCCTCATCATTATCCCTCCAATCCCCACAGCTTCTCATCATCCACTACACAGCCCCTCATCATTATCCCTCCAATCCCCACAGCTTCTCATCATCCACTACACAGCCCCTCATCATTATCCCTCCATTCCCCACAGCCTCTCATCATCCACTACACAGCCCCTCATCATTATCCCTCCAATCCCCACAGCGTCTCATCATCCACTACACAGCCCCTCATCATTATCCCTCCAATCCCCACAGCCTCTCATCATCCACTACACAGCCCCTCATCATTATCCCTCCATTCCCCACAGCCTCTCATCATCCACTACACAGCCCCTCATCATTATCCCTCCAATCCCCACAGCTTCTCATCATCCACTACACAGCCCCTCATCATTATCCCTCCAATCCCCACAGCTTCTCATCATCCACTACACAGCCCCTCATCATTATCCCTCCATTCCCCACAGCTTCTCATCATCCACTACACAGCCCCTCATCATTATCCCTCCAATCCCCACAGCTTCTCATCATCCACTACACAGCCCCTCATCATTATCCCTCCAATCCCCACAGCTTCTCATCATCCACTACACAGCCCCTCATCATTATCCCTCCATTCCCCACAGCTTCTCATCATCCACTACACAGCCCCTCATCATTATCCCTCCAATCCCCACAGCTTCTCATCATCCACTACACAGCCCCTCATCATTATCCCTCCAATCCCCACAGCTTCTCATCATCCACTACACAGCCCCTCATCATTATCCCTCCATTCCCCACAGCCTCTCATCATCCACTACACAGCCCCTCATCATTATCCCTCCAATCCCCACAGCGTCTCATCATCCACTACACAGCCCCTCATCATTATCCCTCCAATCCCCACAGCCTCTCATCATCCACTACACAGCCCCTCATCATTATCCCTCCATTCCCCACAGCCTCTCATCATCCACTACACAGCCCCTCATCATTATCCCTCCAATCCCCACAGCTTCTCATCATCCACTACACAGCCCCTCATCATTATCCCTCCAATCCCCACAGCTTCTCATCATCCACTACACAGCCCCTCATCATTATCCCTCCATTCCCCACAGCCTCTCATCATCCACTACACAGCCCCTCATCATTATCCCTCCAATCCCCACAGCGTCTCATCATCCACTACACAGCCCCTCATCATTATCCCTCCAATCCCCACAGCGTCTCATCATCCACTACACAGCCCCTCATCATTATCCCTCCAATCCCCACAGCTTCTCATCATCCACTACACAGCCCCTCATCATTATCCCTCCAATCCCCACAGCTTCTCATCATCCACTACACAGCCCCTCATCATTATCCCTCCAATCCCCACAGCGTCTCATCATCCACTACACAGCCCCTCATCATTATCCCTCCAATCCCCACAGCGTCTCATCATCCACTACACAGCCCCTCATCATTATCCCTCCAATCCCCACAGCTTCTCATCATCCACTACACAGCCCCTCATCATTATCCCTCCAATCCCCACAGCGTCTCATCATCCACTACACAGCCCCTCATCATTATCCCTCCAATCCCCACAGCGTCTCATCATCCACTACACAGCCCCTCATCATTATCCCTCCATTCCCCACAGCTTCTCATCATCCACTACACAGCCCCTCATCTTTATCCCTCCATTCCCCACAGCTTCTCATCATCCACTACACAGCCCCTCATCTTTATCCCTCCATTCCCCACAGCTTCTCATCATCCACTACACAGCCCCTCATCATTATCCCTCCAATCCCCACAGCTTCTCATCATCCACTACACAGCCCCTCATCATTATCCCTCCATTCCCCACAGCTTCTCATCATCCACTACACAGCCCCTCATCATTATCCCTCCAATCCCCACAGCTTCTCATCATCCACTACACAGCCCCTCATCATTATCCCTCCATTCCCCACAGCTTCTCATCATCCACTACACAGCCCCTCATCATTATCCCTCCAATCCCCACAGCTTCTCATCATCCACTACACAGCCCCTCATCATTATCCCTCCATTCCCCACAGCCTCTCATCATCCACTACACAGCCCCTCATCATTATCCCTCCATTCCCCACAGCCTCTCATCATCCACCACACAGCCCCTCATCATTATCCCTCCAATCCCCACAGCCTCTCATCATCCACTACACAGCCCCTCATCATTATCCCTCCAATCCCCACAGCGTCTCATCATCCACTACACAGCCCCTCATCATTATCCCTCCAATCCCCACAGCGTCTCATCATCCACTACACAGCCCCTCATCATTATCCCTCCAATCCCCACAGCTTCTCATCATCCACTACACAGCCCCTCATCATTATCCCTCCAATCCCCACAGCGTCTCATCATCCACTACACAGCCCCTCATCATTATCCCTCCAATCCCCACAGCGTCTCATCATCCACTACACAGCCCCTCATCATTATCCCTCCAATCCCCACAGCTTCTCATCATCCACTACACAGCCCCTCATCATTATCCCTCCAATCCCCACAGCGTCTCATCATCCACTACACAGCCCCTCATCATTATCCCTCCATTCCCCACAGCGTCTCATCATCCACTACACAGCCCCTCATCATTATCCCTCCATTCCCCACAGCGTCTCATCATCCACTACACAGCCCCTCATCATTATCCCTCCAATCCCCACAGCTTCTCATCATCCACTACACAGCCCCTCATCATTATCCCTCCAATCCCCACAGCGTCTCATCATCCACTACACAGCCCCTCATCATTATCCCTCCATTCCCCACAGCTTCTCATCATCCACTACACAGCCCCTCATCTTTATCCCTCCATTCCCCACAGCTTCTCATCATCCACTACACAGCCCCTCATCATTATCCCTCCAATCCCCACAGCTTCTCATCATCCACTACACAGCCCCTCATCATTATCCCTCCATTCCCCACAGCTTCTCATCATCCACTACACAGCCCCTCATCATTATCCCTCCAATCCCCACAGCTTCTCATCATCCACTACACAGCCCCTCATCATTATCCCTCCATTCCCCACAGCTTCTCATCATCCACTACACAGCCCCTCATCATTATCCCTCCAATCCCCACAGCTTCTCATCATCCACTACACAGCCCCTCATCATTATCCCTCCATTCCCCACAGCCTCTCATCATCCACTACACAGCCCCTCATCATTATCCCTCCATTCCCCACAGCTTCTCATCATCCACTACACAGCCCCTCATCATTATCCCTCCATTCCCCACAGCTTCTCATCATCCACTACACAGCCCCTCATCATTATCCCTCCAATCCCCACAGCTTCTCATCATCCACTACACAGCCCCTCATCATTATCCCTCCATTCCCCACAGCCTCTCATCATCCACTACACAGCCCCTCATCATTATCCCTCCAATCCCCACAGCGTCTCATCATCCACTACACAGCCCCTCATCATTATCCCTCCATTCCCCACAGCTTCTCATCATCCACTACACAGCCCCTCATCATTATCCCTCCAATCCCCACAGCTTCTCATCATCCACTACACAGCCCCTCATCATTATCCCTCCAATCCCCACAGCGTCTCATCATCCACTACACAGCCCCTCATCATTATCCCTCCAATCCCCACAGCTTCTCATCATCCACTACACAGCCCCTCATCATTATCCCTCCAATCCCCACAGCCTCTCATCATCCACTACACAGCCCCTCATCATTATCCCTCCAATCCCCACAGCTTCTCATCATCCACTACACAGCCCCTCATCATTATCCCTCCATTCCCCACAGCCTCTCATCATCCACTACACAGCCCCTCATCATTATCCCTCCATTCCCCACAGCCTCTCATCATCCACTACACAGCCCCTCATCATTATCCCTCCATTATCCCCACACACCTCGGTAATCTCCTCACATGGCTGCATGCTGCAGACCCTCAGTCCTCCTCACGACTCCAGCAGCTTCCTGGTTCCTGCTATCTGTCTTCACTGGACTGAAGGAGGCCCCGCCCCTTCCGGTGACATCTTACCTCAGCTCCATTCTAGACAGGCCCTGCAGTCAGATGTTCAATTGTACTCATGTCCGTAAGATACGAGTACAATTGAACACTGGGAGCCGCGCGCTGCAGCGTCTCTGTGCCGGATGTCAGCTTGACAGTCCGACACAGAGAACAGCTGACTCCGAGTGCAGGGGCGGCAGAATGCAGCTGCCAGGGGAGACATTTGGCGGCCCAACTGCGCCCCCTGCCAGCTGCGCCCGGGGCACATGCCCCGGCTGCCCCCCCCCCTAGATACGCCACTGGGAGGGACTCTGCCCAGTGCTGGCATGTGGGTGATTTCTGCTCTGGAGTCTCAGCTTCTCTCCTCCAGGTCACACTGTGCAGTCACAGCAACATTGGTTGTCTCTGTCCAGGTCCCAGCAGCTGCCACTGCTCCCACCAAGGACATGGCATCACTTAACCCTTCCCCTGCAGCCACCGGCAACAAATCCACATTATTCCTTGATTAAATCAGGTTCCAACCCAATAGAGGAGCAGACATTTCCTGCTGCCATTAGGGTCCGGGAGGGGGTGACATTGGCTGCCCTGCTACTCTGTAGTGGGGGGTGACAAGTGTAACATGGGGTAACGATGAAGGAGAAATGCACATGATAATAGTGAGCGCGACAGAGGGCAGTGTATGGTATGGAGCAGTCAGGGGGTGGGCTGCAGGATCCCCCCATACTGTACATGACTGCTCGGGACAGGGAGGCGTTTAATGAGCTTCTAATGACGGGGCACTAATTGGGTCATTAGGGTTTGTGGAAAGGATTCAGCATCAGGTCCCTCATTAATGCCCGAGCCGCCTGTTACTTTGTAGCACAGATCTGTTAGGGCCGCAAAACCAAACAACATTGTTTATGTAGAAAAGTCTTTGTTTCATAGAAAAACTCAAAACAGAAAAGCACCTCTCCTGTATATATACACTGCACAGCACCTTTCCTCCTGTATATATACACTGCACAGCACCTCTCCTGTGTATATACACTGCACAGCACCTTTCCTCCTGTATATATACACTGCACAGCACCTCTCCTGTATATATACACTGCACAGCACCTTTCCTCCTGTATATATACACTGCAGAATCTACAATAGCTGTCACTCATGTAAGAAGTGAAATCTGGCATTGTACTATACATTTCTCTGCCGTATCTGTGCATCATAAATCGGGGTATGTGTTAAAGGGGGGGGGCCCACTGAGACTCTTTCGCCCGGGGCCCTCGAAAACCTGGAGCCGGCCCTGTATATACTATATACAGGGGAGATGACACACAGATATATACTATATACAGGAGAGATGACACACAGGTATATACTATATAGAGGAGGAGATGACATACAGGTATATACTATATACAGGAGGAGATGACATACAGGTATATACTATATACAGGAGGAGATGACACACAGGTATATACTATATACAGGAGCAGATGACCTACAGGTATATACTATATACAGGAGGAGATGACATACAGGTATATGCTATATATAGAAGATGACATGCAGGTATATACTATATATAGGAGGAGATGACACACAGGTATATACTATATACAGGAAGAGATGACATACAGGTATATACTATATATAGAAGGAGATGACATTCAGGTATATACTATATATAGGGGAGATGACACACAGCAGGTATATACTATATACAGGGGAGATGACATACAGGTATATACTATATACAGGAGATGACATACAGATGTATACTATATATAAGGGAGATGAAAAACATGTATATACTGAGGTGATGAAGTGAAAATGAGAGGTGTGAGGTGAAAATGAAAAGGTGTGAGTGCAAAATGAGAGGAGTGAGGAAAAATAGTGGAGTGATCAGAAAATGACAGATGTGAGGTTGAAATGACAAGTGTTAGGGGGGAATGAGAGGTGTGAGGGGGAAAATGAAAGATGTGATTGGGAAAATGAGAGGCGTGATGGGAAAATAAGAGAAGTGAGGTTCTATAACTAACCACAGATATTTACTATGCCCAGGCAACGCCGGGCTCTTCAGCTAGTCTACTATATAAAGCTGAATGTGTGTGTGTGTGTGTGTGTGTGTATGTATGTCCGGGATTGGCATCTGCACCGTCGCAGCTACAGCCACAAAATTTTGCACAGTCACACGTCTGGACCCCGAGAGCGTCATAGGCTATATTGTGAGGCGAAATTTTAACCCCGCGCGTTCCAATTCACCAAACAATTTTGCCACTATCTACATAATGGGGAAAAAAGTGAAAGGAAAAGTGTTGGAAGCGTAGCAGCTACAGAAACAAAATTTTGCACAGTCACACGTCTGGACCCTGAGAGCGTCATAGGCTACGTTGTGAGGTGAAATATTAACCCCGCGCTTTCCAATTCACCAAACAATTTTGCCCCTATCTACATAATGGGGAAAAAGTGAAAGGAAAAGTGTTGGAGGAGTCGCAGCTACAGCCACAAAATTTTGCACAGTCACACGTCTGGACCCCGAGAGCGTCATAGGCTATATTGTGAGGCGAAATTTTAACCCCGCGCGTTCCAATTCACCAAACAATTTTGCCCCTATCTACATAATGGGGAAAAAAGTGAAAGGAAAAGTGTTGGAAGCGTCGCAGCTACAGCAACAAAATTTTGCACAGTCACACGTCTGGACCCCGAGAGCATCATAGGCTATGTTGTGAGGTGAAATATTAACTCCGCGCTTTCCAATTCACCAAACAATTTTGCCCCTATCTACATAATGGGGAAAAAAGTGAAAGGAAAAGTGTTGGAGGAGTCGCAGCTACAGCCACAAAATTTTGCACAGTGACACGTCGGGACCCTGAGAGCGTCATAGGCTTCGTTGTGAGGTGAAATTTTAACCCCGCGCGTTCCAATTCACCAAACAATTTTGCCTTTATCTACATAATGGGGAAAAAGTGAAAGGAAAAGTGTTGGAAGCGTCGCAGCTACAGCAACAAAATTTTACACAGTCACACGTCTGGACCCCGAGAGCGTCATAGGCTATGCTGTGAGGTGAAATTTTAACCCCGCGCTTTCCAATTCACCAAACTATTTTGCCCCTATCTACATAATGGGAAAAAATGAAAGGAAAAGTGTAGGAGGCAAATTGACAGCTGCCAGATGTGAACAAGGGGGACTTAAAGAATGAGAGCGATGGCGCCAAAGAGTATATACCGTACAGTTGCTAAGGTGGGGCCTCGACATGGGATACTCACCACACACGGGGATATGAACACACACAAAATGCGCCACACACTACCACGTGCTTGAACACATATTACCCTCAGCGCACATTTCACCACAAATACACCAACCTCGCCACATAAAAGTCAAAACACAAAAGTCGCCACTCAAAACTCGCCACGCGCAAAACTCGCCACATGCAAAAACTAGGCTCTTGCAAAACTCGCCACAAGTGCAAAATTCTCCTCATGAAAAACTTGCCACACGCAAAACTTGCACACGCGGAAAAATTGCCACATGCACAAAAGTTGCAACACATGCAAAAGTTGCCTCACACAAAACTTGCACATACTCAAAAGGCACCACACATAATACTCGCAACGCGCAAAACTCGCCATGCGCAAAACTTGCTGCACACAACTTGCTACACTAACCTGTCACATGTAACTCGACACACAAAAAGTTGCTACACGCATGTTGCTACACAAAACTCATCTCACAAAAGTCGCTACATGCATGTCGCCACACGCAACTCAACACACACAACTTGACAAACGAAACTCGCCCTAAAACACACACAAGTCTGGTATTATCCTTCAAAAATAAAAATCTGATTAATAAGCAGACAAACTACAAGAGCAACAACTGTACCATATAGGAAATACGGCAGCTGTCAGTCACATGACCTGTCTATTATGTGTATGTGTGAGCTAATATATACTGCCAGGGGGAGGGCTTCCTGTTGGCTGGGGATTTATCAGGCTGCCAATTTAGCTTACAAATACTGAGGTAAAAATACTGAGCAAATAACGTGTGAACGAGGTCTAATACAGGAGGAGATGACACACAGGTATATACTATATACAGGGGAGATGACACACAGATATATACTATATACAGGAGAGATGACACACAGGTATATACTATATAGAGGAGGAGATGACATATAGGTACATATATATACAGGAGGAGATGACATACAGGTATATACTATATACAGGAGGAGATGACATACAGGTATATGCTATATATAGAAGATGACATGCAGGTATATACTATATGCAGGAGGAGATGACACTCAGATATATACTGTATACAGGGGAGATGACACACAGGTATATACTATATACAGGAGGAGATGACATACAGGTATATGCTATATATAGAAGATGACATGCAGGTATATACTATATGCAGGAGGAGATGACACTCAGATATATACTATATACAGGGGAGATGACACACAGGTATATACTATATACAGGAGGAGATGACATACAGGTATATACTATATATAGAAGGAGATGACATTCAGGTATATACTATATATAGGGGAGATGACACACAGCAGGTATATACAGGGTGGAGCGCGGTAATTTGCTGATTTGGGAATGAAATAAAAAAATTATGATCATTAGAAAAATTTATTTTATATTTTAATTATACTGAACAGTAATGGAATTTTTAAATTACATGGTTTTAAATAGTGTATCTGGCAAATGTCGACCTTCGCTATCCACACACTGCTGCATACGTTTTCTGAAGTTTTCATGAACTCTAACAAGCATGTCCACTGGTATTCTGCCAATTTCAGCTTCAATATTGTTCCTTAGGTCTTCCAAGGTGTTGGGACGGTTGATATACACCTTAGACTTCACGTAACCCCAAAGGAAAAAATCGCATGGGGCTAAATCTGGTGAGCGTGCTGGCCAGTTCACATCTCCCCTCAAAGAGATAAGCCGTCCAGGAAACATTTGCCTCAAACAATTCATGGTAACCCTCGCTGTGTGTGCAGTGGCACCATCCTGTTGGAACCATGTATCCTCTAGTTCCATTGCCTCAAGAGCCAGCTGAAAATAATCCTGTATCATAGACAAGTACCGTTCGGAGTTCACAGTTATGGCACGACCATTATCCTGAAAAAAGTAAGGACCAATGATGCCTACTCGTGATATGGCGCACCACACAGTGACGCGGTCCGAATGCAGAGGTCTCTCGTGAACTTCTCTGGGGTTTGTTTCACTCCAGTAACGCATATTTTGTTTGTTTACACACCCACTGAGGTGAAAATGTGCCTCATCAGAAAAAAACACAATTGCGTCACGGGGTATCGTTGCTAACATGTCTTCACAAGAGGTCCGCCGTGTCAAATAGTCCCATGCTGACAAATGTTGGACCACGCAAATTTTATACGGGTGAAAATTCAGTTCATCATGAAGAATCCGGTGGAGAGAACGTCTTGAAATGCCAAGAGCAAATGATTGCTTCCGAGCAGAGCGTTTCGGAGATTGCAGTACTGCTGATCTAACTCTCTCGATGTTTTGTGGTGTTGTAATCCTTCTCTCAGGTCCCCTTCATACACATGACACATTCCCTGCTGTTCTGAATGCATTCACCCAATTTACAATTGATTGCCGTCCAGGAACACGTCCGCGTGGAGGAACAGCGAATTGTAAACGAAAAGCACGCTGCACTGCAATGATCGAGTGGGCATTTGAAAAATACGCTTCAACACAAAATGACCTCTCCTCACGTGTCCACTGCATGATGGCAACTGAACGGCAGAGGAATACAAATCTCCCATCAGCCACTTTAAGCCACACCCACTCTCCCCTCTCTTCGACTGACAGTGCCGCCACAGCATGCAGTGCAAAAAAGCAAATTACCAGGTATATACTATATGCAGGAGGAGATGACACTCAGATATATACTATATACAGGGGAGATGACACACAGGTATATACTATATACAGGGGAGATGACATACAGGTATATACTATATACAGGAGATGACATACAGATGTATACTATATATAAGGGAGATGACAAACATGTATATACTGAGGTGATGAGGTGAAAATGAGAGGTGTGAGGTGAAAATGAAAAGGTGTGAGTGCAAAATGAGAGAAGTGAGGAAAAATAGTGGAGTGATCAGAAAATGACAGATGTGAGGTTGAAATGACAAGTGTTAGGGGGGAATGAGAGGAGTGAGGGAGAAAATGAGAGGTGTGAGGGAGAAAATGAGAGATGTGAGGGGGAAAATGAAAGATGTGATTGGGAAAATTAGAGGCGTGATGGGAAAATAAGAGAAGTGAGGTGCTATAACTAACCACAGATATTTACTATGCCCAGGCAACGCCGGGCTCTTCAGCTAGTCTAATATATAAAGCTGAATGTGTGTGTGTGTGTGTGTGTGTGTGTGTGTATGTGTGTGTGTGTATGTGTGTATGTCCGGGATTGGCATCTGCACCGTCGCAGCTACAGCCACAAAATTTTTCACAGTCACACGTCTGGACCCCGAGAGCGTCATAGGCTATGTTGTAAAGCGAAATTTTAACCCCGCGCGTTCCAATTCACCAAACAATTTTGCCCCTATCTACATAATGGGGAAAAAAGTGAAAGGAAAAGTGTTGGAGGCGTCGAAGCTACAGCCACAAAATTTTGAACAGTCACACGTCTGGACCCCGAGAGCGTCATAGGCTATGTTGTAAGGTGAAATTTTAACCCCGCGCGTTCCAATTCACCAAACAATTTTGCCCCTATGTACATAATGGGGAAAAAAGTGAAAGGAAAAGTGTTGGAGGCGTCGAAGCTACAGACACAAAATTTTGCACAGTCACACGTCTGGACCCCGAGAGCGTCATAGGCTATGTTGTAAGGCGAAATTTTAACCCCGCACGTTCCAATTCACCAAACAATTTTGCCCCTATCTACATAATGGGAAAAAATGAAAGGAAAAGTGTAGGAGGCAAATTGACAGCTGCCAGATGTGAACAAGGGGGACTTAAAGAATGAGAGCGATGGCGCCAAAGAGTATATACCGTACAGTTGCTAAGGTGGGGCCCCAACATGGGATACTCACCACACACGGGGATATGAACACACACAAAATGCGCCACACACTACCATGTGCTTGAACAGATATTACCCTCAGCACACATTTCACCACAAATACACCAACCTCGCCACATAAAAGTTGAAACACAAAAGTCGCCACTCAAAACTCGCCATGCGCAGAACT
Source organism: Ranitomeya imitator (assembly GCF_032444005.1). Taxonomy (NCBI): domain Eukaryota; kingdom Metazoa; phylum Chordata; class Amphibia; order Anura; family Dendrobatidae; genus Ranitomeya; species Ranitomeya imitator. The sequence continues at coordinate 193,775,887 of NC_091283.1, forward strand.
CGCCACGCACAGAACTCGCCACATGCAAAAACTAGGCTCTTGCAAAACTCGCCACAAGTGCAAAACTCACCTCATGGAAAACTCGCCACACGCAAAACTTGCACACGCGGAAAAATTGCCACATGCACAAAAGTTGCAACACATGCAAAAGTTGCCTCACACAAAACTTGCACATACTCAAAAGGCACCACACATAAAACTCGCCACGCGCAAAACTCGCCATGCGCAAAACTTGCTGCACACAACTTGCTACACTAACCTGTCACATGCAACTCGACACACAAAAAGTTCCTACACGCATGTTGCCACACAAAACTCATCTCACAAAAGTCGCTACATGCATGTCGCCACACGTGTTATGATAAGGTAATTCACTACCACAATGGACATAGAGGTCAGAGCACATACAGTGACCTGACAATAACCCAAAAACATAGAACGAGCTCTTAGACGTGGGAACTCTGCTGACCGCAATCCCTAATCCTCCCAAACCACACTAGAGGCAGCCGTGGATTGCGCCTAACGCTCCCTATGCAACTCGGCACAGCCTGAGAAACTAGCTAGCCTGAAGATAGAAAATAAGCCTACCTTGCCTCAGAGAAATACCCCAAAGGAAAAGGCAGCCCCCACATATAATGACTGTGAGTAAGATGAAAAGACAAACGTAGAGATGAAATAGATTTAGCAAAGTGAGGCCCGACTTTCTGAACAGAGCGAGGATAGGAAAGGTAACTATGCGGTCAACACAAAACCCTACAAAAACAACGCAAAGGGGGCAAAAAGACCCTCCGTACCGAACTAACGGCACGGAGGTACACCCTCTGCGTCCCAGAGCTTCCAGCAAGCAAGGAAAAACAAATAGACAAGCTGGACAGAAAAAACAGCAAACAAAATAGCAAAGCGGAACTTAGCTATGCAGAGCAGCAGGCCACAGGAACGATCCAGGAGGAAACAGGTCCAATACTAGAACATTGACTGGAGGCCAGGATCAAAGCACTAGGTGGAGTTAAATAGAGCAGCACCTAACGACTTCACCACTTCACCTGAGGAAGGAAACTCAGAAGCCGCAGTACCACTCTCCTCTACCAACGGAAGCTCCACCAACGGAAGCTCACAGAGAGAATCAGCCGAAGTACCACTTGTGACCACAGGAGGGAGCTCTGCCACAGAATTCACAACACACACGCAACTCAACACACACAACTTGACAAACGAAACTCGCCCTAAAACACACACAAGTCTGGTATTATCCTTCAAAAATAAAAATCTGATTAATAAGCAGACAAACTACAACAAATGTACCATATAGGAAATACGGCAGCTGTCAGTCACATGACCTGTCTATTATGTGTATGTGTGAGCTAATATATACTGCCAGGGGGAGGGCTTCCTGTTGGCTGGGGATTTATCAGGCTGCCAATTTAGCTTACAAATACTGAGGTAAAAATACTGAGCAAATAACGTGTGAACGAGGTCTAATACAGGAGGAGATGACACACAGGTATATACTATATACAGGGGAGATGACACACAGATATATACTATATACAGGAGAGATGACACACAGGTATATACTATATAGAGGAGGAGATGACATACAGGTACATATATATACAGGAGGAGATGACATACAGGTATATACTATATAGAGGAGGAGATGACATACAGGTATATGCTATATATAGAAGATGACATGCAGGTATATACTATATACAGGAGGAGATGACACACAGATATATACTATATACAGGGGAGATGACACACAGGTATATACTATATACAGGGGAGATGACATACAGGTATATACTATATACAGGAGATGACATACAGATGTATACTATATATAAGGGAGATGACAAACATGTATATACTGAGGTAGTGAGGTGAAAATGAGAGGTGTGAGGTGAAAATGAAAAGGTGTGAGTGCAAAATGAGAGGAGTGAGGAAAAATAGTGGAGTGATCAGAAAATGACAGATGTGAGGTTGAAATGACAAGTGTTAGAGGGGAATGAGAGGAGTGAGGGAGAAAATGAGAGATGTGAGGGGGAAAATGAGAGGCGTGATGGGAAAATAAGAGAAGTGAGGTGCTATAACTAACCACAGATATTTACTATGCCCAAGCAACGCCGGGCTCTTCAGCTAGTTTTGCTATAAAAGCCAAATGTTTATTTTATGCAAGCAAAGAAAGTTAGAATAACAGCTGTTTTGGGGTTTTGGGTGGGTGATGTCAGCAGTCTTTTCTATCAGGGTCAAGGCAAAATCAATGTACTGTCAGGGGCGGTGACCGCGTCCTCATCTGGGCCCATGTTGATTACTTCATCACCGGCATCAGGCATGGGGATCATGGTGCTGTTGATGATTTCTCTCTTTTCCACCATGGGTCCGTGAGGAGTGACATCAGTCACAGTATTTGTTTTATCCTCATGCTTTCACGTAATGTAGAGTATTGAGATTAGGTTAAATTCTCACCAAGGATGACATTTGTAAGGAGTTTGTGTGGGTTTCCTCTGGGTTCCCCCCACACTCCAAAGACATACTGAGGGGGAATTTTGATTGTAAGCCCCAATGGAGACAGTGATAACAATGTAAATAAATTGTGGAAATAATGGCGGTACATAAAGATGGGAAAATAAGCGTTTGACACACTGCCAATTTTGCAAGTTTACCCACTTACAAAGAATGGAGACATCTGTAATTTTTATTGTTACTACACTTCAACTCTGAGAGACAGAATCTTAAAAAAATCCAGAAAATCACATTGTATGATTTTTGCACAATTAATTTGCATTTTATTGCATGAAATACGTATTTGATACAATAAAAAAATAGAAATGAATATTTGGTACAGAAACCTTTATTTTCAATTACAGAGGTCATATGTAGTAGTTCTTTCCCAAGTTTGCACACACTGCAGCAGGGATGTTGGCCCACTCCTCCACACAGATCTTCTCCAGATCTGTCATGTTCCGACAATGGTGGAGAGGTTGGAGTGTGATTGAGTGCGTGGACAGGTGTCTTTTATACAGATGATAAGTACAAAGAGGTGCAATTAATACAAGTAATGAGTGTAGAGTAGGAGAAATACTTAACGAAAAACTAACAGTTCTCCGAGAGCCAGAATTCTTCCTGGTTGGTAGGTGATGAAATACTGATTTCATGCAATAAAATAAAAATCAGTGGTGTAAAAATCATAAACTAAATCCAGAAAATCACAATATAAGATTCTGTCTCTCACAGGTGAAGTGTACCTATGATAATAATTACAGACCTCCCCATTCTCTGTAGGTGGGAAAACTTGCAAAATTGGCATTGCATCAAATACTTATATTCCCCACTGTAAGTGAGATAAATATATAAAATAAACATCATATAAATGTTATCACCTCTAATTGGTACAGTGACGTATAAAAAGATGGACCAAACCGCTAGAGTTACCTCTATGTCTGGGGTTTATTCACTGACATTTTCCTTTAAGAGACTTTTGTTATAAGGACGTTTTTCCATTAAATTTATGTCATAAAATTCCTGAGTACTTACTGTCAGAGTAGACCATCGCATTCTGATGCACCTTGAGTGCCTTGAGTTGGGTGATTACATCCCTAAACCGAACGCGATGGATTTTGATGTCTTTGAGGTAGTCACTTTTCTCAGCCAAGGGTCCGCGAGGAGCTTCATCATTTCCAATAAATAGATTATTCTCATGTTTTCCTGTAACAGAAACCACAAAAATCAGTATTTTGATAATAAAAACTTCTCTGTGTTTCCCATAGATTATTACCTTTATGTCTACGGATCTTTTACCAACAAGATTCTTTACGAGACGATTTTTACAAGGTTGTTTTTCTTTTCATTGCGTTTCTAATATATTTTCAGAAGGGGAGAAAAAACAGAAACGCAAAAAGGGAAAACCTCAATGTCATGAAGGGATTAAAAAATGGGTTTTACTGAATCTTTCCTCACAAAACGATATCAATGTTCTCCGCTTCCTCTGCTCTGTAATATGGAACCTGCATTTTAAACTGTATTTTCTTGGTGACAGATTCTCTTTAAAGAAGATTATTCACATCAAAATACGTGTAATTACTGAGGTAACTTTTGTGAAATCAGAGTGGGAATTGCCAGAGAGTTTTCATTAGAGGGGGTGTACTTATTTTCCATCTAGAATATGGGATCCAGTTTTAGGCTGCACATTTAAAAAAGGATATTCAGAAATTAGAGTCAGTTCAAAGGTGGAAATTAGATTATTACATGGGATGGAAGGCCTCTCATATGGTGAGAGGGGGAAAAGTTGGGCTTCTTACATGAGATCTCATTAACATATATCAAAATATGTGTGCTCAATACAAAGGTTTAGCACATGACGTATTCCTTGCAAGGACCATACTTAGGACTAGGTGGCACTCATTACAGAGTAAAGAAAGACAATAACTGCAGCTAATTATGAAAGGATTCTTTACAGTTAGGGCAGTCAGACTTTGGAATGCCGACCACAAGAGGTAGTAATGGCCGACACTATCACCCATTTTACAAAAGAGCTGGATGATTTCCTCAATACACATAACCTTGTGGGTTATAGTTAATTTAGTGACAAAATGCACAATTAGTGGAGAAAGGTTGAACTTGATGGACCTAAGTCTTTCTCAACCTATGAAAAAAAGCATAAGTAACAAGCAACACATCAGAAAAAGAACACAGCCCCACAATAGCTTAGATCAGGTTTCTCAATATGTGAGATGTGAGGATACAGCCCTAATCTCCTGGTCTAACCTTCTGCATGACTCAGTGTGGAGGCAGAGGCAGCACAACTGAGTTTATCTGTGTCACATTACAAACCCTTCTATCAGCTTTCATCCTTCTTTGATACCACAGTCACCATCTCTGCTGTCCTGCCTCTTCCCCACACTGTCTGCCCAGAGATGCATCAGTCATCACACTAATGTCTAATGCAAAAATAACAAAATCATTTTATTTCACTCTGCAGTCACTGTTACATCATGTGACCAGTTCAACCAGAAAACTATGGTGAAAAGTCCATTTTAAACTGCAAAACAATAACATATTGTTATAAAGTGTTAACGCTATTTTGCTTTTTGGGGGATGGATGATGTCAGCAATCTTTTTTATCAAGGTTAAGACAAAATTAACTTACTGTCATTGGCAGTGACCACGTCCTCATCTGGGCCCATAGTGATTACTTCATCAGGGATCATGGTGCTGTTGAGGATTTCTCTATTTTCCACCATGTTTCCGTGAGGAGCGACATCATTCACAATGTTTGTTTGTTCTTCATGCTTTCCTGTAATGTAGAATGTTGAAATTAGGATTAAAATCTTCCCAAACTAAAGTTTCCAAATGTTTATAGAAAAAATAATGAAACACTGGCTCAGTGGTTAGCACTACAGCCTTGCAGCACTGAGGTCCTTGGTTAAAATCCCACCAAGGACATCGTTTGCACGGAGTTTGTGTGGGTTTCCTTCGGGTTCTTCCCACACTCCAAAGACATACTGAGGGGGAATCTTGATTGTTAGCCACAATGGGAACAGTGATGGGATTGTAGGTAAATCGTTAATACTGTTTTATTAAGCTCTTTTTTATATTAAAAATATGCCATAAAAGCCCTGAGAACTTACTGTCAAAGGAAATGGCCACATCCTTATCTGTTTCAATATTGATGACAACATAATCAGGAGCGGGAGTAGAGAGGTTGGCGTTCTCAAGGACTTGTCTCTTTTTGACCATTGGTCCATCCTCATGTTTTCCTGTTAAAGAGATCAAAGAAATCATTATTTTTAAAATACAATTTTCTCCATGTTTCTTATAGATTATTACGTCTACTGTTAGTGCTTATCTATGACAAGATACTTTAACAGTTTCGCAGCCGCCCACTGTAGATAAACGCTGGCGCTTGCTGGGCTCTGTGTAGCGCCGACATTTGTAATGACATAGTCGGTGGTCCCGCAGCACTCATGACCCCCAGGGTCCTGCAAGCACTGCGATTCCAGTGCAGAGCGATAGCTGTGACAGGTGTCATCATTCCTGTAAAACACCTGAGGGGCTGATAAACTTTTTGAATGTGGTTTTGAGCACTTTGAGGGGTGCAGTTTTTAGAATGGTGTCATGTTTCAAAAATTGTGCTGATGATAGCTAGACATGTGGGAAATGTTATTTATTAACCTGAAAAAGTAGTAGAATAACACTGTAGAATAACACTACTACTTTTATCAATTTCTACTACTTACAGGGACCAACACAGAACCTGATCAATCATCAGCCGCTTCTGAGTCCCCGCTCCCTTCCCTCCTCGGGGGAGAACCCCGGTGTCAATCTTTTCTCTGTTATTTATTAACTATTTTGCGTGACAACACTCTGGTTTAAGAACTTAAAAATTGAAAAACTAAAAATTGCTAAATTTTCAGAATTTTCTTCACATTTCCGATATTTTCAGACATAAACGCAATTTATATTGAACAAATTTTACCGCTATAACGGAGCACAATATGTAACGAAAAAACTCTCAGAATCGGAGGGTCCGTTGAAGCGTTCAAGAGTTATTACCGCATAAAGTGACACTGGTCAGAATGAAAACAATTGGCCTGGTCATGAAGGCGAAAAAAGGCTCTGGCGCGAAAGGGTTAAGAGACCATTTCTAAACAGATTACCGTAATTACATATCAAATGTCCCCAGAGTAAGTCATCAACGTCATAAGGCGGACTGTTACCAAGTTATAAAAAAGCAAAACAATAACTATTTGCATATAGATTTTATAGTCTTGTCAAGGGTTAGAAAAATATAATTGGTTTGCTTGAAAAATAAGACCACCCCTGTGTACAGGTTGTGCCTGGTATTGTAGCTCCGCTCCAGTGAAGGGGATGGTACAGAGCCGCAATACCACCAACAAGCTGAAGATTTTGAAAGCATAGTTTTTTTGTGTGTTTTTTATGGCAGCCCTGTTTATCTTATCCTGGAGAACTGCTTTAGTGTCAGATTGGTTAGGCTGTACTTACCAAGAGGTTTAGGACTGGTCTCTCCATCAGTAGAACGTTGAGATTCATCATTTCTCCTGGATTTATCGTTTTTCAGATGTCTTTAAAATAGTAAAATATAAGGCATATTGTGAATTACAGGGTAACATATCTTTATTCTGCAGAATGAAGTATAGACTCATGTTTCTTTATTCATCATTTGTCTCTTACATTCTGTAGAAACATGGGCAATACGTAACATTTGGGTATTTATCAACCATTTTCATGTACATGACAGTTCAATATGTGTGGATCGTACTGGATTGTAAGGTAACATGAAGATTAGACACGAGTGGAATTGAATTCCGCTCATATTTACAAAACTCAGTATTTTGGAGAACAGATTTTTTGTAATTCACTCCACGCAAATAAAGCAAAGTGGAAGCTGTCTGCAGCCGCCAGCTTGGGGAACAGTAGGGCGCTGGCAAAAAGTTTAGCTCTCCTCTCTGACGACTTCTGCGGCTTTATTCTCGATGGCCAGTTTTCCACACCACCATTGTATCGCGCCTCCGGCCAAGTGTTCTCTGTGGATTGGAACTTTGGCTACAAACGGCCCCGAAAGGTCTTTGCTCATGCAAATCCCAACCAAGAGCCAACACTGGGCCGGAGTTGCGGGCAGAGAGCAGTGGGGGCTTCCGGAGAGGGGCTTGGTGATGTATGAACTTTATTTTCTTCTTACATACTCCATTTATTATGATCTGGGACTGGGGAGACCTCAGAACATAATAGGGAACAATCAATTTATGAAGAATAATTTTGCTGTGAATCGAATCTCTAAATAAAACCTGCATGATTTGGCAGCATTTTGTCAGAGCCTCTCATCTGTAATAAAGATGTCATTTTTTGTTACAGACTCCCATGTGCAATATAAACCATCCTTTACAATACTCACCTACATATGATGTTACAGATGACACCAATGAATGTTCCAAGGAGGAATATGCTGACGGAAACTGCGATATAAATGATGTATTTATTCCAAGGGATCTTTGTAGGAACAATACCATCCACTGAAAAACAGGAAAGAATATACTGTATATATTATGTGTATTCAATAACTTGTCTGTAATACACTCATTCCATAATAATATCCACCATCTTGATATTAAGTCTTTATCCTTGGCCCCTTCCTGGTATAATGTCCTGCATCTTGGGCCTCTTCCAGGTACAACGTCCTCCATCCTAGGCCCTTTCCTGGTATAATGTCTCCCTTTCCTGGTATAATGTCCTCAATCCTTTGCCTGTTCCTGATATAATGTCCTAACCCATTCCTGTAATAATGTTCCCCATCCTGAACCTCATTCAGTAATAATATTCACCATCTTGATATAAAGTCTTTATCCTTTGCTCCTTCCTGGTATAATGTCCTCAATCGTTTGCCTCTGCCTGGTATACTGTCCTTCATCCTGGGCCCTTTCCTGGTATAATGTGTCCCTTTCCTGGTATAATATCCTCAATCCTTTGCCTCTTCCTGGTATAATGTCGTCCATCCTGGTCCCTTTCCTGGTATAATGTCCTGCATCTTGGGCCTCTTCCAGGTACAACGTCCTCCATCCTAGGACCTTTCCTGGTATAATGTCTCCCTTTCCTGGTATAATGTCCTCAATCCTTTGCCTCTTCCTGATATAATGTCCTAACCCATTCCTGTAATAATCTCCCCATCCTGAAACTCATTCAGTAATAATATTCACCATCTTGATATAAAGTCTTTATCCTTTGCTCCTTCCTGGTATAATGTACTTCATCCTGGGCTCTTTCCTGGTATAATGTCCTCAATCCTTTGCCTCTTCCTGGTATAATGTCCTTCATCCTAGGCCCTTTCCTGGTATAATGTGTCCCTTTCCTGGTATATTATCCTCAATCCTTTGCCTCTTCCTGGTATAATGTCGTCCATCCTGGTCCCTTTCCTGGTATAATGTCTTCAATCCTTTGCCTCCTCCTGGTATAATGTCGTCCATCCTGGTTCCTTTCCTGGTATAATGTCCTCAATCCTTTGCCTCTTCCTGGTATAATGTCCTCCATCCTGGACCCTTTCCTGGCATAAGGCCTCCCCATTCTGAGCTCCTTCCAGTTATATATATATCCCCCATCCCGGTATATTTTTCCAGTAATAATGTCCCTGTTCTACAGCTCTTCTCTTAAAAAAAAAGTGAATAACTGAAATGATTCTATTCAAATTCCCCGACTCCCACTACTTGGGACCTCTTCTTCCATAGCCAGAGCAGATGTCGGCAGCTGACTTTAGTGCGCCAGTGACGGGAAGCACATGACATCGCTAGCACGCGCCACTCGGTGACTATTTGTGCCGCAGTGAATTTCGGCTCAATGTATGTCTGCAGGGCCCACCTACCTAGGCCTAGTCGCACTTACTGTCACCTCGATCGATAGGCCCCAGATCTATCTTTCTATATCCAGGCATGTAAACATATCTAAAGGGCCTGTGTGTCTACAGGAAAAAAGGATAAAAGACATCTGGAGGCTTTTCCATAAAGAGATAATATTACTAGATATCTGCTCTAGATTGCTGGAGAAGAGGGATGGATCCAGGAGTGGAGTCTAATTGCAGTATTTATTAGGAAGGAACATTGGCTGCAGAACATCGGGTTTACTTCAAATGAACACTGACAGATAATAGATAACCTATCCACGGAACTGTGTGACTTACATCCACAATCCTCAGGTCCTTTGCACTGTTCTGTGCGGAGAAAACACTTGTCCTGTCCGTTTCGGCAGCCTCTGGTGTTATAGACCACCCTGGTACCAATGCCTGAAAAAATGAGACGTCAATTAGCTGTAGGAAAACTCTGTAGGAACTTTTCTCCATGTCTCAGTGTCATTCTCGGCAGTCTTCTAGTGGAGGAGAACATCAGATGTCTACAGCTACTAATATACCGTGTACATTATTCGCTGCACCTAATTTACTTATCCAGACCCAGCACCATTTCTTATAAGTAACTCTAGGACTGCCCAGATCACAATTATAGGAAATCCCAACATGCTGGACACATTAGTCCCCGTTAGTCATAAAACTGTATTATTTCCCCGGCGGTAATGATGAAAGATCACAGACACAAGTGACTCCATTATTCCTTACAGGAAGATCTACATTTACTCTTACAATTAGTTTGAGAGCCTAGAATAGGGAACACAGGATGGGAGCGGGGAACACACGAAGAAGACTCCGCCATGAAATGTATCATGTGACTTATTAACAATCTCAGACACTCAATAAACGTTATATAAGAGCAAATATTCGGTGTCTCTAGAGTCTGACACCCATCATATTACACTGGGTCCTATTAGTGATTGTCAGAAGGTTCTGGGGCCAGATGTGAAATGTTGTATATGAAGGTTAGATCTTCATTGTGAGTTACTTACCGCATGTCTTTGAGCACGGACCAAAGATCAGGTGATTAGTGTTGCCTAGAAATTAAAAGTAGACATTAAAGAAGATCTCTGCTGACAAAATCAGAAGTGACATGTATATCCTATACCTCCCTTCTGTTATATGTAGACGTTATTGTATCTAGCCCACATTATTACACCTCTATGTCTTATCTATATATTATTTGATTAAACGCTTGTATCAGTCCTGGTCATGTGTTTAGCATTAGATCCTTCATGACCTTTGACGTACATGTACGTCAAAGGTCGTGTCCTTGTCTTTAATGCCGTTCGCATGTCAAGCCTGCATGTCTCCTGGAAGTTAATGGCTGATTCATGTGATTTTAACAGTTGTGGGTGGAGTAGAGCTCCACCGATGGGTGTTAACCTGTTTAATGCCGCTATGAATCTCTGACATTTGCATTTAACACGTGCCGTAGGGTAGGTCATATCAGAAGCTGATCGGCGTACCCATGACATGTTGGGGGTGACGAGGGGTTGCCATGACAACTGAGGATCTGCTGAAAATACCACGCTTGTTGTGAGGATCCTCTTGTGAAGGTCAGCCTGTAGCTGGCCTTCATAGGAGAACGTGGGTTAAGCTATACATAGCAGTGTTTATCCACTGTTATGTATAGCACAACCAACCAGACAATCGCAGCTTCAAGTCCCTAAAGAGGACTATTGAGTACAGTAAAAATACAGTAAAAAATTAAAAAAGTTTAATCGAAAATAAAAACTTTAAAAAAATAATTCTAAATACACTTTTGTTGTTGCATTTGTCAATGGAGATCTCAATGTGACATCATGAGGAGCGGAACACGAGGAGCGGAACACGGGTGATGTCACAATGGGTCAGATAACTGCAGCCACTAAACACGGAGCAGCTCCATTAATCTACATATGATTAATATAATATCAATGTATAAGGACCAAGCCGCATTAGAGGGCATTATCAATGTATGGGGGCCGCATAGAGAGATATTATTCACGTGTTGGGGCACAGGGAGACATTACTACTACTACTGGGCCACATAGGGTGGCAATATTAACTCATGGTGAACACATGGGGGACAGTTTTACCAGATGAGTGCCACATAGGGGCCAATGTTAATGTATGGGGCAGCGTAGGGGAACATTATTACTATATGGGGGCCAGAAAAGGGGACAAAATTACTGTATATGGGTCACATAGGAGGAAATGATTAAAACTCAAAATCGCCAGAATAAATTTTTTTGGCAGCCGCAACATTGCAATAAAAGGCGATCGAAACATTGAATCGACCCCAAAATGGTATCAGTAAAAATGTCAACTCGGGGCGCAAAAAATAAGAGTTCACCCAGCCTAATGGGGTTAACCCCGTAATATGTGAATATTTGGAAAAGTACTTACCTGCTGGGATTGTATGCTTTGGCCCGGAATCATGGCGGCGGATGTTGATAGGCGCCATATGCTTTGGCCCGGAATCATGGCGGCGGATGTTGATAGGCGCCATATGCTTTGGCCCGGAATCATGGCGGTGGATGTTGATAGGTGCCATATTCTTTGGCCAGGAATCATGGCGGCGGATGTTGATAGGCGCGCCTTCCACAGATGCTAATAGCACACTCACGATTAAAAGAAATCGAAAGAGCATTTCAGCCTGGAGAAATATCGCTTAATGTGTGATACACAGTGAGCTTCTTCAGACAAAGCCTCTCCCTGCAGCGTCGCTGCCTTATAACCACACATTCCGTGATGTCACAATGGAGATCTCAGTGTGACATCACAAGGAGCGGAACACGAGTGATGTCACCATGGGTCAGATAACTGCAACCACTAAACACGGAGCAGCTCCATCAATCTATATATGATTAATATAATATTAATGTATAAGGACCAAGCCGCATTAGTGGATATTATGAATGTATGGGGGCCAATATTAATGTATGGGGGCAGCAAAGGGGGACATTATTACTATTTGGGGGGCCAGATAAGAAAGCAATATTACTGTATATGAAAGGATTAATATATTAGGGGTACATAAAGGGACATTATTATTTTTTTTATTTAATTGTTTCTTGAATGTGGTAGTATTGGTACACTGTGTGCAAAACTTTTAAAGGGGTTGTCTGGCCTTTATTTTGCCCCCTAAATAGTAATAGTATAATGCCCTGTGTACCCCTTTGATAGTCACAGTAACCTGAGTTCCCCTATAACCATAAGTGCCACTTTACATTTAATAATGTCCCGAGTCTCCCCCCTGTACAGCCCCCCTATACACAGTATGATGTTCTCTTATACACAGTACTAGATGGTGGCCCGATTCTAACGCATCGGGTATTCTAGAATCTGTATGTAGTTTATTTATGAAGTTTTCAGAATAATGCAATTTACACACAGGATTCGGCCGGCCGCGACCAATTAGCGAAGCGTGGTTCAAATTGCCACGTAGTATATTGTCCACCATGTAGCATATTGCCCAGCCACGTAGTATATAGCACAGACACATAATATATTGCACAGCCACGTAATATATTGCACAGGCACGTAGTATATAGCACAGACATTTGGTATATTGCCCAGCCACATGACATATTTCACAGCCACGTAATATATTGCACAGGCACGTAGTATATAGCACATACACATAGTAAATAGCACAGACACCTAGTATATTGCCCAGCCACATAATATATTGCACGGCCACGTAATATATTGCACAGCCACATAGTATATAGCACAGAGATGTAGTATATAACACTACCCATGCAGTATATAACCCAGGCCACGTAGTATATAGCACAGCCACGCAGTATATAGCACAGAGATGTAGTATATATCAATGCCCATGCAGTATATAACCCAGGCCACGTAGTATATAGCACAGCCTTGTAGTACAGTATATAGCACAGAGAGTATGCTATATAACACTGCCCATGCAGTATATAACATGTAGTATATAGCACAGCAATGTAGTATATTGCCCTGCCACGTAATATATACCACAGCCACGTAGTATATAGTACAGCCACGTAATATACTGCACAGCCACGTAGTATATAGCACAGTCACATAGTATATAACACAGCCAATGCAGTATATAACACAGGCCACGTAGTATATAGCACAGCAATGTAGTATATAGCACAGACACATAGTATATAGCACAGACACGTAGTATATAGCACAGACACGTAGTATATTGCCCAGCCACGTAATATATTGCACAGCCACGTAGCATATTGCACAGCCACATAGTATATAGCACAGAGATGTTGTATATAACACTACCCATGCAGTATATAACCCAGGCCACGTAGTATATAGCACAGCCACATAGTATATAGCACAGAGATGTAGTATAAAACACTGCCCTTGCAGTATATAACCCAGTCCACATAGTATATAGCACAGCCACGTAGTATATAGCACAGAGATGTAGTATATAACACTGCCCATGCAGTATATAACCCAGGTCACATAGTATAGAGCACAGCAATGTAGTATATTGCCCAGCCACGTAATATATACCACAGCCACGTAGTATATAGCACAGCCCACATAGTATATAGCACAGAGATGTAGTATATACCACAGCCCATGCAGTATCTAACACAGCCCATGTAGTATATAGCAATGTGGGCACCATATCCCTGTTAAAAAAAGAATTAAAATAAAAAAATAGTTATATACCCACCCTCCGTCGGCCCACCCGGATCCAGCTGAGGCGTTTACCGATGCTCCTCGCGACGCTCCGGTCCCAAGAGTGCATTGCGGTCTAGCGAGATGATGACGTAGCGGTCTTGCGAGTATAAGGCAGCAGTCCCATAGGCATACCCTGTATTATGAGCCACTAGTCCCATAGGCAGACCCTGTAGTATAAGGCAGCACCCCCAAAGGCAGACCCTGTAGTATAAATCAGCACCCTCATAGGCAGACCCTGTAGTTTAAGGCAGCACCCCCATAGGCAGACCCTGTAGTAAAAGGCAGCACCCCCATAAGCAGACCCTGTAGTATAAGGCAGCAACCCCATAGGCGGACTCTGTAGTCTAAGGCAGAACCACAATATTCAGATGCTGCAGTATAAGGCAGCACCCCATAGGCAGACCCTGCAGTATAAGGCAGCACCCCATAGGCAGACCCTGTAGTATAAGGCAGCACCCCTTTAGGCAGACTCTGTAGTATAAGGCAGCACCCCATAAGCAGATCCTGTAGTGTAAGACAGCACACCCATAGGCAGACCCTGAGTATAAGGCAGCAACCCATAAGCAGACCCTGTAATGTAAGACAGCACACCCATACGCAGACCCTGTAGTATAAGGCAGCACCCCCATAGGCAGACCCTGTAATATAAGGTAGCAGCCCCATAGGCAGACTCTGTAGTATAAGGCAGCACCCCACAGGCAGACCCTGTAGTATAAGGCAGCACCCCCATAGGCAGACCCTGTAGTATAAGGCAGCACCCCCATAGGCAGGCCCTGTAGTATAAGGCAGCACCCCCATAGGCAGACCCTGTAGTATAAGGCAGCACCCCCATAGGCAGACTCTGTAGTATAAGGTAGCACCCCCATAGGCAGACCCTGTAGTATAAAGCAGTGCCCTTAAAGAAAAAATAATAAATAAATACCTCTCTTCCTCCTTGTTCAGTCGGTGCTCCAAGCTCCCGCTCATCTCCTGACAGCAAGTGCCGGGTAGTGACATCATCGCGGCCGCTGTCAGTGTCTGTGTTGGTGACGTCAGACACTGACAGGGGGATGATGGAAGGAGCATAGCGTTCCTTCTCTCATCAATGCGGTCGGTTGTATCGGCTAAATGCCGATACAGCTGACCTTGCGAAGACAGATGGGGGCCCACTGCTGGCCCCGGGCCTTCCCCCTCGTCTGCTCAGGGGCCCCATAGCGGCCAGCAGGAGAAAAGGGAGATCGATTCTCCCTGCTCTGCCGCAGAATGCAACTGTGTCAGCATGCACAGAGCACGGGGATCAGGGCGATAGCCCACTCTGTCCCCCGGTAGCTGCGCTACTTCTTCAGGTGTTTCACTAGAACTGAAGCAATGTGGAAGGAAAAAAATAACATTTAACTTTTTTCACAAAAATGTTTACTTTACACCCAAACTTTTTTTCACTTTCACAACGGTATCAGGACAAAATGGACCCCAAAATCTGTTTTGCAGTTTCTCCTGAGTACACTGATACCCCATATGTGGGGGCATACTACAGGGTGGGCCATTTATATGGATACATCTAAATAAAATGGGAGTGGTTGGTGATATAAACTTCCTGTTTGTAACACATTAGTATATGGGAGGGGGATAACTTTTCTAGATGGTTGGTGGCCATGGTGGCCATTTTGAAGTCGGCCATTTTGGATCCAACATTATTTTTTCCAATGGGAAGAGGGTCACATCAAACTTATTGAGAATTTCACAAGAAAAACAATGGTATGCTTGGTTTTAATGTAACTTTATTTTTTCATGAGTTATTAACAAATTTCTCTTTGTTTACAGCCATTGACATGTCGCAGAGGTTCACACGTGAGGAGCGAATAGAAATTGTGTTGATGTCTGGTGAACGCATTTCCTGGGACATTGCAGCAGATTTCAATACAAGACACTCTACGAGACCACCCATCTCCCATGCTACAGTTAGCAAACTGCTTGCCAAATTTCGTGAAACAAATGACAAAATGTGGACACAAGAAAACTGTCACTAATCATCAGTGTCTGTCCTAGCTTCATTCAGCAAGAGCCCTCAGTGTTGCACTCGCCGCATGTCATTGGAGAGTGGCATCAGTCGAACATCCCTTTGGCTACTCACAAATGGCACCCTTATAAAATCCAGCTGCTGCAACATCTCAACGAGGACCACATTATGGGTGTCAGGTCTGAGCATTCCTATTTATAAGTGGTCATAAACTTGTAAATAACTCATGAAAGAATAAAGTTACATTAAAACCAAGCACACCATTGTTTTTCTTGTGAAATTCTCAATAAGTTTGATGTGTCACATGACCCTCTTCCCATTGGAAACAAAAATGTTTATGACTAGTGATGAGCGAACGTGCTCGCTACTATTCGTTACTCGCCCGAGTATCGGGGTACTCGGGGAATTTGTCGAGCAGTGAGCATTTCCGGGATTATTCGGCGGTAAATGCAGTCTCCATCCAGCAGTTTTGGCGGACTTTAGAGAACCAATCACGGTGCAGGGATTGTCTGCCAGGCCATGAAACGCCGTAGCCATCTTTGTTGTGGTTGTGCAGTGATTGGCTGGGCCGCACAGCATCATCCCGAGTATAAGAGACCTCGCTCCGCCCTGCTTGCCGCATTCTGTTCCTGTTTCAGCGAGAGTAGGGAGAGCTGGTGCCGAAATAGGGTCAGAATCGTGGTTTTAGAGGTAGTGTAGGTCTGCAACTCTTACATCCACAACACCTCAGAAACCAACAGTCCTTTTTTGGGCTAATTCGTGGTCCCGATATTGCAGCACTAGGCAGGCAGGGCACAGCACATCCACCTCAGTGCAAGGCCTGCAGGCACTGTATGTGCGCCCATTGGTCCCACTGCATCCTTCCCAAAGCTCCATAACCGCCTGCTGCTGCAGCTTATTTATTGTCTATATACCTTTTTTTTTCAAAAAGATTCCCCTCCCCCCAAAAATATACAGTCTGTCCTGTCAGACTGAGGCCTGTTGAAAAATTGTAGTTTGTCAGACATACGCAGCATAGTTGTGTGTGCTACCCTTGTGCCCCCTTTTTTTTTTTAGGTGTTTTGAATTCACCGAAAAAGGCCTCATATATCTGCGTGCTCCAAGTTTGGTCATTGGAGGCCGGTGTATTTTTTTTTGGGCTGTCTGATAGTCAAATTCTATACAGCACTATTTCGCCTAAAAAAATATTGAAAGGCCACAGATTTGCCAGTGTGGTATTTCCGTTACAGCCGTCATATATCTCTGCTCCAAGTTAGGTCATTGGAGGCCGGTGTACTTATTTTGTGGCTGTGTGATACTCAAATTCTAAACAGCGCTATTCAGCCTAAAAAATATTGAAAGGCCACAGATTTGCCAGTGTTGTATTTCTGTAACAGCCGTCATATATCTCTGCTCCAAGTTTTGGCATTGGAGGCTGGTGTACTTGGAGTTGGGCCCCTTCGGTTCTCAGTGGGAATGTCACGGTGGCGGACCCGGTCCGTGGCCCTCGGGAGGTTCGTTGATGATTTGGGGAAAAGGTCTTTAAAGGGATATTGTTCGTGACGCTACCTGTGGTATTCGGTCAGGGTGACCGACGCTGCTTAGGGGTCCGCTGGGGTGATGTTATGGCAGCTAGATGGTATACCCTCCCACAGGTGAAGTGTATCCCCAGGGCTTCCCAGAGTGTAGATGGTGGATGGTGGATGATGTAAGGTGCGGTGAATAACGAGGACACAAGGTTGCAGTGTCTTTACCTTTACTGAAGGCTTCAGCATCCACAGTCCAGGGTAGGGACCACAGCGTAGGCAGAGTCCGGCCGGTGTGAAGGCAGATCCAGAGTCCCCTTATCCAGGTGGAATTCAATAGCCTTCCTCTAGCGCCTGGGCGTTGTAGTACCTCCCTGCTGAGCAACTCGGTAAGGTCCTCACAACTATTGTAGATGTTAAGTCTCTTCTCTCTGTCCCCCTTGACAGATAGGACAAACCTGTATGACTGGTAGCCTGAGGCTTTTTATAGGGACCCTAGAGACGCCCTGGCCCCCACAAGTTGCCACCCTGCCTCCTGGGTAAATGTAATTCACAACCAGAGATACTCTATGTAAAAAAAGGAGTCTCAAACCAAGATACTAAATAATACTGTAAAGTTTTATTGATACACAATATTAAAACAAAATACAGAAAGGTGCTCGATTATACCAATAGAGGGACCATATGTCCTGGGAAAACCTACACACTGAACCACAAATGCACTATAGCCACAATAATAATAATACAGGAATAAGATTGGATACCATGAATAGGCACACTAAAAAAAGGGGTCTGGCTACATAATTTGCTATAATGGCCACCAAGAGGCAATACACTTAGATATATGTGCACAAAACTCCCGAACAATCCCGCACAGTTGCGCATAGGTACACAAACATATGTTCCTAATGGAATAATATCGGCTAGTACATACCACTGGGTGGATGGATGAGGAAGCCCGGACGTCTTTCTGCCCCGACGCGCGTTTCGCTCTGCTTCTACGGGAAGCATGTCAGGGCAGGGGGGAAACCGGTTTAAGTAATGCGACGGAGAGTTCTATTGGACGCGTGATGAAGGCAAATAGAATGACGTGATGACGGAAGCCTGGCGGCGTAACAAATTCTATGTCCCCTCTTTTCCAAAAATACATAACTGCGCCTGCGCCCCAGGAGACTCCTATGCAGTGTATAGATAGCCCGACTCGCGCATGCACCCAAAATGGAATACGCAACTGCGCCTGCATACCAGGAGAATCCTGTATGGTGTATTGAATGGGCGACTAGCGCGTGCGCCCAAAATGGAGTACTGCCTGGGTAAATGGTCAGGCAGTCAACGTGGAATCAACTGTCCTGCCAGTCTCTGAAGTAACGGCATAGAGATCCTTACTCCCTCGGTGTTCTGGCTACCGGTAGTGCGCTTCAGAAGGAGGCAGCCTGCTTCTAGCTGGTCTCCCTCTGATGTTCCTCTCCTTTTTGCCATGACTTCGTTGCTCACTCACTGCAACACAATTCCGTTCAAAGTCTCTTTCTTGGGATGCTCCCGCATGGGATGCAGGCGCAGCTCCATGTACCCTCGTCTTCTGCAGGCCGCAGTCTGGAGCTGGCTGGAACCCACTCCAACCAGCCTCTGCCAAACTCGGTTGGGACTCACTGACTATCTCCTACTCCCTCCTGTCAGCTTCTGTCTCACTTCCTAACCAACCCACCAGTTTTACCTAAGTGTGAGGAGTGCCCTAATAGATAGAAGCATGGCTCCCCCTGGCGGACTGGAGTGTGAAGTGTGTTTTGTGGTTGTGATACCTGGACGGCAGATCTCCTTCATTGCCTTCAGATGTAACATCAGTCCCCCTGGTGGGAGAACAACATTACTGCAACGACCAGGACTCTGGGGCACTGCACCCCCCCTTATTAAATCCAGTACTCCCGGACTGGGAAAAAGAAAACAACAATACATCAATGACCAGGACTCTGGGGTGCTGCATACTTATTTTTGGGCTATGTGAAATTCAAATTCTAAACGCTATTTAGCCTAAAAAAATTGGAAAGGCCACATATTTGCCAGTGTGGTATTTCTGTTACAGCTGTCATATATTTCTGTGCTCCAAGTTTTGGCATTGGAGGCCGGTGTACTTATTTTTTGGCTGTGAAATACTCAAATTCTATACAGCGCTATTCAGCCTAAAAAAAATTGAAAGGCCACAGATTTGCCAGTGTGGTATTTCTGTTACAGCTGTCATATATCTCTGCTCCAAGTTTTGGCATTGGCGGCCGGTGTACTTATTTTTTGGCTGTGAGATACTCAAATTCTATACAGCGCTATTTAGCCTAAAAAAAAATTGAAAGGCCACAGATTTGCCAGTGTGGTATTTCTGTTACGCCGTCATATATCTCTGCTCCAAGTTTTAGCATTGGAGGCCGGTGTACTGATTTTGTGGCTGTGAGATACTCAAATTCTATACAGCGCTATTCAGCCTAAACAAAAATTGAAAGGCCACAGATTTGCCAGTGTGGTATTTCCGTTACAGCCGTCATATATCTTTGTGCTCCAAGTTTGGGCATTGGAGGCCGGTGTACTTATTTTTTGGCTGTGAGATACTCAAATCCTATACAGCGTTATTTCGCAGAAATTAACTTAAAAAAAAAATTGAATACAGTCTGTTAGGTCAGGCTAAGGCCTGCCTGGTGTTTGGGTTTGAAAAATCCTAGATTTGCAGGCATACTGATCACATATTATTTCGCTACTAATAAAGACCTTTGTGTTGAGCATTTGAAATAGTGCAGTAATCCATTTAAAATGGGCAAGGCAAGGGTCAGGGAAGTGGGCATGATGCCGATGGTGCATCCAAAGGACGAGGTCGTGGGCAAGGTGAAAGTGGGCAACAACAAAGACCCACATCTTCTCGCTTGGCCTTCCTGTCCCAGTTTCTAGGGGACTGCAGCACACCACTATTGAAGCCAGAGCAGTGTGAAATGGTTGTTGGTTGGATAGCGGATAATGCTTCCAGTCACTTAGCCACCACCACCACCTTGTTTACACGGTCAAGTCTGAGTAGCCGTTAGTGTGGCCAGGATATTCCTCACCCTGATCCTCCTTCCTCCCACCATGCCGAGTGCCCTGAGACAACTGATCTCACACTTGGACACTCTGAAGAGCTGTTCAGTTTTCCATTTAAAGATTCAGAAATCTCTGCCGGTCAACTTGAAGTGGGGAAAGATGAGATCGCATGTAGAGCTGCCCAAAACTTTGACCAGGCCTGGTGACATGAAGGCGATGGTGGAAAGTGTCACAAAAGGTGGACGATGATAAGACACAATTGCCAGAAAGTCAGGAGGAGAAGCAAGGTGTGGATGTGGAAGACGAGGAGGTGGATGACATAGTGACTGACCCAACATGGCAGGAGGACATGCATAACGAGGACAGCAGCACAAATGGGGAAGGGGGCATATCCCCCAACAGGCAGGAAGAAGCAGTGTGGTGGCCACAGGCAGAAGGTGTGCATCCGTTCCCCATAACACCAACATGAGTGAAGTTGCCATTCCACCTGTGAGATCTTCCCGAGTCTGGCTATTTTTTAAAGACTCTGCTGATAACCCCAAACAGGCCATTTGCAGCACCTGCCATGCCAGCATCAGCAGGGGTAGCAAAACAACGAGCCTGACCACCACCAGCATGATCAGGCACATGCAAGCAAAGCACCCGACTTTGTGGGCCAAACCCCAGGCTCCAGGACCACTGCCTGCTGATCACACCACTGCTTCTTCCACTGTTTTGCGTAGAAGCCAATCTCCAGTACACCGTGCATGTGAAGATGCCTCTAGCTCTGCATCTGTTGTGGCCCACAGTCAAGCAGCACCATCAGCAAGCGCGTCCACGTCCTTGTCCCAGCACAGCGTTCAGTTGTCTATAACCAAGTCTTTGGAACGCAAGCGGAAATACCCAGCCAATGCCCCACAGACCACAGTCCTCAATTCTAATATTTCTCTTCTGCTTCGGTTAGAAATGCTGCCTTTTAGGCTTGTTGAGACAGAAGATTTCCGCAACCTGATGGCGGCGGCCGTCCCAAGGTCCTCGGTCCCCAGTCGCCACTATTTCTCCCAGTGTGCCATACCGGCATTACACCAGCATGTGTCCCACAACATTACCCGTGCCCTCAACAATGCTGTTACCGGGAAAGTCCACCTAACCACGGACATGTGGACAAGTGCTTGTGGGCAGGGTCATTACATATCAATGACGGCACATTGGGTTAACATAGTGGAAGCCGGGACTCAGCCGGATCTTGGGATGGAACACATCCTCCCCACACCGAAGATTGCTGGCCCTACGTCAATCAGGGTTGCCCCCACAGTCTACAGCTCCTGCACCTCCTCCTCCTCTTCATCCTGCATGTCTGAAATCAACACATCAGTCAGAAACTGGAAGCACTGCAGCACTGCCTCAGCCAAGTGGCAACAGGCTGTGCTGAAGCTAATCTGCATAGGTGACAAACCGCACAATGCAGAAGAGTTGTGGACAGCGCTGAAAGAGCAGTCAGATGTTTGGATGACACCTCTGAACCTACAGCCAGGCATGGTCGTGTGTGACAATGGCCATAACCTGGTGGCGGCCTTGAGGCAAGGTGAGCTCACACACGTACCTTGCTTGGCCCATGTGCTTAACCTCATGGTTCAATGTTTTCTGAAAAGCTACCCGGAGCTGCTGGATCTGCTAGTGAAAGTGCGCCATCTATCTGCCCATTTTAGAATGTCAGCTACAGCTTCAGTTGCCCTTGCCATGCTACAACAGCGGTTTCAGCTTCCAGCTCACCACCTGTTGTGTCATGTCCCCATGCGCTGGACCTCTATGCTGCATACGTTGGAAAGGATTTGTGAGCAGAAGAGGGCCGTTGTTGACTACCAACATCAACAAGGCCATCGAATTTCAGGTCAGACTCCACACATAAGACCTCAGGAGTGGACATGGATGTCAGACATATGTAACATCCTCCTGGCATGATCTGCATAGTTTGTGGGATTAGGCAGTTCAGAGGTTAATCTGGATGGCCTCACTATGGTATTCTGGAAGGCTTCTTATAGCCTCATTGTTTGCTCATTCCTCGTCGGTTATATACTCTTAGCCGAGTGTGTGTGACCCTGTTGTGCCTGTGCCTGTATCTGTGCTTTGTGCCTGTGCTTTGTGCCTGTGCTACTTTATGCTTGTCTGGTTCTGATCTGGTTCTGTCCCCATTTAGAGTTCTGTCTATCCCTCCTGTACTGCGCTGCTATCTCAGTGTATGACTCCTTGCTTATGTTCTGACTATTCTCTGATCGCCCCTCCTGTACCATGCTGCCCTCTCCTTGTATGACCCCCGCCTGTCTGAACTGAGTTCCCCTCTCTTCTAGTTCAGGGTCCCTGTAGAATCCTGCACTCATCTCCAGCAGCAGGACGCTAAGCCCCGCCCCTGTGGTCACATGATCATAGGTCCTTCTGTTTTCTGCCATCCTCAGAACGCTGCTCAGGCCCCGTCTGCCTGAGCTTTCTCTGCGGTACCTGACCTTGGGCTCTCCCACAGTGTGTTATGTCTTCTCAACATGGATTGGTAGGCAATGAGGAGGAGGAGGAGGAGGAGGAAGAACAGGAGATACTTTCATGCGCTATAGACGGCACTACAACCACACCTGTATTAGCATTTGTTCAGCGGGGATGGCCTGAGGACAGGGAGTAGGAGGATGAGGAGGACAGCATGGTCAGTTGTCCTGTTGGTGAGGACACGGAAGGAACTCTTGCCTGTTAGCAGTCTGGCACACATGGCTGACTTTATGTTGTTCTGCATTTCACGTGAGCCTCAGAATATCAAAATTTTGGGTGACACTCATTACTGGTTGGTGACACTTCTAGACCCATGCTACAAGGAGAACTTTCAATCTCTTCTGCCTGAGGCAGAGAGGTGTACTAAAATGTTGCAGTACCAGAGGGCCCTTGTAGCGGAATTAGTTAGAAAATTCTCATGCGAGAACGCTGGCAGCAGACGTCAGAGTTTGTTTTACAACCAAGGACTCCAAGCGAGAGAGACAGAAGTACAATCCAGCTCAGAGAGGGGAACAATGGCAAAGTTCTGGGACAGTTTTCTCAGACCCTCCCATCGTGATGGCACAGAGGCAAGAGGTGCTGTCCCAAGAAGTGCAATGTTTTGGGAAGATGGTGAGGGAGTACCTTGCAGATCGTACAAACGTCCTCCGTGATTCCTCTGTGCCTTTTAATTATTGGGTATCCAAGCTGGACACGTGGCATGAACTGCCTGCCCTGCTGCTAGCGTTCTGTCAGAGAGGGTTTTTAGTGCCGCTGGTGGAATTACAACAGATAAGCACATCCGTCTGTCAACTGAAAATGCTGACAGGCTGACTCTTATCAAAATGAACAAGGCCTGAATTGGGAAAGACTTCTGTACACCACCAAGTGAAAACAGCGAAACATATCCTCCAGTATATTCTCTCTTTTGGGGAGATGTATCCTCTTGCACCTCTTCACAACCACACATGGGTATACACTTCCAGATTTGGTCTGTTTGTTTTTATCCTCCTCCTTATCCTCATCCTCCTCATCCAGAACCACTATATCACCAGGGTGAACGTGGTCTGTACAGTACATTTTGGCCAAGGGTGCTGTGATGGCACTCTTTTATTTAAAAAAAAAAGGATTTTACATCGGGGAATTGGGCATGACATTACATTAGGCCTACTTCTTAACTCGGTCTCCTGCAACCTGTCCTGTACCTGCCAGTAGATCACCAGGGTGATCGTGCTTTGCACTGTTATAGGCCAGTGAAGTTTGGCCAAGGTGCCAGCGATGGCATTAGTCTATTTTTAAAAAGGGTACCCCCATTGGGGAATTGTTTGGCAGATCATGCACTGCATTCCAAGTCTCAGAGACACACAACACTACACTGGGCCTAATTCTTAACTCTGTCTCCTGCAATGTCTCTTGTTTAACTGCCACTAGATCACCAGGGCGAACGTGCTCAAAACTGTTATAAGCCGGTAAATTTTTGGGCAAGGGGCCTGCGATGGCACTAGTATATTTCTAAAAAAAAGGTACCCCACATTGGTGAAACCACATCCTTGTTGGCAAAAACTTCATAACATTTGTGTACCTTAAAGAGATCCCTTAAAAATTTCCTTGTTGTGCTGCCTGGTTGCTCACATTGGACACAATACACTTCATATAAATTTGATAAAGCAATGCTGTTAGTTTGGCTCAGTAGTTCATTACAAAAAATTCTTTGTCTACTATATTAGTTTCTCTCCTAAAAGGGAGGGTGCCGTGATTTTAGTTTTTGTATTAATAATTATTGATTATATAATCAATTATTTTTAATACAAAAGTAAATGTACTACTTTAATACTTTTTTATTTATTCATTTTTACTTTTGCCACTGGAGGCCGCCATTTTCATTAGTGTGGGTGTAAGTGTCTGGGCACGACACTTGCACACCTCACTTACGGCAGCCATGGGCATAGGAGCCAACAGTCGGGCTCCGACCGCTCCTCCTGCCTCTCAGCTGTGACTTGGGCACGCCCACTGGGCTGCTACGTCACAGCTGTGAGAGGAGATCGCGGCCATTTTGTTTTTTTCCTCTGTCATTGCACATACAGCTCAGTGCGTGCGATCATAGCAGGAGCTGCCAGGGAGAAGCTGCTGCTGGGAAGAGAGGGTCGGGTTGAGTATCTGCAGCCAGGAGCTGTGATTGCAGCCTGTACTTAGTATTACAGCACAGGCTGCAATCACTGCTCACTGCCGACCTGTTCAGAGCAGAGCAGGGAGATCGTCACACTGCTCTGCCCTGAATATGACTCAGCACTTCCTAGAAGAGGACTGAAGGTAAGTACAGAGTTTTTATTTTCTTATGCATCTACCACTGCTACCAGCCCTTATATACCACTGCTACCTGTCCCTATATACCACTGCTACCAGCCCTTATATACCACTGCTACCTGCCCCTATATACCACTGCTACCTGCTCCTATATACCACTGCTACCTGCCCCTATATACCACTGCTACCTGTCCCTATATACCACTGCTACCAGCCCCTATATACCACTGCTACCTGCTCCTATATACCACTGCTACCAGCCCCTATACAGTTAGGTCCATATATATTTGGACAGAGACAACATTTTTCTAATTTTGGTTGTAGACATTACCACAATGAATTTTAAACAAAACAATTCAGATGCAGTTGAAGTTCAGACTTTCAGCTTTCATTTGAGGGTATCCACATTAAAATTGGATGAAGGTTTTAGGAGTTTCAGCTCCTTAACATGTGCCACCCTGTTTTTAAAGGGACCAAAAGTAATTGGACAGATTCAATAATTTTAAATAAAATTTTCATTTTTAGCACTTGGTTGAAAACCCTTTGTTGGCAATGACTGCCTGAAGTCTTGAACTCATGGACCTCACCAGATGCTGTGTTTCCTCCTTTTTGATGCACTGCCAGGCGTCCACTGCGGTGGTTTTCAGTTGCTGTTTGTTTGTGGGCCTTTCTGTCTGAAGTTTAGTCTTTAACAAGTGAAATGCTGCTCAATTGGGTTGAGATCAGGTGACTGACTTGGCCATTCAAGAATATTCCACTTCTTTGCTTTAATAAACTCCTGGGTTGCTTTGGCTTTATGTTTTGGGTCATTGTCCATCTGTAGTTTGAAACGACGAACAATCCGTTTTGCTGCATTTGGCTGGATCTGAGCACACAGTATGTCTCTGAATACCTCAGAATTCATTCGGCTGCTTCTGTCCTGTGTCACATCATCAATAAACACTAGTGACCCAGTGCCAGTGGCAGCCATGCATGCCCAAGCCATCACACTGCCTCCGCCGTGTTTTACGATGATGTGGTATGCTTTGGATCATGAGCTGTACAACGCCTTCGCCATACTTTTCTCTTTCCATCACTCTGGTAGAGGTTGATCTTGGTTTCATCTGTCCAAAGAATGTTCTTCCAGAACTGTGCTGGCTTTTTAAGACTTTTTTAGCAAAGTCCAGTCTAGCCTTTTTATTCTTGATGCTTATGAGTGGCTTGCACCATGCAGTGAACCCTCTGGATTTACTTTCATGCAGTCTTCTCTTTATGGTAGATTTGGATATTGATACACCTACCTCCTGGAGAGTGTTGTTCACTTGGTTGGCTGTTGTGAAGGGGTTTCTCTTCACCATGGAGATTATTCTGTGATCATCCACCACTGTTGTCTTCCGTGGGCGCCAAGGTCTTTTTGCATTGATGAGTTCACCAGTGCTTTCTTTCTCAGGATGTACCAAACTGTAGATTTTGCCACTCCTAATATTGTAGCAATTTCTCGGATGGGTTTTTCTGTTTTCGCAGCTTAAGGATGGCTTGTTTCACCTACATGGAGAGCTCCTTTGACCGCATGTTTACTTCACAGCAAAACCTTCCAAATGAAAGCACCACACCTCAAATCAACTCCAGACCTTTTATTTGCTTAATTGAGAATGAAATAACGAAGGGATTGCCCACACCTGTCCATGAAATAGCCTTGGAGTCTATTGTCCAATTACTTTTGGTCCCTTTAAAAAAAGGGTGGCACATGTTAAGGAGCTGAAACTCCTAAACCCTTCATCCAAATTTAATATGGATACCCTCAAATGAAAGCTGAAAGTCTGAACTTCAACTGCATCTGAATTGTTTTGTTTAAAATTCATTGTGGTAATGTCTATAACCAAAATTAGAAAAATGTTGTCTCTGTCCAAATATATATGGACCTAACTGTATACCACTGCTACCTGCTCCTATATACCACTGCTACCTGCTCCTATATACCACTGCTACCTGCCCCTATATACCACTGCTACCTGCTCCTATATACCACTGCTACCTGCCCCTATATACCACTGCTACCAGCCCTTATATAACACTACCTGTCCCTATATACCACTGCTACCTGCCCCTATATACCACTGCTACCTGTCCCTATATACCACTGCTACCAGCCCTTATATACCACTGCTACCTGCCCCTATATACCACTGCTACCTGCTCCTATATACCACTGCTACCTGCTCCTATATACCACTGCTACCTGTCCCTATATACCACTGCTACCAGCCCTTATATACCACTGCTACCTGTCCCTATATACCACTGCTACCAGCCCTTATATACCACTGCTACCTGCCCCTATATACCACTGCTACCTGCTCCTATATACCACTGCTACCTGCCCCTATATACCACTGCTACCTGCTCCTATATACCACTGCTACCTGCCCCTATATACCACTGCTACCTGCTCCTATATACCACTGCTACCTGCTCCTATATACCACTGCTACCTGCCCCTATATACCACTGCTACCTGCTTCTATATACCACTGCTACCTGCCCCTATATACCACTGCTACCTGCTCCTATATACCACTGCTACCTGCCCCTATATACCACTGCTACCTGCCCCTATATACCACCGCTACCTGCCCCTATATACCACCGCTACCTGCTCCTATATACCACTGCTACCTGCCCCTATATACCACTGCTACCAGCCCCTATATACCACTGCTACCTGCTCCTATATACCACTGCTACCTGCCCCTATATACCACCTACCACTGCTACCAGCCCCTATATACCACCTACCACTGCTACCTGCCTCTGTATACCACTGCTACCTGCCTCTGTATACCACCGCTACCTGCCTCTGTATAGCACCGCTACCTGCCTCTGTATAGCACCGCCACCTGCCTCTGTATACCACCTACCACTGCTGCCTGCCTCTATATACCATCTACCACTGCTGCCTGCCTCTATATACCATCTACCACTGCTACCTCTGTCCTGTGTAGCTAATCTAGTCCTGTGTAGCTAATCCTGTCCTGTGTACAGTATCACACAAGATAGGATTAGATACACGGCGCAGCACAGTATCACACAGGACAGGATTAGATACACGGCTCAGCAGTCAGTATCTAATCCTCTCCTATGCACTCCTCTCCCCCCTGCGTGTCTTTCCCCATTGTGGTTTATTATTTTTGTTGTGGGAGATGAGGGAGTCGAGGATTATGCGTTCGGTATGGTATAAAAAAGATTAATAAAGGACTTTATTCTGGCCGAGTCTTTATTTACAATACATGTGAGATCTATGTGGCGGCATTATGGGTGATCTAAATGGCGGTATTATGTGAGAAGCATATGGTGGTATGTGAGAACACTGGCGGTATTATGTGTGATCTATATGGTGGTATGTGAGAACACTGGCGGTATTATGTGTGATCTATATGGTGGTATTATGTGAGAACTGTATGACAGTATTGTGTGATCTATTTGATAGTATTGTGTGTGATCTATATGGCGGTATTATGTGAGAACACTATGGCAGTATTATCTTCAGAAAGCAGACCCATTCTATGGTGGTTCTGGCTGAGCACCTGCACGCGGGTCTGGGGTAATAGAGGGGACAGCGTGACCTCCAGTTAGGTGCAGTCAGGGGAAGGCTGGTGAGGCAGCTGAAGAGAGGGGTCTCATTTTTATCGTTACTATATGGCTACATTTCCTTCCCAGCGTCACCCCGTACTTCGCCTGTCGCCTCGCTTTCACACATCGCCAGGACAGGATGGGGAAGACAGGATCTGAGGAGGGGAATGGGGTCTGCATGCAAAGTCTGGATCAGACCAGGCCATCAATCCGCAGAAATGTTTCCTGGATTTCTGTGGAGCAGACGGTCCATCCATGTGTATAAAACACAGCGCCCTATGTACAATCCCTGGCTGCTCCGCGGACCGCGCACCAAACAGGGGGCCCCTATAGACCAGCACACTGCTCTCCTGAAATACTCTGTGCTGCTGTCACCCTGCTCCCTCCACCACATCTCCCAGAATCCTTGCTGCTTGCCATCCTTGGTGACTGTCTACTTGTCAGTATAAGGCTGCCTTCACACTATCATTATTTGGTTTGTATTTTACCTCAGTATTTGTAAGCCAAAACCAGGAGTGGGTGATAAATGCAGAAGTGGTGACATGTTTCTATTATACTTTTCCTCTATTTGTTCCACTCCTGGTTTTTGCTTACAAATACTGAGGTAAAATACTGACCAAATACTGATAGTGTGACGGCAGCCATACTCTGCAGTCACCAACAAAATGGCTGCTCACTGGGTTCCTGAATATCATCCTCTCTAATCCCTTAGCAAACACCCAGAAGGAGAGGAGAGGAGACATCACACACGTCAGCAGACTCCGCCCATAATTACTGCAGTGCAGTAATGTGAGCTAGTTGTACACTTCAAATTATTTTTCATATTTTACTAAATTATAAACAAATGATAATATTTTTTAAGAAAATGTAATCATTAATTCTTCACATTTTTACAATTTCTGAAAAATTTTTTTTTGATGGCACCTTCCCTTTAAGAGAGCAATAACTTTGACTGCCTCAAATGTACAAATAGCGATTTGTAGCCAAGATTTAAATACTGTATACCGAATGCATTCAGACAATCACAAAGCTGCATTTCTTGTAAAACATTTACAGATGTGACAGACAATGCTCATAGTGACACAATCTTGATAAATGTTTGTTTATTCACTTCACAAACAGTTCTAAGCCTCTATATGTTTGCTGTTTGCCATTGTAAAACAGTAAGGTTTACTGAAACTATGCCGGTGGTGGTTTGATCTAAATCCTTGTTGCTTTTGTTTTCTAGGGGTTTGTGGCCCCTCGTCTGATGAGTCCATGATATCTCAGTTTCATCCAACCTTGAAAAGTGGCCACTTGAAGGTCTGGGTGAAACTTGAGTTACTACATAGTGTAAATCACTATATAAAACCAGAGAAACATGACTTTGACAGATGCCAAAACTGAGGTACCTGTACATGTACAGCTTGCTGATTCTTGCATAATTGGGGACGCCCATGCAGTGTAGGTAATCTCCCAGGGTTCTCTGTCTTGGTGTTGCTTCTCGGATATTCCAGACGGATGATATTTAAAAGCCTCTTGGTGATTATCTAAGTATACTGTATGTAGTTAATATTCATATATATATGTAATCAGTATATTTATTTAATCCTTATATGTACTTATTAACCTGTGTATGTTAACATATACAAAAGTGTACGCACTCACACTATTCAATCATACTATTCCTTGAATTTTGTAGTTTGGAAAAAAATTGCGTTGTATTGCAAGTATTAGCCTTTTTAAAGCCGTATCTGAACCTTAGTGTTAAAAACATGGCAACTAAAATTGCCAAATTCTCCTGTAAATAATTGTGCAAAGAGGGAACCATCATACCAGTAAAAAATACGAGTGGATTTTCTTGGGCCCATCCAGTATGTGGGTTACAAGGCCTAATGGGGTGCATATGACTATGCAGCAGGGCTGGCCTTCCTGCCCATGTGTAAAACAAAGGAGTACGGGAGTACAAAATGCATATTGTGAAGTGGATTTTCATTGGCCCTTACATTATGTTGGTTCTAAGGCTTATTGGGGTGCATATGAATTGTTAGCAGGGCAGGCCTTGAATTCAATGCAACACTTTTCAGGAGTCCCCCCTGGACATCTTATGAAAGGGGTATTGTGGTGTATCGTAATTTTTGGCATCCCATCCACTCACAGCATAGGCTACAACAGCTTAGGAGAACCACTGTTTAATAATGGCCCTTTAAGAAGATTAATGCCGCCTGATGCACCAGTAAAAATAGGCTCTGTGACTTTAAGAGTCCCTCCTTCGTAAATGAAGCAAGATGGGTCTGCTTATGTGTCACACACCACATGGCCAGTTAGGGGTGTTAAATGTTACAATGACATTTCCCAGTGAACGCATTTGTAGTGGTTGAAAGCAATGTTAAAGCTTAGGCTGGGTTCACATTGCATTAGTGGGTGTCCGCTAATGGAATCCGTTACATGGCGCAATTGGCGCAATTAATGCCATGTAACGGATCCGTTAGCGCACCCATTGACAGCAATGTGCTAACGCATCGCTAACGTAAGCCATTTTTGGCATGCATCAGCCATGTCCCGTTATTTTCGGACGGACCTCGAACGCTGCTTGCAGCGTTCAGGGTCCGTTCTTCGCTAGCGTAGATCGGGCATCTGCGCTAACAGGATCGCCAAATGCAATCCCTTTTTGGACATTGCGTTAGCGCATTCCGTTAGCGTATGCGCTAAACGGATTGCACTAACGCAATGTGAACCTAGCTTTAAAAAACGCTGCGTCTGAACTAAGCCTAAGTGGGAGAGGAAATTTTCAGTCTGGGGTTAAATATTTGGCCTTACAGGCAAGTCATTAACCTGCAAAAGATGTACCGTCCGTGACATATTTCCCAGCAAAATCTGTTTTGGTTTCGTTTTAATGTGTTTTTTGTGGCACCGGGAAAAATGGCATTAATCACGGAAAAAATTGATTAAAGCTGTGAACTAGAAGTCAGGAATGCTTCCAGGGGCGATCCCCATGAGGTCCCTGTGTCATTTGAGAAATGATTCCATCATTTTCAGACGTTTTTAGACCTTAAAAGGACCCCTGGGGGAAAATACTCGGGTCTCCAATAGACTTACATTGGGGTCGTTGTTCTGGCCGAGTACCCAAGTACTCCAATCTGCTTGACCTGAGCAACACCTGAAGGGTTAATAAACTTCTGGAAAGTGGTTTTGAGCACCTTGAGGGGTGCAGTTTTTAGAATGGTGTCACACTTGGGTATTTTCTATCATATAGACCCCTCAAAGTGACTTCAAATGTGAGGTGGTCCCTAAAAAAATGGTGTTGTAAAAATGAGAAATTGCTGGTCAACTTTTAACCCTTATAACTCCCTAACAAAAAAAAAATTTGTTTCCAAAATTGTGCTGATGTAAAGTAGACATGTGGGAAATGTTACGTATTAAGTATTTTCTGTGACATATCTCTGATTTAACCCCTTCACCCCAAAGCCTGTTTTCACCTAAGTGACAGGGCCAATTTTTACAATTCTGACCACTGTCACTTTATGAGGTCATAACTCTGAAACGCTTCAACGGATCCTGGTGATTCTGACATTGTTTTCTCGTGACATATTGTACTTCATGATAGTGGTAAAACTTCTTCGATATGACTTGCATTTATTTGTGAAAAAAACAAAAATTTGTCGGAAATTATGAAAATTTAGCAATTTTCAAACTCTTAGTTTTTATGCCCTTAAATTAGAGAGTTATATCACATAATATAGTTAATAAACAACATTTCCCACATGTCTGCTTTACATCAGCACAATTTTGGAAACATAATTTTTTTTGTTAGGACGTTATAAGGGTTAAAAGTTGACCAGCGATTTCTCATTTTTGCAACAAAATTTGCAAAACCATTTTTTACGGACCACCTCACACTTGAAGTGACTTTGAGGGGTCTATATGACAGAAAATGCCAAAAAGTGACACCATTCTAAAAACTGCACCCCTCAAGGTACTCAAAACCACATTCAAAAAGTTTATTAACCCTTCAGGTGCTTCACAGGAATTTTTTGAATGTTTAAAAAAATTGAACATTTAACTTTTTTTTCACAAAATTTTTACTTCAGGTCCTATTTGTTTCATTTTACCAAGGGTAACAGGAGAAATTGGACCACAAAAGTCGTTGTACAATTTGTCCTGAGTACGCTGATACCCCATATGTGGGGGTAAACCACTGTTTGGGCACATGGCAGAGCTCGGAAGGGAAGGAGCGCCATTTGACTTTTCAATGCAAGATTTGCTGGAATTGAGATCGGAGCCCATGTCACGATTGGAGAGCCCCTGATGTGCCTAAACAGTGGAAACCCCCACAAGTGACACCATTTTGGAAAGTAGACCCCCTAAGGAACTAATCTAGATGTGTGGTGAGCACTTTGAACCTCCAAGTGCTTCACAGAAGTTTATAATGTAGAGCCGTAAAAAAAAATTTATATTAATTTTCACAAAAAATGATCTTTTTTGCCCCAAATTTTTTATTTTCCCAAGGGTAAAAGGATAAATTGGACCCCAAAAGTTGTTGTGCAATTTGTCCTGAGTACGTCGATACTTCAAATATGGGGATAAACCACTGTTTGAGCGCATGGCAGAGCTCGGAAGGGAAGGAGTGCCATTTGACTTTTCAATGCAAAATTGGCTGGAATTGAGATCGGACGCCATGTCGCATTTGGAGAGCCCCTGACGTGCCTTAACAGTGGAAAACCCCCACAAGTGACCCCATTTTGGAAAGAAGACCCCCTAAGGAACTTATCTAGATGTGTGGTGAGCACTTTTAACCCCCAATTGTTTCACTAAAGTTTAGAATGTAGCATTGTGAAAATTAAAAAATCATTTTTTCTTTCCACAAAATGATGTTTTAGCCCGCAATTTTTTTTTCCCAAGGGTAACAGGAGAAATTGGACCACAAATGTTATTGTCCAATTTGTCCTGAGTACGCTGATACCCCACATGTGGGGGGGAACCACCGTTTGAGTGCATGGCAGAGCTCGGAAGGGAAGGAGCACCGTTTGAAATGCAGACTTAGATGGAATGGACTGCAGGTGTCATGTTGCATTTGCAGAGCCCCTGATGTACCTAAGCAGTAGAAACCCCCCACAAGTGACCCCATATTGGAAACTAGACCCCCCAAGGAACTTATCTAGATGTGTTGTGAGAGCTTTGAACCAACAAGTGTTTCACTACAGTTTATAACGCAGAGCCGTGAAAATAAAAAATATTTTTTTTCCCACAAAAATGATATTTTATCCCCTATGTTTTTATTTTCCCAAGGGTAACAGGACAAATTGTACCCCAAAAGTTGTTGTCCAACTTGTCCTGAGAACGCTGATACCCCATATGTTGGGGGGAACCACTGTTTGGGCGCATGGCAGAGCTCGGAAGGGAAGGAGCGCCATTTGAAATGCAGACTTAGATGGAATGGTCTGCAGGCGTCATGTTGCATTTGCAGAGCCCCTGATGTACCTAAACAGTAGAAACCCCCCACAAGTGACCCCATATTGGAAACTAGACCCCCCCAAGGAACTTATCTAGATGTGTTGTGAGAGCTTTGAACCAACAAGTGTTTCACTACAGTTTATAACGCAGAGCCGTGAAAATAAAAAATATTTTTTTTTCCACGAAAATGATATTTTATCCCCTATGTTTTTATTTTCCCACTAGATGGCAGCCCGATTCTAAAGAATCGGGAGTCTAGAATCCATATATACTTTATTTATTCAAATGTAAGAATAATACAATTAATAAATAATAGTAAGAAAGAACAAAAAATGGCTGCACTCACCAGCTCTTGACAATTCTTGTTATTTTAGGTACAGTTACACAGGATCCATGAACATGCTTATGAGGGGAGGGATGAAAGACATCAGACGACAACTTTGCGTGTTGTGGGCAGTGTCAGGTAGTAGGAAAATAGCCAGTTAATAATAGGCAATAGTTCTTTGCAGGAATGCAGATATTAATAAATAGGCAGTTTATATTGCAGAGAAATTGCTGGGCAATAATGGACAATGTCCTTATGTGGCAAATAATAGAGCAATATACCCAATGTGGCAAAGAAGAGGTTAATAAACGGCAGTCTCTCAGTATAACAGTCAGTGAATAATAGGCAGTATATGGAGAAAACACCAAACAAAAGTTCAAAATTGGTGTGAAAATGTCACTGAACCACTTCACAACTAAATATATATAGTTTTGGTAAATGGTATTATCATTTTTTGACGAAATTCGGCAGGAGCTTGAAGAGCAACGTCACTGGGCCCGCCTCCACGCAGTAGAAACTTGCTGTGAGGTAAAAATTCAAAAATCACACCAAAATGGCGGGCGGAGTGTGTCACAGTACGGCACGTTTCTGATTGGTCGCTCGCAGCAGGCGCCAACCAATCAGACACTGGACACTGTTGACGTCACTTATCTCCGGACATTAGCTCCGGACATTAGCTCCGGACATTAGCTCCGGACAAAGCCACGGAAGTTGGCACAAATTGCAGGAAGTAGTATTCTAGGCAATTATATATTAGAAGGGTAACAGGACAAATTGGACCGCAAAAGTTGTTGTCCAACTTGTCCTGAGAACGCTGATACCCCATATGTTGGGGGGAACCACTGTTTGGGCACACAGGAGAACTCGGAAGGGAAGGAGCCCTGTTTTACTTTTTCAAAACAGAATTGGCTGGAATTGAGATCGGACGCCATGTCGCGTTTGGAGAGCCCCTGATGTGCCTAAACAGTGGAAACCCCCAATTATAACTGAAACCCTAACCCCAACCCTAACCCTAATGGGAAAATGGAAATAAATACATTTTTTTACATTTTATTATTTTTCCCTAACTAAGGGGGTGATGAAGGGGGGTTTGATTTACTTTTATAGCGGGTTTTTTAGCTGATTTTTATGATTGGCAGCCGTCACACACTAAAAGACGCTTTTTATTGCAAAAAATAGTTTTTGCATCACCACATTTTGAGAGCTATAATTTATCCATATTTTGGCCCACAGAGTCATATGAGGTCTTGTTTTTTGCGGGACGAGTTGACGTTTTTATTGGTAACATTTTCAGGCAGATGACATTTTTTGATCGCTTTTTATTCCGATTTTTGGGAGGCGGAATGAACAAAAACCAGCTATTCATGAATTTCTTTTGGGGGAGGCGTTTATACCGTTCCACGTGTGGTAAAATGGATAAAGCAGTTTTATTCTTCAGGTCAGTACGATTACAGCGATACCTCATTTATGTAATTTTTTTTATGTTTTGGCGCTTTTACACAATAAAAACTATTTTATATAAAAAAAAAATAATTGTTTTTGCATCGCATTATTCTGAGAGCTATAACTTTTTTATTTTTCTGCTGATGATGCTGTATGGTGGCTTTTTTTTTGCGGGACAAGATGACATTTTCAGCGGTACCATGGTTATTTATATCCGTCGTTTTCATCACGTGTTATTCCACTTTTTGTTCGCCTGTATGATAATAAAGCGTTGTTTTTTGCCTTTTTTTTTTTTTTTGCGGTGTTCACTGAAGGGGTTAACTAGTGGGATAGTTTTAATAGAGCGGGTCGTTACGGACGCGGCGATACCAAATATGTGTACATTTATTGTTTTTTTTTTTTTTTACATAAATAAATGGATTTATTGGGAAATGTTTTTGTTTTTTATTTGGGGATTTTTTTTTATTTTTTTTTACACATTCTATTTTTTTTTTTTTTACTTTCTAACATTGTCCCAGGGTGGGACATCTCTGTATTAGATCAGATCGTTGATCTGACACTGTGCATAGCACACTATCAGATCAACGATCTGACAGGCAGTTTAGGTGGCTTTCTGGCGCCTGCTCTCAGCAGGCGCCGGCTAGCCAGGTCACTTCATGACCCGGAAGGAGTCCGGCGGCCATCTTGGATCCGGGGACTCCTTCCGGGTCACCGGAGCAACGCGATCTCATTGCGTTGCTCCAGTGGGAGAGCGCAGGGAGCCCCCGTCCCTGCGCGATCCCCCTCTATGCCGCTGTCACTACTGACAGCGGCATCAGAGGGGTTAAATGCCCGCGATCGGCGATAGCGCCGATCGTGGGCATTGCTGCGGGGTGTCAGCTGTCATATACAGCTGACACCCGCACCCGATCACCGCGACGCTCAGCGCGAAACCGCGGTGATCGGTGCGCCGTACTAGTACTGCTGCTGGCACTAATGCAGTGCCGGCAGCGCCGTACTAGTACGGCGCATGTCACGAAGGGGTTAAGGGCATGAAAATTCAAAGTTGGAAAATTGCTAAATTTTCAAAATTTTCGCCAAATTTCTGCTTTTTTCACAAATAAACTCAAGTAATGGCAAGGAAATTTTACCACTAACATGAAGTACAATATGTCACAAGAAAACAATGTCAGAATCACCGGGATCTGTTGAGGCATTCCAGAGTTATAACCTCATAAAAAGACAGTGGTCCGAATTGTAAAAATTGGCCGGTCAGTAATATGCAAACCACCCTTGGGGGTAAAGGGGTTAATCATCTTCATTTTTTAACACAACACAAATGTACCCCAATTTACATTTTTGTAAGAAAATATGCTTATAAGCAGCCAGGTGTTCAATGACTATATGAAATAATCCCTCCTCACAATGCTATGTATATTCTGCTGTGTTATAAAGATCCATAGAGGCTCAAATACACTGTTACATATTATTCGCTGACTTCTTTATTAACTTTTTTCAAGGTGTTTGATGTAAATTTCTCATAGAAGCCAAGGCAATAAACATTTAAAATGTGGCCCTCATGATGATGGCAACAAGGGGCCCTTGACTCACGAAGAGTCAACCTTCAGCAGTCAGGAAAGGAAAAACCCCAGTGAAGGAAATCTCTAGCAAATCATGGCTGAAGGACAGCCTTTCACTTAGGCTTTGGGTGTTCATTGATGAGAACAGAGACCGAGCCCGGAATCTGCCTTGTTCTGCAGTAGGAAACTCACTGATATTGTGAGTGCATCTAGCTGCTGAATGTCCATTAATGTCATTTCCAGTGGTGGAGAATGTCCATTAATGTCATTTCCAGTGGTGGAGAATGTCCAGTAATGTAATATCCAATGGTGGAGAATGTCCAGTAATGTCGTATCCAGTGGTGGAGAATGTCCAGTAATGTCGTATCCAGTGGTGGAGAATGTCCAGTAATGTCATTTCCAGTGGTGGAGAATGTCCAGTAATGTCATATCCAATGGTGGAGAATGTCCAGTAATGTCATATCCAGTGGTGGAGAATGTCCAGTAATGTCATATCCAATGGTGGAGAATGTCCAGTAATGTCGTATCCAATGGTGGAGAATGTCCAGTAATGTCGTATCCAGTGGTGGAGAATGTCCAGTAATGTAATTTCCAGTGGTGGAGAATGTCCAGTAATGTCATATCCAATGGTGGAGAATGTCCAGTAATGTCGTATCCAGTGGTGGAGAATGTCCAGTAATGTCATTTCCAGTGGTGTAGAATGTCCAGTAATGTCATATCCAATGGTGGAGAATGTCCAGTAATGTCGTATCCAGTGGTGGAGAATGTCCAGTAATGTCGTATCCAGTGGTGGAGAATGTCCAGTAATCTGGTATACAGTGGTGGAGAATGTCCAGTAATGTTGTATCCAGTGGTGGAGAATGTCCAGTAATGTCATTTCCAGTGGTGGAGAATGTCCAGTAATGTCGTATCCAGTGGTGGAGAATGTCCAGTAATGTCGTATCCAGTGGTGGAGAATGTCCAGTAATGTCATATCCAGTGGTGGAGAATGTCCAGTAATGTCGTATCCAGTGGTGGAGAATGTCCAGTAATGTCATATCCAGTGGTGGAGAATGTCCAGTAATGTCATTTCCAGTGGTGTAGATTGTCCAGTAATGTAATATCCAGTGGTGTAGAATGTCCAGTAATGTCGTATCCAGTGGTGGAGAATGTCCAGTAATGTCATATCCAGTAGTGGAGAATGTCCAGTAATGTCATATCCAATGGTGTAGAATGTCCAGTAATGTCATATCCAGTGGTGGAGAATGTCCAGTAATGTCATTTCCAGTGATGTAGATTGTCCAGTAATGTAATATCCAGTGGTGGAGAATGTCCAGTAATGTCATATCCAGTGGTGGAGAATGTCCAGTAATGTCATATCCAGTAGTGGAGAATGTCCAGTAATGTCATACCCAATGGTGTAGAATGTCCAGTAATGTCATATCCAGTAGTGGAGAATGTCCAGTAATGTCATATCCAGTGGTGGAGAATGTCCAGTAATGTCGTATCCAGTGGTGGAGAATGCTTAGTAATGTCATATCCAGTGGTGTAGAAGGTCCAGTAATGTCGTATCCAGTGGTGGAGAATGTCCAGTAATGTCGTATCCAGTGGTGTAGAATGTCCAGTAATGTCGTATCCAGTGGTGTAGAATGTCCAGTAATGTCATTTCCAATGGTGGAGAATGTCCAGTAATGTCATATCCAGTGGTGGAGAATGTCCAGTAATGTCGTATCCAGTGGTGGAGAATGTCCAGTAATGTCGTATCCAGTGGTGTAGAATGTTCAGTAATGTCATTTCCAATGGTGGAGAATGTCCAGTAATGTCATATCCAGTGGTGGAGAATGTCCAGTAATGTTGTATCCAGTGGTGGAGAATGTCCAGTAATGTCATTTCCAGTGGTGGAGAATGTCCAGTAATGTCGTATCCAGTGGTGGAGAATGTCCAGTAATGTCATATCCAGTGGTGGAGAATGTCCAGTAATGTTGTATCCAGTAGTGGAGAATGTCCAGTAATGTCATTTCCAGTGGTGGAGAATGTCCAGTAATGTCGTATCCAGTGGTGGAGAATGTCCAGTAATGTCATATCCAGTGGTGGAGAATGTCCAGTAATGTCATTTCCAGTGATGTAGATTGTCCAGTAATGTAATATCCAGTGGTGGAGAATGTCCAGTAATGTCATATCCAGTGGTGGAGAATGTCCAGTAATGTCATATCCAGTAGTGGAGAATGTCCAGTAATGTCATATCCAGTGGTGGAGAATGTCCAGTAATGTCGTATCCAGTGGTGTAGAATGTCCAGTAATGTCATTTCCAATGGTGGAGAATGTCCAGTAATGTCATATCCAGTGGTGGAGAATGTCCAGTAATGTTGTATCCAGTGGTGGAGAATGTCCAGTAATGTCATTTCCAGTGGTGGAGAATGTCCAGTAATGTCGTATCCAGTGGTGGAGAATGTCCAGTAATGTCATATCCAGTGGTGGAGAATGTCCAGTAATGTTGTATCCAGTAGTGGAGAATGTCCAGTAATGTCATTTCCAGTGGTGGAGGATGTCCAGTAATGTCGTATCCAGTGGTGGAGAATGTCCAGTAATGTCATATCCAGTAGTGGAGAATGTCCAGTAATGTCATATCCAGTGGTGGAGAATGTCCAGTAATGTCATTTCCAGTGGTGGAGAATGTCCAGTAATGTCGTATCCAGTGGTGGAGAATGTCCAGTAATGTCGTATCCAGTGGTGGAGAATGTCCAGTAATGTCATATCCAGTGGTGGAGAATGTCCAGTAATGTCATTTCCAGTGGTGGAGAATGTCCAGTAATGTCGTATCCAGTGGTGGAGAATGTCCAGTAATGTCGTATCCAGTGGTGGAGAATGTCCAGTAATGTTGTATCCAGTGGTGGAGAATGTCCAGTAATGTCATTTCCAGTGGTGGAGAATGTCCAGTAATGTTGTATCCAGTGGTGGAGAATGTCCAGTAATGTTGTATCCAGTGGTGGAGAATGTCCAGTAATGTCATATCCAGTGGTGGAAAATGTCCAGTAATGTCGCATCCAGTGGTGGAGAATGTCCAGTAATGTCGTATCCAGTGGTGGAGAATGTCCAGTAATGTCGTATCCAGTGGTGGAGAATGTCCAGTAATGTTGTATCCAGTGGTGGAGAATGTCCAGTAATGTCATTTCCAGTGGTGGAGAATGTCCAGTAATGTTGAATCCAGTGGTGGAGAATGTCCAGTAATGTCATATTATCCAGTGGTGGAGAATGTCCAGTAATGTCGTATCCAGTGGTGGAGAATGTCCAGTAATGTTGTATCCAGTGGTGGAGAATGTCCAGTAATGTCATTTCCAGTGGTGGAGAATGTCCAGTAATGTTGTATCCAGTAGTGGAGAATGTCCAGTAATGTCGTATCCAGTGGTGGAGAATGTCCAGTAATGTCGTATCCAGTGGTGGAGAATGTCCAGTAATGTCATTTCCAGTGGTGGAGAATGTCCAGTAATGTCGTATCCAGTGGTGGAGAATGTCCAGTAATGTCATATCCAGTGGTGGAGAATGTCCAGTAATGTTGTATCCAGTGGTGGAGAATGTCCAGTAATGTCATTTCCAGTGGTGGAGAATGTCCAGTAATGTCATATCCAATGGTGGAGAATGTCCAGTAATGTCGTATCCAGTGGTGGAGAATGTCCAGTAATGTCGTATCCAGTGGTGGAGAATGTCCAGTAATGTCATTTCCAGTGGTGGAGAATGTCCAGTAATGTCATTTCCAGTGGTGTAGATTGTCCAGTAATGTAATATCCAGTGGTGTAGAATGTCCAGTAATGTCGTATCCAGTGGTGGAGAATGTCCAGTAATGTCGTATCCAGTGGTGGAGAATGTCCAGTAATGTCATTTCCAGTGGTGGAGAATGTCCAGTAATGTCGTATCCAGTGGTGGAGAATGTCCAGTAATGTCATATCCAGTGGTGGAGAATGTCCAGTAATGTTGTATCCAGTGGTGGAGAATGTCCAGTAATGTCATTTCCAGTGGTGGAGAATGTCCAGTAATGTCGTATCCAGTGGTGGAGAATGTCCAGTAATGTCGTATCCAGTGGTGGAGAATGTGCAGTAATGTCATATCCAGTGGTGGAGAATGTCCAGTAATGTTGTATCCAGTAGTGGAGAATGTCCAGTAATGTCTTTCCAGTGGTGGAGAATGTCCAGTAATGTCGTATCCAGTGGTGGAGAATATCCAGTAATGTCATATCCAGTGGTGTAGAATGTCCAGTAATGTAATATCCAGGGGTGTAGAATGTCCAGTAATGTCGTATCCAGTGGTGGAGAATGTCCAGCAATGTCGTATCCAGTGGTGTAGAATGTCCAGTAATGTCATATCCAATGGTGTAGAATGTCCAGTAATGTCATATCCAGTGGTGTAGAATGTCCAGTAATGTCGTATCCAGTGGTGGAGAATGTCCAGTAATGTTGTATCCAGTGGTGGAGAATGTCCAGTAATGTCGTATCCAGTGGTGGAGAATGTCCAGTAATGTCATATCCAGTGGTGGAGAATGTCCAGTAATGTCGTATCCAGTGGTGGAGAATGTCCAGTAATGTCGTATCCAGTGGTGTAGAATGTCCAGTAATGTCATATCCAGTGGTGGAGAATGTCCAGTAATGTCATATCCAGTGGTGGAGAACAGAGACCGAGCCCGGAATCTGCCTCTCTTTGCTGATGTAAAGTCGTCTCCAGCTGGATCCCATGTTCATTGTGGGTTCACAGCGAGACCCTGCTCTGCCTCACCTGCAATATAAGTGTCACAACATTAGCAAAACAGTACAGATGACTATATGCATATACAGACAGATTTTAATGAGTAAGACAGCTGGAAAAGTTTAGATGTCATTCGTTATTTCCAGATTATATTGCTTCTGGAGGACAACAAG
Source organism: Ranitomeya imitator (assembly GCF_032444005.1). Classification (NCBI taxonomy): domain Eukaryota; kingdom Metazoa; phylum Chordata; class Amphibia; order Anura; family Dendrobatidae; genus Ranitomeya; species Ranitomeya imitator. The sequence continues at coordinate 193,818,589 of NC_091283.1, forward strand.
TTGGCATATGGAGGCTTAAAGGCTATGCAATGCTTCCCAGGGAATTTGAATAACTAAATAGCTTCTTCAGAGAGGAAGAGGACAAGAACTCTCTCAAATTCCCAGGGAAGAATTGTCTACAAGAAGAAACCTAAACCATTAAACCCCATGTCAAAAGTCTCTAACGCAGGAAAATCAGATCTCCTGCTTTACACTGATGAGAAGCAAACACCCCGAAACACATATCTGCAATAGGAATTTCTGCTTTGGCTTCTTTTCTTAAGTTAGGCTGGTTTCACATTTGCGTTTTTTTGGGTGCGTTTTTGCGGTAAAAAACGCAAAAAAACGCATGGTGAAAAAACGCATGTAAACGCGTGCAAATGCTGCATTTTTTTGACGCGTGTGTTTTTGCATGTGGTGAAAAAAACGCGTCGTTTTGACGCGTTTACATGCGTTTTTTCATGCGTTTGCGTTTTTTAAACGCATGCTGAGAAATGTGTGACAGCTGCCAATCATCAAAATAAAGTAAAAAACCCACTATAAACAGAAATAGTTAGGGTTAGGGTTAGGGGTAGGGTTAGGGATCATAACCCTAACGTTAACCCTACCTCTAACCCTAAGGGATCCTAACCCTAACCCTACCCCTAACCCTACCCCTAACCCTAAAGGAATTAGGGTTAGGGTTAGGGGTAGGCTTAGGGTTAGGGTTAGGGGTAGGGTTAGGGTTAGGGTTATGGTTAGGTTTAGGGGTAGGGTTAGGGTTAGGATCCCTTAGGGTTAGGGGTAGGGTTAGGGTTAGGATCCCTTAGGGTTAGGGGTAGGGTTAGGGTTAGGATCCCTTTATCACCTTTATGTTGGGGGGTGGCATATCAGTGTGTTTTCTGGTTTTTAATATAAAAACGCATGCGTTTTTAACGCAAAAAAACGCATGCGTCCCCATTGACTCCAATGTATTTTTTGACCCAAAAAATAGCATGCTTTTTTTTGGTCCAAAAAACGCCTCTCAAAAATAGTACAAGTTGCATTTCTGAAAATGAACGCATGCAGTAAAAAAACGCATGCGTTGCAAAACGCGACCAAATGCGTACAAACAAAAACGCATGCGTTTTCAATGTTAAATATAGGAAAAAAAACGCATGCGTTTTTTTGAAAAAAAAAATGCTGCAGACAAAAACGCAAGTGTGAAACCACCCTTATGTAGTAAGATTTTTGAAAGAGTCGATATTGACTTTTGAGATTGCTACTTGGAATAGGTGGCACTGCTGTTCGTGTCCTCTGCCGCTCTGATGCGGCTTCTTAAATTGGGGCAGGTCTTTTGTTTCCATCAGCGGCACTATATTGATTTTGAGCATAGCCAGGTAAAGCCCTTGTTTCATGTGAGCGAAATATATAAAGAATGCTTGATCAATCCATCTTGACATGTGTAAATAACTAAGTATTATGTATCTGGGTTTTACACATGTATTGGATTTTGTTTCTTATGACATACTTCTACAATCATATGAAAAAGAATGATGTGTGAGGCAGTGACCCCTGTAACAGGTAGGGGGCGCTGCATGGTCTCCCCAGTATGCGCACGGAGGCGTATTGAGGCCGTGAGAGTGCGTGGTAATTGTGTGCATGGATGTGATAGTGAGACAGTGTCTGGCATTGTGGTTAATGGGAGGTATGTGTCACAGGGATGGATGCTCCCTGCGATGCAACACGGAGTATCTTGTCTTTAGAGCGCGTGAGCACTGAAGATGTCATTTAGTGCACCTGGGTCCGGGTTGCGGGTAGCTATGAGAGATGGGAGGGTCTGGCTACCCACATACCTCACTCTGAGTGGGGGTGCTCACAGCATATTTTTCCCTGCAGGAATTTGAGGACCTGCAGTGATGTCATGGTCATGTGACCAGTGCATGTGATGTTACCTCACCTGTGGGTGTGATTACAGGCTACCTAAAGGAGGTGTGTTAGCACATGGGGAGGGTGTCGGTGAGTCTGTCAGGATGGACAGACTTCCATGTGTCCAGGCAGGACACTACAGAGCAGTCCTGTATGCTCTCTGAGTGTGGACCTGAATGGTCTACATGCAAGGCCCTTGCAGATACCTCAGTGTTGGGTGTGCTAAGCCCTGAAGAGCACGTGGTGGGACTTTGCTTCTGGTGACATGGGTATTGGACGGTCCCAGCTGGGGTTGGACGACCTGCATTGTACCCGGACAGGCCACCTGTGTGATCCCGAGTAACCTGGGTGTTGGGAAGTCCTGGGAGGAGGACTGGATCCCTGAAGAGCACGAGGTGAGGACAGGGATCTGCAGAGCCAGAAACAGGTCCCGTGTGGTACTATGTTATGACCTGGTGGTTAAGAGGCCACACTGAAATGACCTGGTGGCTAAAACGCAACATGGAATGAGCTCTGAGAAGGTGGTATCTCTACTGACCGCAGTCCCTAATCCTAACAACACAACTAGAAATAGCCGTGGGATGTTCCTGATACTCCCTAGACACCTCGTCACAGCCTCAGATATAACTACCCCTAAAGAAGGAAATAGAAAGCTATCTTGCCTCAGAGAAACCCCCAAAAGGAAAGACAGCCCCCCACAAATATTGACTGTGAATGGAGAGGGAAATGACGTACATAGAAATGAAATTAGATTTCAGCAAAGGGAGGCCAAAACTAAACTAGATAGACAGAGAGCAAAGGATACTGTGCGGTCAGTATTAAAAACTACAAAATCCACACAGAGTTTATAAAAATGAACTCCACACCGACTCACGGTGTGGAGGGGCAAATCTGCTTTCCCAGAGCTTCCAGCTAGCCTGAACAAGACATAGTGACAAGCTGGACAAAAGAGACAAAATGCAAAGCAATAGAGTCCAAGCAAATGGACAAACAAAACTAATAAAACTTATCTTTTGCAGACAAGGACTGGCCATATGAGAAATCCAAGGGAAGAATCAAATCCAACCAAGAACATTGACAGCAGGCATGGACAAAAGCCCAGAGCAGGTTTAAATAACAAACCCAGGCAAGGCGATTAGTGAAGGCAGCTGCCACAGCTACCTAACGGAGCAGCAGTTCCACTTGAAACCACCAGAGGGAGCCCAAGGGCAGAACTCGCAAAAATACCATTAGCAACCACAGGAGGGAGCTCCAGAACGGAACTCACAACAGTACTGCCAGTGGAAAACCTGCAGCACTGACGAGCAGGTAATACCAGACTGTGTGTTTGGCTCCAGAGCGAGACGGAATATTGGACTCGACCAAGAGTGTATGGTCACCGTCCTGATGGAACAGAGTGACGCTGTGAACATTGTTACTTTGATTTGCCGTGATATGAAGATTGTTGTTTTGTGTTTTCTGCCACTGGGGTTTATGGAGTAATAAACCCAGTTGAGTTTTTGAGGAGAAAACGTATTGCTGTGTCTTTTGTCGCTGCCAAGCGAGTATTCCCCAGTAAGTGCAATCTTACAGATGGAATGGGATACTATTAGTGGTAATGCTTACTAGTGCTTGCTTAATTTGGTGGCTGGTCTGTAAAAACTCGGTATGCACATTTTATAGTCTCCTATTCTTGTATAACTAGGCAATAGCTCCATCTGGTGGTAGAGTTATTAAACTACAACTATCATTTTTGCATATTTTTTGGATGTTTGTTGCATAAATAAGTACCCTATTACACTAGCAATTAGATAACAATGACCTAGTAGGGTCATTCTTATATATTGTGTATTTTTGTGTATTTATGTGGATAATAGAGTTTTTTTTACAGCTGCTATATAATTTAAATGTTAGATATTCTATAAAAGTACCTCTGTTTTCAGTACCTTAGTTGGTGATATTTTAAATATTTGTCTAAGAATTAATAAAAACTGGAGTTTTTATATTTAAAAAAAATGTTTTTTTGTGTAGTCACTTCAATTCGTTTTTTGTACCCACATATGATGGGAAATGCAAAAAATAAGGTGGTATATCAATGAAGTGTTGCCCTTTTGGATGGGCTAATTATAATATTTATGGACTTTTGTGTTTAAATCCCAGAAAGAGCAGATGTTTAAATGATTAACCCCTTCATGACCTATGACATATATATAAGTCATAGTTGGTGTCCCTGCATTACATGCAGGCTACTATTCTGAGCCCTCCTGTTTTTAGGCACATGAGAGCTGATCTGATCAGCTGTCCTGTGCCCCTAACAGCCGTGAGTGTAATCACGATCCACCCATAGCTGTTAACCTGCTGTCAATCTACGAAACGGCGGCATTTACCCTTGTCGCGGCAGAAGCGCGTCACTAATCTCGCCCATCGTCGTGCCAGTCACATAAATGCAAGGTGCCAATGGGATAGCATGACAACACGGGGTCTGCAAGAGACTCCTGTGGTTGTCATTGCTGATCTGCTATGGCCAGCGCTTATAGCAAATGATCAATTCTGCCACAGATAGCAGGGCTGAAGCGAACAGATGATTGCAGCTTCAAGTCTCCGAAACAGGGTATTGAAGCAAGTAAAATGTAGAAGAAAAATGTTTTTGAAAATATGAAGAGAATTTAAAAAATAAAAATTCAAATCGCCCTCTTTTACACCATTCAAAATAAAGTCATAAAACAAAACAAAAATAAAATATAAACATACTTGGTATCGACGCGTTCAGAAACGCCCGCTCTATCGAAATATAAAAATAATTAATCTGATCAGTAAACGGTGTAATGAGAAAAAAAAAAATCTAAATTTCAGAATTAAGTTTCTTTGTTCGCCGGCAATCAAAAGATCGCATCTGCGCCAACATGGCATCAATAAAAATGTCAGCTCGGTGCTCAAAAAATAAGCCCTCACCCGGCCCAAGATTCTAAAAATTGGAGACGTTACGGGTCTAGGAAAATGGTGCCATTGTTTTTTTTTTGTTTTTTTTACAAACTTTAGATTTTTTTTCGCCACTTACCATAAATAAAAAGGAACCTAGAAATATTTGGTGTAAGAGAGCTCATAATGAGCTGGAGAATCATAATGGCAGGTCAGTTTTAGCATTTAGTAAAAAAAAAAAAAAAACACATTTTTAATTTTTGTCCTGTTTTACAGTACACAATATGGTGTCCTTTTGTTGTTGATCAAGAGGGCAACTCGTCCCACACAAAAAAAAGCCATCAGATGACCACATTGACTAAAGCATAAAAAAAAATTACAGCTCTGGGTAGAAGGGGAGATAAAACAGAAGCGCAAAAACAGAAAGCCCCAACGTCTTAAACATATTAAAAAAAATCTTTCCTCACAAAACTATCAATCTACTCCGCTTCCTCTGCTGTATTTTCTTGGTGACAGGTTCTCTTTAAAGGGAATCTGTCACCCAAAATTCACCTATAAGCCGCAGCCACCGGCATTAGGGGCTCATCGACAGCATTCTGTAATTCTGTAGATAAGCCCCTGATGTAACCTGAAAGATAAGAAAAATATAGTTCTTATCAAACCTACAGATAAAAAGGCGGTACCTCTCTCCCGCATCAATTGTCTACTAGAGCATGATGGGAGCTTAAAGTATAGAATCTAAATTTATCATTACTGTAAGTTTTAATTGCGATAGCGCGTGGCTATTTATTTAGGTATTTAACATAGATATTGTATTAATGCTTCCACCCATATGTGAAGGGAGGGAATGTACGGGTGCCGTCATGGGCTCAGAGAAATACCATTATCGGTAAGAACTATATTTTTCTCTGACGCCCACGACGGCACCACGGAGAGAATTGCAGAGATTGTACATTTAGGGAGGGACCACCGCTTCCAGAACCCTTTTACTAAAGGTAAGGTCTGAAGAGGAGGAAAGGACCAACCTATAGTGCTCATAGAATGTAGATGGTGAAGACCAGGTAGCAGCTCTACATATCTGATCGATCGAGGCTCTGGCCTTCTCCGCCCAAGAGATTGCCACTGCTCTCGTTAAGTGCGTTTTGACATTCCCCGGGACGGGTACCCCACTTGCTGAGTATGACAGGCTGATGGCGTCTGCGATCCATCTTGCCAGAGTGTCCTTGGAGGCTTTCTTCCCATTCCGGGGACCCTGAATACATACAAAAAGAGAGCAATCCTCCCTATTCTCCCTGGTGACATCTATGTAATGCATTAGGCATCTCCTAACGTCCAAAGTATGTAAGGACTCCTCCTCTTTGTTTTTGGGGTTAGGACAAAAAGAGGGAAGAGATATTTCCTGTGTCCTATGAAATCTAGACCCTACTTTTGGGAGGTAGGATGGGTCTATTTAAAGAACAACCCTATCATCCAGGAATTGAGTAAAAGGGGGCGTAGCAGATAGAGCCTGGATGTCGCGAACTCTATGTGCAGAAGTGAGAGCAACCAGCAAAGATGTTTTTAGGGATAACATTTTTAACGGGACATTCGCCAACGGTTCAAACAGAGGTTTAGTGAGGGCTTTCAGGACTAAATTTAAATCCCACTGAGGGGTATTTCATACAGGAAGAGGTCTTGATCTCCCGGCTGCTTTAATGAACCTTGAGACCCACTTATTCCCTGTGTGGTGCAGTGACCAATGTTACAACCAGGGGGCGCTGTGTGTGCACTTCAAGATGCGCTTGGAGGCATAATGGTGATGAGAGAAAGTCCGTCAGGATTATAAATGGCCGGCATATGTGTCGCAGAGGAGGTCACTCTGCGCTGTCAGTCTGAAGATAAGTTGGTGGTCTGGGACCTGTAGTCCCACAGGTTAATGTGTAAGTTGTAATGGGAGATTGGCAGGGCTAGTTATGTGAGATGGGTGGGACAAACTAGCCACACATAACCACACTCCCACCCAGGGGAGTGGTTACAGGTATGTAATGTGACCAGGGTGTGGGTCACATGGTGGTTCCTGTGCAAGGTCCTGGACGGCCGGTGTTGGAAGCTCCTGGCTGGTGGAGTGTTCCTGGAAGCACCTGAAACCGTGGACTTTGTGGCCGAGGTGTTGGATTGTCCTGGTGTGGACTGGAGTCCTGCAAGCACCTGAAGAGGCTGCAACTACAGAGCCTGTGACGGCTTCGGTATTGGGGAGGCTACAGTTCCTACTTGGGGTCTGGACTATCTGAGGTGCCCTGGTCACAAGGACGGTGATCCCAGTGAGGCAGCTTTTCCCTGTGAACCACTGCTGGCAGGAGCCAGTAGATGGAGTTGAAACTCCTGTAAGGTAACCCTGGACAAGGGAAGAGACTGTATGTCATGTGGTTTATGATGTTTAATAAACCAGATTTATGTGAGGTACTGTGCCTGAGTGCTTGAATCTTATGCCAAGCGAGTGTCCCCCAACACACTCAGGTAGCGTATCCTCACACCTGCCAAATCATAGTTGAATAGAGCCCCCTACGCTGCTACATGGACTTTTAGGGTGCTTGTGGCCAGACCAATTTCTAACCCTTTTTGTAGGAATTCTAGTATGGCATTTAGAGAGACTCCTTCACCTAATTTGGCACCTGAGGATGACAGGAATTTTTTCCATATTTTTCCGTACTGTCTCGTCGTAATTGGTTTTCTACTTTGTAGAATGGTAGATACTAGCCCCAGAGAAAAACCCCTATTTTCTAATAGCTTCCTCTCAAATGCCAGGCTGTCAAGTGTAAACTTGCAACCTGCGGATGTTGAACTGGACCCTGGGAGAGGAGATTTGGGAGGTCCAGGAGTACCAGTGGATCGGAGATAGACATCCTCATCATCCAGGAAAACCATGCCCTCTTTGGCCAGAACGGAGCTATTAAGATTACATGAGCTCTGTCCTCCCGAATCTTCCTCAGCACTGCCGGAATCAGAGCAATTGCGGGAAAGGCATACGCTAGTTGATGGTGCCACGGGATCAGAAATGCATCTAGTGATATGGGGTTCACTAATTGTGTTATGGAGCAAAAGGTGTCCACCTTTTTGTTTAGGCTGTTTGCGAAGAGGTCTATGCTCGGTACACCCCACCTTTGTGAGAGCTGGATGAACACTGCCTGGTTCAATTCCCACTCCCCCTGTTTTAGACGGGAGCGACTCAGAAAATCTGCTCTGTAATGTAATTGTCTACACCTTTTATATGAAGACCTGACAGAGACAGAAAATTGTTTTCGGCTATGTGGAAGATTGCTTTGGTTACTTCCATCAGATTCTGAGAGCGGGTACCCCCCTGGTGATTCAGGTACGCTACCACTACTCTGTCGTCTGACATAACTCTAACATGGTGTGAGTGAAGGGGATCTAGGAACTCTAAGAGTGCAAACTTGACTGCCAGGAGTTCCTTCATGTTGGAGGACACCTCTCCAGGCTTTGTGGCCAAGCCCCTTGAGCAAATAGGTTGTTTAGATGTGCCCCCACCCACTGGGGCTCGCGTCTGTAGTTTCTACTTTCGAGACTGGGGATACCCAGGGAACTCCCTGAGAAAGATTGGTTTGCGACGTCCACCAATCTAGAGATAGAATTGTGTCTGGAGATAAACTGAACCGACCTTCTAAATTCCCTTCTAGAGAGACTTCTTCTGATAAAAATTTGCCATTGAAGGTCCGTCGAATGAAGCTGAGTCCATTGGACTGCAGGGATGCAAGCCATCATGGATCCCAAGAGAGACATAGCTTGACGGAGGGTTATGGAGGGTAAGTCCCTCATTCTGGATACTAGCCCCACCATCTTTTGTATCTTTTCTGGTGGAAGGCGGCATTCCTGCCTCACAGAGTCCAAAGTGAGTCCCAGATATTCCTGGATTTGACCCGGCAACAATCTGGATTTTGTTAAGTTCGCTAACAAGCCCAGATCTTTAAATGAGCGCATAATTCTTTCTAGCTGGTTTTCGCAATGTAGGGACGAGCTGCCAATAATTAGCAAGTGGTCGAGGTATGGCACTGTCAGGGTGTCTTGTTCCTTCAGTTGGGCCATTACCTCTGAAACTAGCTTGGTAAAGACCCGGGGGCTATGGCTAGACCGAACGGAAGAGCTGAGAATTGGAAATAACATGTCACCCCCCCCCCCCCAATGAGGACTGCTATCCTGAGGAATTTTTGGTGGTCTTTGTGGATAGTGACGCAATAGTAAGCGTCTTTCAGGTCCAAGACTGCCATAAAACAAAGTGGAAACAGCATTTGTATTGCTGTTTTTATTGCCTCCATTTTGAACGGCTGGACATTCAGATATCTGTTTAGGCTTTTCAAGTTTATAATTGTCCTGTAGTACCCATCCGGTTTTTTTCTCAGGAACAGGGGTGAGTAATATCCTTTCCCTCTTTCTTGTGGGAGCACTTCCAGAAGAACCTTCTTGACTACTAGCCCCCTAACTTCTTGTTCTAATGCTAGTTGTTCTTCTCCTGATGATCTCAGAGATGTGACCATGAAGGAGGGCCGAGGAAGTTTGTGAAATCCTAATTTTAGTCCCAACTTTATTATGTCCAGAATCCATGGACTGTTGGTAATTTTCTCCCAGGCCGAGAGAAAGAGGGACAGTCTTCCCCCCACCTGGGGCAAACATTCATTGGGTGGGTTTTTTGTTGTCAGTGGGGCTTTTATTAAACATAAATCCCTTGTCCATGTTTTTCTTGTCCTCCCATTTATCTTGATTTTTTCCAGGCTTCCTTCGGAAGAACCTCTTGCTCCGAAAGGGCCTCCTTTAGGAAGGAAAACCAAGGGAGGGGAATGATTTATTTTTATCCCCTGCCTTCTCCAAAATGTCGTCTAAAGTGGGCCCGAATAAAAATTCCCCTTCACAGGGGATTGTACATAACTTAGACTTTATTTAGAGATCCCCTTGCCAACATTTAAGCCAAAGGGCTTGTCTAGCAGCGTTTAAAAAAGCTGCTGATCTATCAGCCAGCCTGATGGCATCAGCAGAGGCATCTGCTAAGAAAGCGGCAGCTCCTCGCATTACCGGTAAGGTGTTTAATATGGAGTCCCTAGATGACTTGTTTTTAAGCTGGATTTCTAATTGGTCTAACCAGACCATCACGGAATGGGATGTGCATGCGGCTACAAGCACCGGTTTTAACCCTCCCCCAGCTGCTTCCCATGAACTTTTGAGGAAAGCATCTACCTTTTTATCCATGGGATCTTTTAGGACCCCATGTCCTCAAATGGAAGGGCATATTTTTTAGATGCCTTAGCTATGTGTTATAATACGGTGGTCTAGGAGCAACATGGAACGAGCTCTGAAGGAAGTGGTAACTGTACTGACCGCAGTCCCTAAGCTCAACACAACACTAGAAGTAGCCGTGGAATGCTCCTAACTCTCCCTAGGCATCTCGTCACAGCCTAAGAGCTAACTACCCCTAAAGATAGAAGCAGGAAAGCTATCTTGCCTCAGAGAAAATCCCCAAAGGATAGATTAGCCCCCCACAAATAATGACTGTGAGTGGAGAGGGAAAAGACATACACAGAATGAAACCAGGATGAGCACAGGAGGCCAGTCTAACTAAATAGATAGGACAGGATGGAATACTGTGTGGTCAGTATAAAACACTAAAAAAATCCACGCAGAGTTTACAAAAAATCTCCAAACCTGACTAAAGGTGTGGAGGGCAAATCTGCCTCCCAGAGCTTCCAGCAAGACAGAATTAATTCACACTGATAAGCTGGACAAACATAGAAAGCACAGAATGGATAAGTCCACAATCTATGGACAGAAAAGGGCAAGCAAAAACTTAGCTTAGCTGAACTGGTCAGGATAACAGGGAACTCCAAAGAGATGTGAATCCAACCAGGAACCATTTACAAGTGGCACTGGCTGAAGATAGAGCCAGACTTAAATAGCCGAGCAGAAGAGACGATAAGTGGAGGCAGCTGATGACAGCTAACTGCAGGGAGCAGCCATACCACTAGAAACCGCAAGAGGGAGCCCAAGAGCAGAACTCACAAAAGTGCCACTTACAACCACTGGAGGGAGCCCAAGAGCGGAATTCACAACAGCTATGGCAACATTTAGTTTAGGAGCTTTTTCCCAGGAGGAGCAAGATTCGTCATCAATTGGATATTTCCTTTTTGGCGTAAGCAACGCCTTCCTTATAGGCTTTTTCCACTCCTTTTTAATTAATGCCAGGATTCTCTCATTAAGAGAAAAGGCCCTCCTCTTGTTTTGCTCCAGACCCCCAAACATAATGTCCTGTACTGATCTTTTGGGGTGAGGGTCTGATAGCCCCATAGTGCTCCTAACTGCCTTAATGAGGCTGCCTGTCTCTTCTAGAGGAAAACAGCTACGGCCCCCGGAGGAAAATGAAGATGATGAAGAGGAAGAGTTAGATGTATCCGAATCCAACTCATCGCTATCCGTATCACTGGACTCAGGAGTTGGCCGGGTGTGTAGCCTTGTTGAGTGGGAACGGCCTAGGGAGACCTTGCAGACCCCTGATGTCCCGCTGCAGCTGATGAGGAAGACCTTAGACATTCAAGGGGAGTGGGTGACCTTCTGGTGGAAGCACACCAGCACCGACCTGATTGGGTTTCCCGGGGAGACCTAAACTGAAAGGGAGCAGGTGGAGGTCATAAACCAGGAGGAGTGTCGCCGGCAGCGGGTGCTCCAACGAGAACAGGAGGAGAGGGAGCAGGAACTCCGATGCCAGGCTGCCAAAGAGAAAGATCTGCAGGCTAAGGCCCGGGCCAGAAAGGGAAGCTGCGAGGATCGGGGCCCGCACAGACAGGGTACTGTGGTGGCATTCCGTCTCAACTCTGGCTGGGGCTTTATAAAAGAGCCTGATCTATACCCTGAGGTATTTGTCACCAGACATGATGTGGAGGCCCATCTGAAGGAGGGACACCCTGACAGGGACCTCTATCCCGGTGATCGCGTCACTTACACCAGGCACTGGGGAGACAAAGGGTGGTATGCTCTGCACGCCCACAAGTGTGTACCGAAGGTCACTAAACTGCCAGCTCCTGATCTTGAATCACGACCCCCAAGCAGCTCAGCCTTGCTCACCAGCACCTCCACCTGACCAAGTGATGATCACCCCTAACTCTGATAGAACACCCATCATCCTGTGCTCAAGATGTACACGAGCTGTCGTTGAACTGAAATCAGTGGGCACCCAGACTGCCATCCGGAGCGTGGATGCGCTCTATGTGGTACCCGGTAGCCGCCCACCTCCGCAGGGGCTACCATGGATAATGTCACAACTAAGAAACTAAACATTGAAAATAACTGTAAATAGTTAACTTAACTCTTTGCTGCTACTATTTAAAAGCTCATAAACCCGACCAGGGTTTCTACTTAAAGGGGTCCCACGTTTAAAGTGATCTTCTGTTTACAACGTTCGTTTTGCTTCAAGAACTGTGAATCATGAACTGTGAATCATGAACTGTGCATGATCAAAAACTTTGCTTGTAAATAGTTTGCACCTTCTTAAAGGTGCTTCCTGCTCGATTTACAAAGAAGTTTTAAAAAGACTGCTTCTAACATTTTTGTGGAAAGTTCCTTTGTTTTACAGAGACCTGAAGAAAAACCCATTTGGCACGGCAGGATTAAAGGTCTAGATACACGCCTTGAAGCCCGCCCAAGCCAACGTTGGGGGTTAATGACGGGTCCCTCGCATTGTTACTGCTGTTCTAAAGTTAATAAATTACTTGAGTAATTAAATTGCACTACCTTAGCACTGAAAGACTTGAATACTGTTTGCCCCCATAAAGGGGGTGTTGAATCGTTGCACTTTGCTGAACTAATGCCTAGAGTTGGTTAGAAATGCACTTTGCTAGTTAGGATTGTGTGTCGCATGATAGAAAGTTAATATATTAAAGAATTAATATAGTGAATAAAAATAAAATTGAGATTTGAACTTAGATAGTATTGTATACAGATAGTAATGAGACAGTAAACCCGTGGGGGTTGGTTGAAAGTTTTGCACACAAAGAAGAATAAGGATAAAATGTTTGTTTTAGCATTTAAAAGATAGTACACCCTTAGAGGGTAATTGCCTTTCATAATTGCCTTCCATAATTGCATTTCATAGTTAGTTATCATACTGTTCTCTATTCTCAAAAGTAGGCCTACAATGTAAATAGTTCTTGCAATGTTCAAGTGTCCTCACCTCCCATAAAGGGAAGCTTTAGTATAATATTTTGTTTTAAATGTTCTATTTCATTCAAAAATTGCATGTCTTTTTGCTAATCTGTATTGTTGTTCTTCTTTTCCCAGTCCGGGAGTACTGGATTTAAAGGGTTAGATTGTCGGCCACCAGATCCGTCCCATGGAGAATGATTGGAGCGGCCACAGAGATCCCTGACTACAGAACCCTGCTCTCGTTCTCAGGATCGTGGAAGTTACTTTGTGAAAAATTCCAGAAAATATCCAAATATTCAAACTGTATGGAGAACATCCAGATCTCGTCTCATCCAATATGGACATGTCCATGTTGCCCCAATCTGACCTGTAAGAAAAAGACCTTTTATTATACTCACTTACGGGGAGGTCCGGTACAAGGGGTGTCGCTCTTCTTGGTCCTGAACCTCCCTTCTTACTTTGTGTGAATGACGAGTCCGTACGTCATCCATACAGTCTGAGCATCACCCTCCTGACCAGGCATACTTGTCTGCCCTGGTGAGGGCAGAGCAAAGTACTGTAGTGTGCATGTGCAAGGGCTCTTTGACCTTTCCCAGCGCCTGCGTCAGTACTAGTGTTGAGCATTCCGATACCGCAAGTATCGGGTATCGGCCGATATTTGCGGTATCGGAATTCCGATACCGAATTCCGATACTTCCCGCGTATCGGATACCGGAATCGGAAGTTCCCAGAATTCAAATTGAACGCAGCAGCCAATGAGGAATGAATGAAAGTGTGGGCACATCCTGTTTAGCATGGTGGGCATGTAAGTACTGGCAAGGCTTGGATTGGCTGCTGAAATGATGTCACTCTGCACTATAAAAAAGCGCTGCCGCCATTTTGCGCTCACTCTGCTGTGATTTCAGTTAGGGACAGGACGCTGTGTTCTAACTGAGGGCCAGTTGAGCTAGCTAATTGCTTTATTTTCCTTTCCAAAGGCTAATTTAGCAAAACGCTGTGTGTTCTTCACTGTTCACCTTGCTCTTGCCTTGCAGCGCTGTTTTAACAGCGTTCTGCAAGGTCTCTGTGTGTGTGTGTGTGTGCAGCTCACTCTGTAGTCTGTGTGCAGCCATATACCCGGTTGTATTCAGCTCAGGGGGGGTTCACACTGCCTCACACAGTTGTTCTTTTTTGCTCTTAGTGCAGCCTGCTGCACATTTTTTCTCAAATTTCCTATTAGTGTTTTTCCACCAGTCTCCAGCTCTATTGTGGAAAAACACTACATAGGATAACCTAGAGGGGGGTTTTTGGGCCTTGCAGCGCCGTTTACGGCTGTCTGCACGGTCTCCGTGTGAGCCCAGCTCGCCCTGTAGTCTGTGTGCAGCCATAGCCGGTTGGATTCAGCTCAGGGTTCGTTACTGGCTCATACCTTGAGAAAAATTTTCCTTTTTTTCAAATAGTGCAGCCTGTTTAAAATTTGAAAAAAAAAATTCCTATTAGTGTCTTTCCACTCGTATCCAGCTAAATAGTGGAAAAACACTATATAGGATAACCTAGAGGAGGGTTTTTTGGCCTTGCAGCGCCGTTTACGGCTGTCTGCACGGTCTCCGTGTGAGCCCAGCTCGCCCTGTAGTCTGTGTGCAGCCATAGCCGGTTGGATTCAGCTCAGGGTTCGTTACTGGCTCATACCTTGAGAAAAATTTTCCTTTTTTTCAAATAGTGCAGCCTGTTTAAAATTTGAAAAAAAAAATTCCTATTAGTGTCTTTCCACTCGTATCCAGCTAAATAGTGGAAAAACACTATATAGGATAACCTAGAGGAGGGTTTTTTGGCCTTGCAGCGCCGTTTACGGCTGTCTGCACGGTCTCCGTGTGAGCCCAGCTCGCCCTGTAGTCTGTGTGCAGCCATAGCCGGTTGGATTCAGCTCAGGGTTCGTTACTGGCTCATACCTTGAGAAAAATTTTCCTTTTTTTCAAATAGTGCAGCCTGTTTAAAATTTGAAAAAAAAAATTCCTATTAGTGTCTTTCCACTCGTATCCAGCTAAATAGTGGAAAAACACTATATAGGATAACCTAGAGGAGGGTTTTTTGGCCTTGCAGCGCCGTTTACGGCTGTCTGCACGGTCTCCGTGTGAGCCCAGCTCGCCCTGTAGTCTGTGTGCAGCCATAGCCGGTTGGATTCAGCTCAGGGTGCGTTACTGCCTCATACCTTGAAAAAAAATTTCCTTTTTTTCAAATAGTGCAGCCAGTTTAAAATTTGAAAAAAAAAATTCCTATTAGTGTCTTTCCACTTGTATCCAGCTAAATAGTGGAAAAACACTATATAGGATAACCTAGAGGAGGGTTTCTTGGCCTTGCAGCGCCGTTTACGGCTGTCTGCACGGTCTCCGTGTGATTTAAACTAGCTCTGTAGCCCGATCTGCACCAAAAAAAAGGTTAAGTTCACCAAACACAACTTACACTTGTGTAGGCCACATTTGAAAAATAATAAAGTTTAGTCCACAATTTACAACATTAGTGTTTCTTACACCTGTTAGGAGGAGCATTACAGGAATAAGCACACTAAGGCCTTAGTACTTTTCTGCTTATCTTTATCTGTCAACCAAGATGAAGAGGGCAGGGAGTAAGGCACGTGGGCGTGGGCGCGGAGCAGGGAGAGGAGCAGGGAGAGGACGTGGTGATTCTGTGCCTGCTGCGGGCGCCGGTGACTCGTCGTCACTCAGTTTCAGCAGGGAACAGTCCTTCATGCGCAGCTTTGTCGGAGAGCGCCGTGCACCGCTGCTGCGTGAAGACCAAATTGAAGCCGTTGTCGGGTGGATGGCAGCTAACGCCTCGGCATCGACTTCAGTTAGTGCCACATCCTCTCAGGCACAGAGCACTGGAGAGCAGCCATCTGTCTCTTCACCACCTGCCAAATTGGCCAGGCAGTCAGAGAGCCCAGGACAGGAGCCGTCTCTACTTCTGTTCTCTGAATCTCTTGGCTTGGAAACAGGGGGCCAGCCAAGCAGCATTGGAGAAATGGAAGAAGAGGCAGTGTGCAGTGATGCCCAAAAGCTTTATCTCTCTGACTCTGAAGAGGCAGGTGGGCCAGTGCCTCCGGTGACCACAGCGCAGTACGCATCTGATGATGAAACTCAGGTGCCGCTTTCTCGTGCGTACTGTGCTGCTGAGACTACCCAGGAGGAGCAGTTGGTGGCAGAGGGTAGTGGAGATGATGAGGTCCTTGACCCATCGTGGCGTGAGGAACAGGAAGGTGGTGGGAGCAGCTCAGAGGAAGAGCTTCCTCTTACGGGCCAAAGAGGGAGAGGGAGGGGGAAGACTGCGGAGCCTGTAGCCTCCACTTTGGCACCCGTTAGGAGCCTGTCTCTTTCCAAAGCCAAAAAGGGCGCTCCCAAGACTTGCAGTGCCTGGTCCTTTTTTGACACAGTTGCAGATGACATTTGTTTTGTCAAATGCAAGCTGTGTCATCATAAAGTAAAAAGAGGGAAAAATGTCAGCAACCTCAATACCACAAATATGTGGAAACATGTGCGGACCAGGCACGCGGTGGAGTTACAGAAACACACTGAAGATGTAGGCCAACCAACAGCGGCAGCTACCACCTCTTCAGCTCGTGTTGCCTCTTCCTCCAGCTCACGCACAGCTGGTTTGGCTTCCTCCCAGAGACCTTGTGTAATTCCACCCACAGCACCACCTTCCCAGTCATCCTCACACTCCCAGTCTACTCTACAGCCATCGGTAGTACAGGCATGGGAGAAAAGGCGGGCATTCTCGGCCAACCACCCCCGAGCACAGGCTCTGAATGCAGGCATTGCCAAACTGTTGTCCCTGGAAATGCTCTCGTTCAGGCTGGTGGAGACTGACAGCTTCCGTGACTTGATGGCATTGGCAGTCCCACAGTACAAGGTGCCCAGCCGCTTTTACTTCAGCAGGCAGGCTGTCCCTGCCCTGCACAGGCATGTTGAGGCAAACATAAAACATGCGCTACTGAACGCCGTCAGTAGCAAGGTCCACCTCACCACCGATGCGTGGACCAGTCAGCATGGACAGGGGCGATATGTTTCCCTCACTGCCCATTGGGTTAATGTTGTTGAGCCAGGTACAGATCGTGCGAGTGGCGCAGGACGTGTCCTGCCCACTCCAAGGATTGCAGGAATCCAGTCTGTACGCATCGACTCCTCCTCTTACACCAGTTCCTCTGATTCCTCTCTGCAGGATCCGTCACAGTCCACCCCCACATGGACCCGTGAACGTTTACCTATGACCGACATGAGCACAGCCGTGGCCAAACGTCAGCAGGCCGTCTTGAAACTAGTTTCATTGGGGCATCGAAGCCACACAGCGCAGGAGCTCTGGAATGCCATAAAGCAGGAGAGCGATGTGTGGTTACTGCCAGCGAATCTCCAGCCAGGCATGGTAGTGTGTGACAATGGCCGAAATCTGGTGGCAGCTTTGGCCCTTGGCAACCTCACTCACATCCCATGTCTGGCACATGTGCTCAATTTGGTTGTGCAGAGTTTTCTGAGGGACTATCCGGATCTTGATGCCCTGCTGCACAAGGTCCGCCTAGAGTGTGCTCACTTGCGGCGTTCCAGCTTGGCCAGATCCCGCATTGCTGCTCTGCAGCGCCGATTCCGCCTTCCGGAACACCGCATCATATGTGACCTACCTACCCGGTGGAATTCCACGTTACATATGTTGGAGCGGTTGTGTGAGCAGCAGCAAGCAGTTATGGAGTACCAGCTGCATCAGGCGCAAAGAAGTCGCAGTCAGCGCCGATCAGACTTCACAACCACAGAGTGGGCCACTATGAAGGACGTCTGCCAGGTTTTGCGTCCTTTTGATTATTCCACGCGGATGGCAAGTGCAGATGATGCACTAGTCAGCATGACTGTCCCCCTTATCTGCCTGCTTCAGCAAACTTTGCAAGGGTTAAGGGATGATGTGGTGGAAGAGGTGGAGGATGAGGAGTCACCTTTTCCATCAGCTTCTGGAGAGTCAGCGCCACGTGGTTCCTCACAAAGGGGTACGCAGGGGCCAATTTGTGAGGAGGATGAGGAGGAGTCAATGGAGGAGGAAGAGCTCCGTCCAGAGGAGGGAGCGACACAATTGTCCAGTGGTCAGTGTGTACAGCGAGGGTGGGGTGATGACGAGCGGGCAGAGATCATGTCTCAAGCAGGGGACAGCGTTTCTGGGCCGGTTGGCACTCTGCAGCACATGGTGGATTTCATGCTGCAGTGCCTGAGAAACGACCGCCGCATCGACCACATTCTCAACATGCCTGATTATTGGGTGTTCACCCTCCTCGATCCTCGCTACCGGGACAACGTCCAAAACCTCATCCCTGCGTTGACCCGGGAGCGTAAATTGCGGGAGTACCACGACACACTGGTGAATTCCATCATCTTCTCCTGTCCAACTGAGAGGAGTGCTGCTAGTGCTTTACAAAGCAGCTCAGTGCGTCGAGGCAGTGGGGGAGGCTCTGCCCAAAGAGGGAGCAGAAGCAGTGCCTCTGCCCAAGGCAAGCCCAGTATGGCACAACTCTGGCACACTTTTGTGTGCCCGCCCCAAATGTCTACACCATCACCGGCGGCTCCAGTCAGCAGGAGGCAACGGTTCCGTCAGATGGTGACAGACTACATGGCTTGCCCTCTTACTGTACTCCCAGACGGCTCTTCCCCGTTCAAGTTTTGGGTCTCTAAGCTGGATACATGGCCAGAGCTAAGCCAGTATGCATTGGAGGTGCTGGCTTGCCCTGCGGCTAGTGTCTTATCGGAACGTGTCTTTAGTGCCGCAGGTGGTGTACTAACAGACCGTCGCATGCGACTATCCTCCGATAACGTTGACCGGCTTACTTTCCTGAAAATGAACCAGGCCTGGATCTCGCAGGAATTTGCCACTCCTCTGCCTGATTAAGTAATTGGGTGTCATCCAGGTCTCCTGCTGTGTTCATCTTTCTACCACCTGAACTGCTATTCCTGGGCTCCAACACCGCCAGTTGCGGCTCAGAAGTGCAGGCTGCACAGTAAAAACATACGACCCAGTGTTATTGGGTTTCAGTAACGTCAGCTGATCCCCAGCTGTGTAGCCGGCAATGTGTCCTGCGACCGCCACGCTGGCACAACAACCTAAATGTAAGGGAACCTGTCCCCCCCCCCCCCCCCCGTCGTTTGTTACTGAAAGAGCCATCTTGTGCAGCAGTAATGCTGCACAAGGAAAAGGTAGCTCTTTTTTTTTAGCTCTTTGCACACGCAGAACTTAACACTTATAAAATGTGTTCACTGATACCGTTATACCGTCCCGGAGCTGGGACTTTCCTTCGTAATGTGACGCAGCACAGCCGTCATTCCTACCCCCTTGGTGCCATGCGCTGCCTCCTCAGCGTTGTTTTAAGCTGTCACGGAGCCTGCGCTGTTCTGTTATCCCTTGGGCATGCCCTATTTGCGCTGCCTGTCTTCTGACATAATTTGGTGTCAGGCTGGCTGCGCCTGTGCGGCCGCGCTGCCCGAGATCCCGCCTCGCAGTGTCTTCTGATTGAGTCACACTGCGGGCCTGGGATCCATGGGCATGCGCAGTGCATATCTTCCCCTCGGGCTCTCGCTCATTTCCCTCCGCCTTCTTTAGACTGTGCGCCGTCAGCTGATCCCTAGCATGCCACGGCCGTGACACCGCACAGTCTGAAGAAGAGGGAAGGAGGGGAGTGAGAGTCGAGGTTATGCACTGTGCATGCCCATGGTTCCAAGGCCCGCAGTGGGATTACGTTAGATGAGACTGCGAGGTGGGATCTGGAGCAGCGTGGACGCACAGGCACTGACAGCCTGACACCAAATTATGTCAGAAGACAGGCAGCGCTAATTGGGCATGGCCAAGGGCTAACAGAACAGCGCAGGCTCCGTGGCAGCTTAAAACAACGCTGAGGAGGCAGCGCACGGCATCAAGGGGATAGGAATGACAGCTGTGCTGTGTCCCATTACGAAGGAAATTCGCACCTCCGGAACGGTTTAACGGTATAAAGGGACACATTTTTAGTGTTTACTTCGGTGTTTGCAAGGAGCATAATTAAAAGAGCAACCTTTTCCTTTTGCATCCTTAGTGCTGCACAACATGGCTCTTTCAGCTACAAACGTCTTGGGGGGGGGGGTTAAAGGTTTCCTTTCAACTTGCTCCAATCAGGCTTCGGCCTACACTCTGTTCCTCTGCTCCTCCTGCTGTCCCTGGGCTCTAACACCGCCAGTTGGTGCCTGGAAGTGCTGTGTGCACAGTCAACAGTCGCTCCTCTGTTATTGGGGTTCAGTAACGTCAGCTGATCCCCAGCTGTGTGTGCGGCAATACCTCCAATCTGCTCCTCCTGCTGTCCCTGGGCTCTAACACCGCCAGTTGGTGCCTGGAAGTGCTGTGTGCACAGTCAACAGTCGCTCCTCTGTTATTGGGGTTCAGTAACGTCAGCTGATCCCCAGCTGTGTATCCGGCAACGTGTCATGCGACCGCCACGCTGGCACAACTAAAATGTAAGGGGACCTGTCCCCCCCCCCCCCTAGGCGTTTGTTACTGAAAGAGCCACCATGTGCAGCACTAATACTGCACAAGGGAAAGGTCGCTCTTGAAATTATGCTCCTTGCAAACGCTGAACTACACACTCATGTAATGTGTCCCCTCACACCGTCCAACCGTCCCGGAGGTGGGACTTTCCTTTGTAATGTGACACAGCACAGCCGTCATTGCTACCCCCTTGGCACCGTGCGCTGCCTCCTTAGCGTTGTTTGATTCCGTCATGGACCCTGCGCTGTTATGTTATCCCTTGGCCATGCACAGTTTGCGCTGCCCGTCCTCTGACATCATTTGTTGTCGTCCTGGCTGCGCCTGTGCGTCCACGCTGCCCGAAATCACACCTCGCAGTGTCGTCTAATGTGATCCCACAGTGGGCCTGGTATCCATGGCCATGCGCAGTGCATATACTAGCCTCTCACTCCCCTTCTTCACGCTTCTTCAGACTAGGCGGCGTCAGCTGATCCCTAATAGCATGCCACGGCCGTGACGCCGCACAGTCTGAAGAAGCAGGAAGGAGGTGAGTGAGAGGCGATGATATGCACTGCGCATGCCCATGGATCCCTGGCCCGCAGTGGGACTACATTAGATGACACTGCAAGGTTGGATCTCGGGCAGCTTGGACGCACAGGCACTGCCAGCCTGACACCTACATGATGTCAGAAGACGGGCACCGCTAACTGTGCATGGCCAAGGGATAACATTACAGTGCGGGCTCCGTGACAGAACCAAACAACGTTGAGGAGGTGGTGCCCGGCACCAAGGGGGTTGGAATGACGGCTGTGCTGTGTCACATTACAAAGGAAAGTCCCACTTCCGGGATGGTTTGACGGTGTGAGGGGACACATTATATGAGTGTGTACTTCAGCGTTTGCAAGGAGCATAATTTTCGGAGCCACCATTTTCCATGTGCAGTATTACTGCTGTACAAGATGGCTCTTTCAGCAACAAATGCCTGGGGGGGGGGGTTAAAGGTTCCCTTTCAACTTGCTCCACTGCAGGCTTCGGCCTACACTCTGCTCCTCTTTGATTCCCTGGGTTTCAACACTGTCAGTTGCCACCTGGAAGTGTTGTCTACACAGAAAAAAACACTAGGTGATGTGTCAGTGGGGTTCAGCACCGCCAGCTGTTCCCCTGCTGTGTAGTCGGCAACGTGTCCAGCACAAGCCACGCTGGCACAACAGAACAAAAGCTGCCACCAGTGCAGGCTTCGGCCTACACTCTGCTCCTCTCCTCCTCCTGCTGACCCTGGGCTCAAACACCGCTAGTTTTTGCCCGGAAGTGCTAGCTGCACAGAGAAAAACACCAGCCAATGTGTTAGTGGGGTTCAGCAACGCCAGCTGTTCCCCTGCTGTGTAGCCGGCAACGTGACCTGCAAACGCCATGCAGGCACAGGAACTGAAATTAAAAGGGAACCTGGCCCCACCCCCCCAGGTGTTTCTATGTATAACAGCCACCTAGTACAGCAGTACTGCTGCATTTGTACAAGGTGGCTGACTTTTTCTCCTTGCCCACGTGGAACTCAACACGTACAAAATGTGTCTCATTGAGACCATTCCACTGTCCCTGAGGTGTGACTTTCCTTTGTAATGATACGCAGCACCCCCCTTGGTAGCGTTTCCCGTCTTTTGTCATCATGGTTAGCTGGCTGCGCCTGTGCATCCGCCCTGCTAGAAACAACGCCCCTCGTTGTCATATTTATTTTGTCAGCGAGGGTGTGGTTTATGGGCACGAGCAGTGCATATGTTCGCCTGTCTTAACTCATCTCCTTCCGCCTTCTTCAGACTGTGCGGCCTCCTGGCCGTGGTAGGCGATAAGGGATCAGCTGAGGCCGCCCAGTCTGGAGCAGGTGTAAGGACATGTGTAAGCGGCCAACCTATTTACTGCACAAGGCCACGAATCCCAGCCACGCAGTGTGATTTTTTGAAAACACACTGTGGGTCTGGGATTCATGTCCATCGCTAACCGCAACGGCCGACATGAAATGAGGTCAGAAGACAGGAAGCGCTCACAGCGCATGGCCAAGGGATCACAATAGCGCAGACTCCTGTACAGCAAATAACAACGCTCAGGAATCTGCGCCCAGTACCTAGGTGCAAATTTTTACACCTGTGCTGCGTCTCGTTAAAAAGACAAGTCACGCCTCCACAACTGTTTGACAGTATAATGGGCTAAATAGTGTACGTGTTTTAGTCAGCGTGTGCAAGGAGCAAAACAAATAGAGCAACCTTTTACTTGTGCAGCATTAATGCTGCACAAGGTGTGGCTCTTGTACCTTGCAACACCTGAGGGGGGGGTTAAAGGTAACCTTTGAAATTGGTTCAACTAGGCTTCGGCCTACACTCTGCTTCTCTACTCCTCCTGCTGACCCTGGGCTCAAACACCGCTAGTTTTTGCCCGGAAATGCTAGCTGCACAGAGAAAAACACCAGCCAATGTGTTAGTGGGGTTCAGCACCGCCAGCTGTTCCCCTGCTGTGTAGTCGGCAACGTGTCCAGCACAAGCCACGCTGGCACAACCGACCAAAAGCTGCCACCAGTGCAGGCTTCGGCCTACACTTTGCTCCTCTCCTCCTCCTGCTGACCCTGGGCTCAAACAACGCCAGTTTCTGCCCGGACATGCTAGCTGCACAGAGAAAAACACCAGCCAATGTGTTAGTGGGGTTCAGCACCGCCTGCTGTTCCCCCGCTGTGTAGCCGGCATCGTGTCCAGCACAAGCCACGCTGGCACAACCGACCAAAAGCTGCCACCAGTGCAGGCTTCGGCCTACACTTTGCTCCTCTCCTCCTCCTCCTGCTGACCCTGGGCTCTAACACCGCTAGTTTTTGCCCGGACATGCAATCTGCACAGAGAAAAACACCAGTCAATGTGTCAGTGGGGTTCAGCAACGCCAGCTGTTCCCCTGCTGTGTAGCTTGCAACGTGACCTGCAAACGCCACGCAGGCACATGAACTGAAATTGAAGGGAGCCTGCCCCCCACCCACAGGTGTTTCTATGTATATCAGCCACCTTGTACAGCAGTACTGCTGCATTTGTACGAGGTGGCTGACTGTTTCTCCTTGCCCACGTGGAACTCAACACGTACAAAATGTGTCTCATTAGAGACCATTACAATGTCCCTGAGGTGTGACTTTCCTTTGTAATGACACGCAGCACCACCCTTGTTAGCGCTGCCCGTCTTTTGACATCATTGGTTAGCTGGCTGCGCCTGTGCATCTCCCCTGCTCGAAACAACGGCCCTCGGTGTCTTATTTTTTTGGACAGCGAGGGTGTGATTGATGGGCATGTGCAGTGCATATGTTTGCCTGTGTTCACTCATCTCCTTCCGCCTTCTTCAGACTGGGTGTCCTCATGGCCGCGGCAGGCGATAAGGGATCAGATGAGGCCGCCCAGTCTGAAGCAGGTGTAAGGACATGTGTGAGCGGCAAACATATTTAGTGCACCAGGGCACGAATCCCAGCACCGCAGTGTGATTTTTTAAAAACACACTGTGGGTCTGGGATTCATGTCCATCGCTAACCGCAACGGCCGACATGAAATGAGGTCAGAAGACAGGAAGCGCTCACAGCGCATGGCCAAGGGATCACAATAGCGCAGACTCCTGTACAGCAAATAAGAACGCTCAGGAATCTGCGCCCAGTACCTAGGTGCAAATTTTGACACCTGTGCTCCGTCTCGTTAAAAAGACAAGTCACGCCTCCACAACTGTTTGACAGTATAATGGGCTAAATAGTGTACGTGTTTTAGTCAGCGTGTGCAAGGAGCAAAACAAATAGAGCAACCTTTTACTTGTGCAGCATTAATGCTGCACAAGGTGTGGCTCTTGTACCTTGCAACACCTGAGGGGGGGGTTAAAGGTAACCTTTGAAATTGGTTCAACTAGGCTTCGGCCTACACTCTGCTCCTCTACTCCTCCTGCTGACCCTGGGCTCAAACACCGCTAGTTTTTGCCCGGAAATGCTAGCTGCACAGAGAAAAACACCAGCCAATGTGTTAGTGGGGTTCAGCACCGCCAGCTGTTCCCCTGCTGTGTAGTCGGCAACGTGTCCAGCACAAGCCACGCTGGCACAACCGACCAAAAGCTGCCACCAGTGCAGGCTTCGGCCTACACTTTGCTCCTCTCCTCCTCCTGCTGACCCTGGGCTCAAACAACGCCAGTTTCTTCCCGGACATGCTAGCTGCACAGAGAAAAACACCAGCCAATGTGTTAGTGGGGTTCAGCAACGCCAGCTGTTCCCCTGCTGTGTAGCTTGCAACGTGACCTGCAAACGCCACGCAGGCACATGAACTGAAATTGAAGGGAGCCTGCCCCCCACCCACAGGTGTTTCTATGTATATCAGCCACCTTGTACAGCAGTACTGCTGCATTTGTACGAGGTGGCTGACTTTTTCTCCTTGCCCACGTGGAACTCAACACGTACAAAATGTGTCTCATTAGAGACCATTACAATGTCCCTGAGGTGTGACTTTCCTTTGTAATGACACGCAGCACCCCCATTGTTAGCGCTGCCCGTCTCCTGACATCATTGGTTGGCTGGCTGTGCCTGTGCGTCCCCCCTGCCCGACACAACGCCCCCCGTTGTCTCATATATTTTGACTGCGAGGGTGTGATTGATGGGCACGAGCAGTGCATATGTTCCCCTGTTTTCACTCCCCTCCTTCCGCCTTCTTCTGACTGTGCGGCCTCATGGCCGCGGCATGCGATAAGGGATCAGCTGAGGCCGCCCAGTCTGAAGCAGGTGTAAGGACATGTGTGAGCGGCGATCATATTTACTGCACAAGGCCACGAATCCCAGCACCGCAGTGTGACTTTAGGAAAAGCCACTGTGGGTCTGGGATTTATGGCCATCGTTAACCGCACCGGCCAACATGAAATGAGGTCATGAGACGGCCTGCACTAACAGGGTATTGCCAAGGGATAACACAAGAGCGCAGACTCCTGTACAGCAAATAACAACGCTCAGGAATCTGCGCCCAGTACCTAGGTGCAAATTTTGACACCTGTGCTGCGTCTCGTTAAAAAGACAAGTCACGCCTCCACAACTGTTTGACAGTATAATGGGCTAAATAGTGTACGTGTTTAATTCAGCGTGTGCAAGGAGCAAAATTAAATAGAGCAACCTTTGACTTGTGCATCATTAATGCTGTTCAAGGTGTGGCTCTTGTACCTTGCAACACCTGAGGGGGGGGTTAAAGGTAACCTTTGAAATTGGTTCAACTAGGCTTCGGCCTACACTCTGCTCCTCTACTCCTCCTGCTGACCCTGGGCTCAAACAACGCCAGTTTCTGCCCGGAAATGCTAGCTGCACAGAGAAAAACACCAGCCAATGTGTTAGTGGGGTTCAGCACCGCCAGCTGTTCCCCTGCTGTGTAGTCGGCAACGTGTCCAGCACAAGCCACGCTGGCACAACAGAACAAAAGCTGCCACCAGTGCAGGCTGCGGCCTACACTTTGCTCCTCTCCTCCTCCTCCTGCTGACCCTGGGCTCTAACACCGCTAGTTTTTGCCCGGACATGCAATCTGCACAGAGAAAAACACCAGTCAATGTGTCAGTGGGGTTCAGCAACGCCAGCTGTTCCCCTGCTGTGTAGCTTGCAACGTGACCTGCAAACGCCACGCAGGCACATGAACTGAAATTGAAGGGAGCCTGCCCCCCACCCACAGGTGTTTCTATGTATAACAGCCACCTTGTACAGCAGTACTGCTGCATTTGTACAAGGTGGCTGACTTTTTCTCCTTGCACACGTGGAACTCAACAAGTACAAAATGTGTCTCATTACAGACCATTACAATGTCCCTGAGGTGTGACTTTCCTTTTTAATGACACGCAGCACCCCCATTGTTAGCGCTGCCCGTCTCCTGACATCATTGGTTGGCTGGCTGTGCCTGTGCGTCCCCCCTGCCCGACACAACGCCCCCCGTTGTCTCATATATTTTGACTGCGAGGGTGTGATTGATGGGCACGAGCAGTGCATATGTTCCCCTGTTTTCACTCCCCTCCTTCCGCCTTCTTCTGACTGTGCGGCCTCATGGCCGCGGCATGCGATAAGGGATCAGCTGAGGCCGCCCAGTCTGAAGCAGGTGTAAGGACATGTGTGAGCGGCGATCATATTTACTGCACAAGGCCACGAATCCCAGCACCGCAGTGTGACTTTAGGAAAAGCCACTGTGGGTCTGGGATTTATGGCCATCGTTAACCGCACCGGCCAACATGAAATGAGGTCATGAGACGGCCTGCACTAACAGGGTATTGCCAAGGGATAACACAAGAGCGCAGACTCCTGTACAGCAAATAACAACGCTCAGGAATCTGCGCCCAGTACCTAGGTGCAAATTTTGACACCTGTGCTGCGTCTCGTTAAAAAGACAAGTCACGCCTCCACAACTGTTTGACAGTATAATGGGCTAAATAGTGTACGTGTTTAATTCAGCGTGTGCAAGGAGCAAAATTAAATAGAGCAACCTTTGACTTGTGCATCATTAATGCTGTTCAAGGTGTGGCTCTTGTACCTTGCAACACCTGAGGGGGGGGTTAAAGGTAACCTTTGAAATTGGTTCAACTAGGCTTCGGCCTACACTCTGCTCCTCTACTCCTCCTGCTGACCCTGGGCTCAAACAACGCCAGTTTCTGCCCGGAAATGCTAGCTGCACAGAGAAAAACACCAGCCAATGTGTTAGTGGGGTTCAGCACCGCCAGCTGTTCCCCTGCTGTGTAGTCGGCAACGTGTCCAGCACAAGCCACGCTGGCACAACAGAACAAAAGCTGCCACCAGTGCAGGCTGCGGCCTACACTTTGCTCCTCTCCTCCTCCTCCTGCTGACCCTGGGCTCTAACACCGCTAGTTTTTGCCCGGACATGCAATCTGCACAGAGAAAAACACCAGTCAATGTGTCAGTGGGGTTCAGCAACGCCAGCTGTTCCCCTGCTGTGTAGCTTGCAACGTGACCTGCAAACGCCACGCAGGCACATGAACTGAAATTGAAGGGAGCCTGCCCCCCACCCACAGGTGTTTCTATGTATAACAGCCACCTTGTACAGCAGTACTGCTGCATTTGTACAAGGTGGCTGACTTTTTCTCCTTGCACACGTGGAACTCAACAAGTACAAAATGTGTCTCATTACAGACCATTACAATGTCCCTGAGGTGTGACTTTCCTTTTTAATGACACGCAGCACCCCCATTGTTAGCGCTGCCCGTCTCCTGACATCATTGGTTGGCTGGCTGTGCCTGTGCGTCCCCCCTGTCCGACACAACGCCCCCCGTTGTCTCATATATTTTGACTGCGAGGGTGTGATTGATGGGCACGAGCAGTGCATATGTTCCCCTGTTTTCACTCCCCTCCTTCCGCCTTCTTCTGACTGTGCGGCCTCATGGCCGCGGCATGCGATAAGGGATCAGCTGAGGCCGCCCAGTCTGAAGCAGGTGTAAGGACATGTGTGAGCGGCGATCATATTTACTGCACAAGGCCACGAATCCCAGCACCGCAGTGTGACTTTAGGAAAAGCCACTGTGGGTCTGGGATTTATGGCCATCGTTAACCGCACCGGCCAACATGAAATGAGGTCATGAGACGGCCTGCACTAACAGGGTATTGCCAAGGGATAACACAAGAGCGCAGACTCCTGTACAGCAAATAACAACGCTCAGGAATCTGCGCCCAGTACCTAGGTGCAAATTTTGACACCTGTGCTGCGTCTCGTTAAAAAGACAAGTCACGCCTCCACAACTGTTTGACAGTATAATGGGCTAAATAGTGTACGTGTTTAATTCAGCGTGTGCAAGGAGCAAAATTAAATAGAGCAACCTTTGACTTGTGCATCATTAATGCTGTTCAAGGTGTGGCTCTTGTACCTTGCAACACCTGAGGGGGGGGTTAAAGGTAACCTTTGAAATTGGTTCAACTAGGCTTCGGCCTACACTCTGCTCCTCTACTCCTCCTGCTGACCCTGGGCTCAAACAACGCCAGTTTCTGCCCGGACATGCTAGCTGCACAGAGAAAAACACCAGCCAATGTGTTAGTGGGGTTCAGCACCGCCAGCTGTTCCCCCGCTGTGTAGCCGGCATCGTGTCCAGCACAAGCCACGCTGGCACAACCGACCAAAAGCTGCCACCAGTGCAGGCTTCGGCCTACACTTTGCTCCTCTCCTCCTCCTCCTGCTGACCCTGGGCTCTAACACCGCTAGTTTTTGCCCGGACATGCAATCTGCACAGAGAAAAACACCAGTCAATGTGTCAGTGGGGTTCAGCAACGCCAGCTGTTCCCCTGCTGTGTAGCTTGCAACGTGACCTGCAAACGCCACGCAGGCACATGAACTGAAATTGAAGGGAGCCTGCCCCCCACCCACAGGTGTTTCTATGTATAACAGCCACCTTGTACAGCAGTACTGCTGCATTTGTACGAGGTGGCTGACTTTTTCTCCTTGCCCACGTGGAACTCAACACGTACAAAATGTGTCTCATTACAGACCATTACAATGTCCCTGAGGTGTGACTTTCCTTTGTAATGACACGCAGCACCACCCTTGTTAGCGCTGCCCGTCTTTTGACATCATTGGTTAGCTGGCTGCGCCTGTGCATCTCCCCTGCTCGAAACAACGGCCCTCGGTGTCTTATTTTTTTGGACAGCGAGGGTGTGATTGATGGGCATGTGCAGTGCATATGTTTGCCTGTGTTCACTCATCTCCTTCCGCCTTCTTCAGACTGGGTGTCCTCATGGCCTCGGCAGGCGATAAGGGATCAGATGAGGCCGTCCAGTCTGAAGCAGGTGTAAGGACATGTGTGAGCGGCAAACATATTTACTGCACCAGGGCACGAATCCCAGCACCGCAGTGTGATTTTTTAAAAACACACTGTGG
Source organism: Ranitomeya imitator (assembly GCF_032444005.1). NCBI lineage: Eukaryota > Metazoa > Chordata > Amphibia > Anura > Dendrobatidae > Ranitomeya > Ranitomeya imitator. The sequence goes on from NC_091283.1 coordinate 193,847,910, forward strand.
GTCTGGGATTCATGTCCATCGCTAACCGCAACGGCCAACATGAAATGAGGTCATAAGACAGGAAGCGCTCACAGCGCATGGCCAAAGGATCACAAGAGCGCAGACTCCTGTACAGCAACTAACAACGCTCAGGAAGCTGCGCCCATGCAAAAAGGTGTTGTTTTCGACACCTGTGCTGCTTTTCTTTAAAAAGACAAGTCACGCCTCCACTACTGTTAAACAGTATAATGGGCTAAATAGTCTACGTGTTGCATTCAGCTTGTGCAAGTAGACAAATTAATAGAGCAACCTTTTACTTGTGCAGCATTAATGCTGCAGAAGGAGTGGCTCTTGTTCTTTGTAACACCTGAGGGGGGGTTAAAGGTAACCTTTGAAATTGGTTCAACTAGGCTTCGGCCTACACTCTGCTCCTCTCCTCCTCCTGCTGACCCTGGGCTCTAACAACGCTAGTTTTTGCCCGGAAATGCTAGCTGCACAGAGAAAAACACCAGCCAATGTGTTAGTGGGGTTCAGCAACGCCAGCTGTTCCCCCGCTGTGTAGCCGGCATCGTGTCCAGCACAAGCCACGCTGGCACAACCGACCAAAAGCTGCCACCAGTGCAGGCTTCGGCCTACACTTTGCTCCTCTCCTCCTCCTCCTGCTGACCCTGGGCTCAAACACCGCTAGTTTTTGCCCGGAAATGCTAGCTGCACAGAGAAAAACACCAGCCAATGTGTTAGTGGGGTTCAGCACCGCCAGCTGTTCCCCTGCTGTGCAGCTTGCAACGTGACCTGCAAACGCCACGCAGGCACATGAACTGAAATTGAAGGGAGCCTGGCCCCCACCCCCAGGTGTTTCTATGTATAACAGCCACCTTGTACAGCAGTACTGCTGCATTTGTACGAGGTGGCTGATGTTTTCTCCTTGCCCACGTGGAACTCAACACGTACAAAATGTGTCTCTTTGAGACCATTCCACTGTCCCTGAGGTGTGACTTTCCTTTCTAATGATACGCAGCACCCCCCTTGGTAGCGCTTCCCGTCTTCTGACATCATTGGTTGGCTACTTGCGCCTGTTCGTCCGCCCTGCCTGAATAAAATGCTCCTCGTTGTCTTAATTATTTTGACTGCGAGGGTGTGATTGATGGGCACGAGCAGTGCATATCTTCGCCTGTCTTAACTCATCTCCTTCAGCCTTCTTCAGACTGTGCAGCCTCATGGCCGCGGCATGCGAGAAGGGATCAGCAGAGGCCGCCCAGTCTGAAGCAGGTGTAAGGACGTGTGTGAGCGGCCAAAATATTTACTGCTCAAGGCCACGAATCCCAGCACCGCAGTGTGGCTTTATGAAAAGACACTGTGGGTCTGGGATTTATGGCCATCGTTAACCGCACCGGCCAACATGAAATGATGTCATAAGATGGGCAGCGCTAACAGGGCATTGCCAAGGGATAACACAAGAGCGCAGACTCCTGTACAGCAAATAACAACGCTCAGGAAGCTGCTCCAAGCACCAAGGCGTTATTTTGGACACCTGTGCTGCGTCTCATCAAAAAACCAAGTCACGCATCCACTACAGTTTGACTGTAGAATGGGGTAAATTGTGTATGTCTTTCATTCAGCGTGTGCAAGTAGACAAATTAATAGAGCAACCTTTCACTTGTGCAGCATTAATACTGCACAAGGTGTGTCTCTTGTACTTTGTAACACCTGAGGGGGGGGTTAAAGGTTTCCTTTGAAATTGGTTCAACTAAGCTTCGGCCTACACTCTGCTCCTCTCCTCCTCCTCCTGCTTCAACACGGGCTCTAACATCGCTAGTTTTTGCCCGCAAGTGCTAGCTGCACAGAGAAAAACACACGCCATTGTGTTAGTGGGGTTCAGCAACGCCAGCTGTTCCCCCAGTGTGTAGCCGGCAAAGTGTCCTGCAAACGCAACGCAGACACAAAGCTGCCTCCAGTGCAGGCTTCGGCCTACACTCATCTCCCCCTGCTTACCCTTTGCTCCAACACCGCTAGTTGGGGCTCTAGGAAGACAATCTTTAATAGGCAAGGCAACGCATCCGGGTTCCAGCACCGCCAGCTGGTTCTCGGCAGTGTTCTTGTCACAGGTACTCCCTCGTGCCAAGCCTGGTTTCAGCACCGTCAGCTGTTTCCGGGTTGTGTCAACTTCACTGAGACGCCTATGCTTGCCCCGTCGTGGTGCGGTCGAGTTAGCCAACTCCAGGGTGCCTCCAGTTTAGGAGCTTCCTATGTGGGCTGCGTGAACTGGTAGTCAAGGCTGGTTCTGTAGTGCCAGTAGGCCCAGCTCCCCCTGTAGGACTGTTGGGGTTCGGTAACTGCGGCTGCCTCGCGGCCTAGCTGTTCTCTCCTCTCCTGTGGACCTTGGGGTCCACCACCTGGTTCCAGCACCGTCAGCTGGTTCCGGGCCGAGCCTTTGGCTTAGGTGCCTCCTCCTGGGTATCCGAGTTCCGCCAACGCCAGGCGGTCCTTGGTAGTGCTTTTAAGCGCGGGCACCTACAGCTTAGTAACCGGGTTCCAGCACCGTCAGCTGGTCCTCGGTCGTGCCATTGGCTCTTGCACACTGGGGCAACGCATCCGGGTTCCAGCACCGCCAGCTGGTTCTCGGCAGTGTTTTTGTCACAGGTACTCCCTCGTGCCAAGCCTGGTTTCAGCACCGTCAGCTGTTTCCGGGTTGTGTCAAGCTCACTGAGACACCTATGCTTGCCTCGTCGTGGTGCGGTCGGGTTAGCCAACTCCAGGGTGCCTCCAGTTTAGGAGCTTCCTATGTGGGCTGCGTGAACTGGTAGTCAAGGCTGGTTCTGTAGTGCCAGTAGGCCCAGCTCCCCCTGTAGGACTGTTGGGGTTCGGTAACTGCGGCTGCCTCGCGGCCTAGCTGTTCTCTCCTCTCCTGTGGACCTTGGGGTCCACCACCTGGTTCCAGCACCGTCAGCTGGTTCCGGGCCGAGCCTTTGGCTTAGGTGCCTCCTCCTGGGTATCCGAGTTCCGCCAACGCCAGGCGGTCCTTGGTAGTGCTTTTAAGCGCGGGCACCTACAGCTTAGTAACCGGGTTCCAGCACCGTCAGCTGGTCCTCGGTCGTGCCATTGGCTCTTGCACACTGGGGCAACGCATCCGGGTTCCAGCACCGCCAGCTGGTTCTCGGCAGTGTTTTTGTCACAGGTACTCCCTCGTGCCAAGCCTGGTTTCAGCACCGTCAGCTGTTTCCGGGTTGTGTCAAGCTCACTGAGACACCTATGCTTGCCTCGTCGTGGTGCGGTCGGGTTAGCCAACTCCAGGGTGCCTCCAGTTTAGGAGCTTCCTATGTGGGCTGCGTGAACTGGTAGTCAAGGCTGGTTCTGTAGTGCCAGTAGGCCCAGCTCCCCCTGTAGGACTGTTGGGGTTCGGTAACTGCGGCTGCCTCGCGGCCTAGCTGTTCTCTCCTCTCCTGTGGACCTTGGGGTCCACCACCTGGTTCCAGCACCGTCAGCTGGTTCCGGGCCGAGCCTTTGGCTTAGGTGCCTCCTCCTGGGTATCCGAGTTCCGCCAACGCCAGGCGGTCCTTGGTAGTGCTTTTAAGCGCGGGCACCTACAGCTTAGTAACCGGGTTCCAGCACCGTCAGCTGGTCCTCGGTCGTGCCATTGGCTCTTGCACACTGGGGCAACGCATCCGGGTTCCAGCACCGCCAGCTGGTTCTCGGCAGTGTTTTTGTCACAGGTACTCCCTCGTGCCAAGCCTGGTTTCAGCACCGTCAGCTGTTTCCGGGTTGTGTCAAGCTCACTGAGACACCTATGCTTGCCTCGTCGTGGTGCGGTCGGGTTAGCCAACTCCAGGGTGCCTCCAGTTTAGGAGCTTCCTATGTGGGCTGCGTGAACTGGTAGTCAAGGCTGGTTCTGTAGTGCCAGTAGGCCCAGCTCCCCCTGTAGGACTGTTGGGGTTCGGTAACTGCGGCTGCCTCGCGGCCTAGCTGTTCTCTCCTCTCCTGTGGACCTTCGGGTCCACCACCTGGTTCCAGCACCGTCAGCTGGTTCCGGGCCGAGCCTTTGGCTTAGGTGCCTCCTCCTGGGTATCCGAGTTCCGCCAACGCCAGGCGGTCCTTGGTAGTGCTTTTAAGCGCGGGCACCTACAGCTTAGTAACCGGGTTCCAGCACCGTCAGCTGGTCCTCGGTCGTGCCATTGGCTCTTGCACACTGGGGCAACGCATCCGGGTTCCAGCACCGCCAGCTGGTTCTCGGCAGTGTTTTTGTCACAGGTACTCCCTCGTGCCAAGCCTGGTTTCAGCACCGTCAGCTGTTTCCGGGTTGTGTCAAGCTCACTGAGACACCTATGCTTGCCTCGTCGTGGTGCGGTCGGGTTAGCCAACTCCAGGGTGCCTCCAGTTTAGGAGCTTCCTATGTGGGCTGCGTGAACTGGTAGTCAAGGCTGGTTCTGTAGTGCCAGTAGGCCCAGCTCCCCCTGTAGGACTGTTGGGGTTCGGTAACTGCGGCTGCCTCGCGGCCTAGCTGTTCTCTCCTCTCCTGTGGACCTTGGGGTCCACCACCTGGTTCCAGCACCGTCAGCTGGTTCCGGGCCGAGCCTTTGGCTTAGGTGCCTCCTCCTGGGTATCCGAGTTCCGCCAACGCCAGGCGGTCCTTGGTAGTGCTTTTAAGCGCGGGCACCTACAGCTTAGTAACCGGGTTCCAGCACCGTCAGCTGGTCCTCGGTCGTGCCATTGGCTCTTGCACACTGGGGCAACGCATCCGGGTTCCAGCACCGCCAGCTGGTTCTCGGCAGTGTTTTTGTCACAGGTACTCCCTCGTGCCAAGCCTGGTTTCAGCACCGTCAGCTGTTTCCGGGTTGTGTCAAGCTCACTGAGACACCTATGCTTGCCTCGTCGTGGTGCGGTCGGGTTAGCCAACTCCAGGGTGCCTCCAGTTTAGGAGCTTCCTATGTGGGCTGCGTGAACTGGTAGTCAAGGCTGGTTCTGTAGTGCCAGTAGGCCCAGCTCCCCCTGTAGGACTGTTGGGGTTCGGTAACTGCGGCTGCCTCGCGGCCTAGCTGTTCTCTCCTCTCCTGTGGACCTTGGGGTCCACCACCTGGTTCCAGCACCGTCAGCTGGTTCCGGGCCGAGCCTTTGGCTTAGGTGCCTCCTCCTGGGTATCCGAGTTCCGCCAACGCCAGGCGGTCCTTGGTAGTGCTTTTAAGCGCGGGCACCTACAGCTTAGTAACCGGGTTCCAGCACCGTCAGCTGGTCCTCGGTCGTGCCATTGGCTCTTGCACACTGGGGCAACGCATCCGGGTTCCAGCACCGCCAGCTGGTTCTCGGCAGTGTTTTTGTCACAGGTACTCCCTCGTGCCAAGCCTGGTTTCAGCACCGTCAGCTGTTTCCGGGTTGTGTCAAGCTCACTGAGACACCTATGCTTGCCTCGTCGTGGTGCGGTCGGGTTAGCCAACTCCAGGGTGCCTCCAGTTTAGGAGCTTCCTATGTGGGCTGCGTGAACTGGTAGTCAAGGCTGGTTCTGTAGTGCCAGTAGGCCCAGCTCCCCCTGTAGGACTGTTGGGGTTCGGTAACTGCGGCTGCCTCGCGGCCTAGCTGTTCTCTCCTCTCCTGTGGACCTTGGGGTCCACCACCTGGTTCCAGCACCGTCAGCTGGTTCCGGGCCGAGCCTTTGGCTTAGGTGCCTCCTCCTGGGTATCCGAGTTCCGCCAACGCCAGGCGGTCCTTGGTAGTGCTTTTAAGCGCGGGCACCTACAGCTTAGTAACCGGGTTCCAGCACCGTCAGCTGGTCCTCGGTCGTGCCATTGGCTCTTGCACACTGGGGCAACGCATCCGGGTTCCAGCACCGCCAGCTGGTTCTCGGCAGTGTTTTTGTCACAGGTACTCCCTCGTGCCAAGCCTGGTTTCAGCACCGTCAGCTGTTTCCGGGTTGTGTCAAGCTCACTGAGACACCTATGCTTGCCTCGTCGTGGTGCGGTCGGGTTAGCCAACTCCAGGGTGCCTCCAGTTTAGGAGCTTCCTATGTGGGCTGCGTGAACTGGTAGTCAAGGCTGGTTCTGTAGTGCCAGTAGGCCCAGCTCCCCCTGTAGGACTGTTGGGGTTCGGTAACTGCGGCTGCCTCGCGGCCTAGCTGTTCTCTCCTCTCCTGTGGACCTTCGGGTCCACCACCTGGTTCCAGCACCGTCAGCTGGTTCCGGGCCGAGCCTTTGGCTTAGGTGCCTCCTCCTGGGTATCCGAGTTCCGCCAACGCCAGGCGGTCCTTGGTAGTGCTTTTAAGCGCGGGCACCTACAGCTTAGTAACCGGGTTCCAGCACCGTCAGCTGGTCCTCGGTCGTGCCATTGGCTCTTGCACACTGGGGCAACGCATCCGGGTTCCAGCACCGCCAGCTGGTTCTCGGCAGTGTTTTTGTCACAGGTACTCCCTCGTGCCAAGCCTGGTTTCAGCACCGTCAGCTGTTTCCGGGTTGTGTCAAGCTCACTGAGACACCTATGCTTGCCTCGTCGTGGTGCGGTCGGGTTAGCCAACTCCAGGGTGCCTCCAGTTTAGGAGCTTCCTATGTGGGCTGCGTGAACTGGTAGTCAAGGCTGGTTCTGTAGTGCCAGTAGGCCCAGCTCCCCCTGTAGGACTGTTGGGGTTCGGTAACTGCGGCTGCCTCGCGGCCTAGCTGTTCTCTCCTCTCCTGTGGACCTTCGGGTCCACCACCTGGTTCCAGCACCGTCAGCTGGTTCTCGGCAGTGTCTTTTGCTCTTGTACCTTCTGCTCCCCATCCTGGTTCCAGTACCGTCAGCTGGTTCCGGGCAGAGCCTTTGGCTTAGGTGCCTCCTTCTGGGTATCCAAGTTCCACCAACGTCAGGTGGTCCTTGGTAGTGCTTTCAGGCACGGGTACCTCCTGCTTAGTAACCGGGTTCCAGTAACGTCAGCTGGTCCTCGGTAGTTCCATTGGCTCTTGGACCTTCGGCTACCCATCCGGGTTCCAGTACCGTCAGCTGGTTCTCGGCAGTGTCTTTTGCTCTTGTACCTTCTGCTCCCCATCCTGGTTCCAGTAACGTCAGCTGGTTCCGGGCAGAGCCTTTGGCTTAGGTGCCTCCTTCTGGGTATCCGAGTTCCGTCAACGTCAGGCGGTCCTTGGTAGTGCTTTTTAGCACGGGTACCTCCTGCTTAGTAACCGGGTTCCAGTAACGTCAGCTGGTCCTCGGTAGTTCCATAGGCTCTTGAACCTTCGGGTAGCCATCCGAGTTCCAGTTCCATCAGCTGGTTCTTGGCATTTTCTCAGCCTTCTTGTACCTTCTGCTACATTTCCAAGTTGAAGACCCTAACGTCGACGACCCGGAAGACCACCACGATGACGACGACACGGAAGACCACCCCGATGACGACGACGACGACGGCGGAGACGACGACGGCGGAGATGACGACACTGGAGACGACGACCCTGGAGACGACAACATGGAAGACCGAGAAGCAGAAGAACAAGAGGCTGCAGAACAAAGAGCAGAAGAACATTAAGCATAAGACTTAATATCAGAGCAAAAGATATTATCTAAATTATATGCAGAAGAAGACTAAGCAGTGTATGGGGGTGAGTCCGTTCCTCCTCGTGGTGCCCCTGGATAAAGCCTGATGCTGCAGGCCAAACTGAACGCGGACAAATGTAACTTTTGTGACTGGCAGAACGGAAGGTGTAATCTTCAAACTTTTATAGATAACAACTACGGGAATGCCTGTCACAAATGAGAATATGATGAAGAAGTAGAATAGGAAGAATAATAACAGTGGAATAAAAAGAATATGTAGAATAAGAAGAATAATAATAGTTGAATAAAATGAATATGAAGAATGTAATAAAAAAAAAAAAATAGGTAGAAGATGAAGAAGAAGATGAATAAGGTGAAGAAGTTGATGTCAAAGATGCTGATGATGATGAAGATGAAAGTGTGGGAAAAGAAAAAAAAAAAGAAAAAAAAGAAGGGGAAGGGCGTGGAATAGTGAAACATCAATATCTGACAAAATAAAAAAAAAATTTACATAGTCAATATCTTTGTCACTCCGAACGTCTTAAAAAAAAACAAAAAACATGCTATTCTATTTGATTGGGATAAACCTCTATGACTTTAATGTCTCCGCCACCTCCCCAAATACATCCGGCATTATTCTTAGTTGTTTTCCTTCATGTAGAATGAACCTACAAGGAAAGAAAGGGTTTATTTTAATTCCGATATTTTGGTCCCATTGACTTGCATTGGGATCGGGTATCGGTATCGGCGATATCCGATATTTTTTGAATATCGGCCGATCCAAACCGATACCGATACTTTCCGATATCGGAAGGTATCGCTCAACACTAGTCAGTACATGAATACGGCAACAAAACCATCGTCAGTACATGAATTCGGTGCCTGAGTCACCATGAGTACACGAATGCGGCATCAGAACCACCGTCAGTGCATGAATGCGGCACCAGAACCACAGTCAGTACATGAATGCAGCATCAGAACCACAGTCAGTACATGAAGGCAGCATCAGAACCACAGTCAGTACATGAATTCGGCATCAGAACCACCGTCAGTACATGAATGCGGCATCAGAACCATCGTCAGTACATGAATGCAGCATCAGAACCACAGTCAGTACATGAATGCAGCACCAGAACAAGCGTCAGTACAGGAATGCGGCGCCAGAACAAATGTAATGTCAGGTCATCCCCGTATATCAATGTATTCCTTGAACCTACAATTCCCAGTATACCCTTAACAATGGTAACGACATACTGGGAATTGTTACCAGCCATAAGACTGCCGACCATACAGGAACCACAGCACTGATAAGAATTAGTATCACAAAAAAACATTTATATACAGGTACCTTATAGGTGACATCTTCTCTGATAGGGGTTATCCTTGTAGTACAGACGCCATCATGAGAGTCATGTCTCTTCAAAATAACCCCCCTATAGTGCCACTCTCCACAATACAACCCCCCACACACACACTGACCCTCTCCATAACCCCCTCCCCCTGGGCCCCCCTCCATAATATTCCCCCTACTCTGTACCTCTCCAAAATATCCCCCAAACTGCCCCTTTGCATAATATTCCCTCCACACTGCTGCCCTCTTTGGAAAGAGTACCCACCTCACTATACTGTGCCTATTTTCACAATCCCGGACCATACAGCATCCTTTGGTAGGCTGCATGTTGGCAACGCCTGACAGAGGGTTGTGATAAACTCCAAGCACTGATTAGACAAGAATGGGCGATCGCCAGTCAGGATTTGGCCCAGAAGCCGATATCTAAGGGCTGAAGTTATGAAAATAAGGGCAAACTCTGTAAATATTGAGACTTTACAGAAACTTCCTTTATTTGGAAATAAGAGATTAAAAACCTTATGAAATGCTGAGGTCTAAAGGTAAGGTTTCTCCTTGTGGAGAGCGACATACCAGCTCTGGCTTGTCAAGGTAAGGAGGCTAATTCGCCGTGCAATGCTCCTTTGGGAAATTTAATATGCAAATTGCCTCTTCTGAGAAAAAGAGGACTTAAACTCTACAGCGCCACCTGTTGGAAGTAGCGATCCTACAAGTCACAATCAACCCTTTAACGAGCCTTACAATATTTGGCTTTTATCCTAAGTCATATTTCATGACTCGTTAAAGGGTTGATTGTGACTTATAGGATCGCTACTTCCAACAGGTGGCGCTATAGAGTTCAAGTCCTCTTTTTCTCTGAAGAGGCAACTTGCATATGAAACCCTGATAACTGTCCTTCATTAATAGAAAGAATGGACTAAAAGATCAAAAAAACGGAATCAGCAAAAGTTTCAAAACTTTTGCCCATGACTGCACTTAGCTTGTTAAGACTCAATATGAACAGCAGGTCAGGCTCCATTACATTGTATGGTAGGAAGCAGACAACTATAGACGATTCTGCACCTATGGCGGCGTGACTTCTCCACATATACTGTAGGTGCTAAACAGAACCTTGGGTGAACAGATCCATCCATATTTATGAAGCCTGACCCCCGTTTATAAGCACAATATATTCTGCCTCTACAAAGAGAAGGTGAAAACATAGACCAGAGTATAGTACAATAGTGCATTATGTGGCGTATACAGTCAGTAAACTTGTGTACTTACCATAGATGTCCACTAGAGGTCTCTGTTCTTAAAGGGATACTAGCACATGATGCTTTGGAGCGCACATACGGAGGAGCGCTGTACACAGCGATTTATATACACAAACGTCAGCCAGTATGGCGGAGGGAAACAATACACAACCTAAAAGATTGGAGCACATCGGGATATGTATATTTAAGGGGTTGACAACTACTTTGACATGGATGACCTATCAGTGGGGGGCTTACACTCAGCACCCCCACTGATCAGATCAGCATTTGGTGGCCAAGAATTGTAGTTTAGCTTCTATTCATGTGAATACAGTTTTTTTCAGAGTATGAAGAGGAGATCAAAGAAACAAAAAAATAATCAGTTGTAGAGAAAAGTTTTATTTGCATTAATGACAAAAAACGTGACAACTTTTTACACCCAGACCAGTCATTCTCCCTGGCGGCGGCCTGTTCTTCTCACGCCTGGATATTGCTCTTTGCGGTGTACGCTGTGTAGTATAGTAATATACCGATCAGTCCGGCCAACACTTCTGTGGATACCCAAGGACCGTTCCACGCACCCTGAAAGCAGAAGAATACCGGTTACTAACCCTCGAGATAGCAGGCAGGAGAGCCGGAGGCTTCAAGCAGCGAGGGGACGACAAAGGGGGACGTCATCCATGGTGAGTGTAGAGAATGGCTTGGCACGGATTCCACAGGGGGCTTCTAAGATCCGCACCTGCTCAGTGGACTTGTGTCATGCATTTCGGCAGTTATACAAACTATACTTTTCCTAAACGATGGTGCGGCTGCTGGGATCTAATAGATCGGAAACAGGACATTTTCAAGGCATACTAGGAATAGGGAGACAAACCTAACAGATTTCCAATAACCCCTTAAGGACACAGTTAATTTTCATTTTTACGCTATAGTTTTTTTCCTCCTTTTCTTCAGAGTCAGAACATTTTTGTTTATCGGTCGACATGGCAACGTGAGAGCTTGTTTTTTTTGTACAAAAGAAGTTGTAGATTTGATTGACCACATTAATGTTACCATCCTCCGGGTAAATAATAATAACGAAAAAAAAAAAATGACGCTGGAAAGTTTTCACCCTGGCAGCCCAAGGATTGTAGGTAAGTCCTCAAGAAGACTCTCCAGCTCAGTCCGATTATGGAAATACCAGGTGTTCAAATAATTATTATTTAAAGGGAACCTGTCACCCCGTTTTTTCAGATTGAGATAAAAATACTGTTAAATAGGGCCTGCGCTGTGCGTTACAATAGTGCATGTAGTGTACCCTGATTCCCCACCTATGCTGCGAAATACATTACCAAAGTCGCCGTTTTCGCCTGTCAATCAGGCTGGTCAGGTCAGGTGGGCGTGGTGACATCGCTGTTTCTTCCCCAGTTTTCCGTTGGTGGCGTAGTGGTGTGCGCATGTCCAAGTGCCGAATCCACTGCGCGCAGGTGAAGAAAAAGCGCACGATCTGCGCTATTACCCTTGTCATCGGTGGGGGTGGCCATCTTCCTGAGGCCGCGCGTGCGCAGATGGAGTGCTCTGCTGCACGGGGCTTCAGGAAAATGTCCGCGGGATGCCGCACGTGCGCAGATGGAGATCGCGGTGGCCATTTTCCTGAAGCCGAGATGCAAACTCGGCTTTGGGAAAATAGCCGCCGCGATCTCCATCTGCACACGCGCGGCATCCCGCGGGCATTTTCCTGAAGCCCCGTGCAGCAGAGCACTCCATCTGCGCACGCGCGGCCTCAGGAAGATGGCCGCCCCCACCGATGACAAGGGTAATAGCGCAGATCGTGTGCTTTTTCTTCACCTGCGTGCAGTGGATTCGGCACTTGGACATGCGCACACCACTACGCCACCAACGGAAAGCTGGGGAAGAAACAGCGATGTCACTATGCCCACCTGACCTGACCAGCCTGATTGACAGGCGAAAACGGCGACTTTGGTAATGTATTTCGCAGCATAGGTGGGGAATCAGGGTACACTACATACACTATTGTAACGCACAGCGCAGGCCCTATTTAACAGTATTTTTATCTCAAACTGAAAAAACGGGGTGACAGGTTCCCTTTAACCCCTTACCGGCATCGGACGTACTATACCGTCCGATGCCGGCTCCCCTGCTTTGATGCAGGGCTCCGTGGTGAGCCCGCACCAAAGCCGGGACATGTCAGCTGTTTTGAACAGCTGACATGTGCCCGTAATAGGCGCGGGCAGAATCGCGATCTGCCCGCACCTATTAACTAGTTAAATGCTGCTGTCAAACGCAGACAGCGGCATTTAACTACCGCTTCCGGCCGGGCGGCCGGAAATGACGTCATCGCCGACCCCCGTCACATGATCGGGGGTCGGCGATGCTTGTGAATGGTAACCATAGAGGTCCTTGAGACCTCTATGGTTACTGATTGCCCGTCGCTGTGAGCGCCACCCTGTGGTCGGCGCTCACAGCACACGTGCAATTCTGCTACATAGCAGCGATCAGCAGATCGCTGCTATGTGGCAGAGCCGATCGTGCTGTGCCTGCTTCTAGCCTCTCATGGAGGCTATTGAAGCATGGCAAAAGTTAAAAAAAAAAGTTTAAAAAAATGTGAAAATAATAAAAAAAACATAAAAGTTTAAATCACCCCCCTTTCGCCCCAATCAAAATAAATCAATAAAAAAAATATCAAATCTACGCATATTTGGTATCGCCGCGCTCAGAATCGCCCGATCTATCAATTAAAAAAAAGTATTAACCTGATCGCTAAACAGCGTAGCGGGAAAAAAATTCGAAACGCCAGAATTACGTTTTTTTGGTCGCCGCGACATTGCATTAAAATGCAATAACGGGCGATCAAAAGAACGTATCTGCACCGAAATGCTATCATTAAAAACGTCATCTCGGCACGCAAAAAATAAGCCCTCAACCGACCCCAGATGATGAAAAATGGAGACGCTACGAGTATCGGAAAATGGCGCAATTTTTTTTTTTTTTTTTTTAGCAAAGTTTGGAATTTTTTTTCAACACTTAGATAAAAAATAACCTAGTCATGTTTGGTGTCTATGAACTCGTAATGACCTGGAGAATCATAATGGCAGGTCAGTTTTAGCATTTAGTGAACCTAGCAAAAAAGCCAAACAAAAAACAAGTGTGGGATTGCACTTTTTTTGCAATTTCACCGCACTTGGAATTTTTTTCCCGTTTTCTAGTACACGACATGCTAAAACCAATGATGTCATTCAAAAGTACAACTCGTCCCGCAAAAAATAAGCCCTCACATGGCCAAATTGACGGAAAAATAAAAAAGTTATGGCTCTGGGAAGGAGGGGAGCGAAAAACGAACACGGAAAAACGAAAAATCCCCTGGTCATGAAGGGGTTAAGTGGCAAAAAAATATATTAATAATAATAATAAAAAAAAAAAAAAAATATATATATATATATATATATATATATATTCAGATTCTTTGTTAAAAAAAAGAAACCCTAAACATATATATTAAAATTAAATACATAAGAATAAAATTTAAATTAATAATTTTCCATCCATGGAGTTGTGTGAAGGCTCATTTTTGTGAAATCTGTAGATTTCATTTGCATCATTTTCAGACACACACTGTCTTTCAATTGCAACTTTGCAGTTTTTGCTCAGCGCAACAACCAGAAATGTTGGCGTTTCAATTTTCTTCCCCCTTTTACAACATTTTGATAGACGGAACTAAATATGATTTTTTTTTTAATTATCATTTTACTGTTAGAGGAAGATGCTGGTTGTACAATGTAGCCGATTTAGGCCTTATGTGAGCGTGCTCAGCTCCTGCCACCGCTCCATACACCCCGTACCATGATATAATAGTATGTCATTTACTGGGAAGAAATTAATTAGCCCCCCTCCAAAAAATGTCCAAAATGGACGACTCCTTTATAAGATGACTTCCAAGATGACGATAATTTCCAGACAGCCTCCTGACAAAGGTACCTCTTCACCTCTACTACCTATAAAGTTCTTCCCATGAGCCGACAACCAAGCTTAAATAAAGTGCAAGGTCCGGTGCGATCTAGATCAATGAGTGGTAGCCTTACCCGGTGATCAACATTGACGGTGAAGAGAGGCTTGATCGTGGATCGCCCCCAGACAAAGGGCCACGCGTTTCGGTACCAGGCCTCTCTGGTTCGGTTCTGAGGCTGTCACTGTGGCTAGACCCGGTCCGCGACCCTGCTAAGGGGCGTCCAATAAAGGTGGTGCAGTCTGTCAGTTCCAGATGTTGCTAGTTTCTCATCCCCAGTATGTTTTGGCTAGGACGCACCCGTATGACGGGAAGGCTTGGAGGTCTTCCGGGACCCTAGAGACGCCCCTCTCCCAATGTTGCCCCCTATGTCTTCTTAGGAAATTTAAGGTAGACAGCCAACCTATAATTAACTGTCCTGCGGAGTTTGAAGTAAGGCCTGAAGTCAGTTACTCCCGCGGTGTTCCGGCCACCGGCTACGCGCCTCAGTAGGATGTTGCCTCGGTCTCACGGCACGACTCCTACTGGTACTCCTTTTTGCTAGATCTCGTTTACACTGTTCCACAATATCCTTCCTTTCTTGTCTCTTTCTTAGGATACCGCCGCAAGGAGGTGCAGGCGCGGTTCCGTAACGTTCTGTTCGCTAGGCACCTGCCAGGTTCCCAAGCCTGACAGGGACCCCCCTGTGTCTTCTCACCCCCTGCCACGTGATGTTGCCTGAATCCAACCCAGTCAGCTTCTGACTAACTTTCTATCCAACCCCTAGTTTTACCAGTGTGAGGAGGGGCCCAATAAATAAAGCCTTTTGCTCCCCCTAGTGGCCGGAGTGTGAAGTGTAATGTGTGCTGGTGATACCTGGTCAGGAGAATTCCTTCAGTGCCATCAGACGTACCATCCCTCCCCTTACTGCAACGACCAGATCTCTGGGGCGCTGCAGATGGCAGAGATGTCTTCATTGTTCCTCTGGGCCTAGAGAGTAAGACATATTCATGAGCACACAGAATACAGTACTAGTAGGGAAGATACAACACTGCTCCCTGCTGACCTTTCTCAGAAGACTGTAAGATTCTTCATCAAAGAACTTCACTTCATAAGTGCCGGAGCGAGCGAGGAGACCTGGCGGAAAAGCAAAAACAAGACTATCAGATTATAGCATCTAATAATACGTGTGCAGAAAGTTCTATCAATTAAATGGGTAAAATGGTTTCCAACTCTGCAATTTACCCCTTGTTAAAAGTAATTTCCTCTAGAAAGAACAGAGATTCTTAATTCTATTACTTACTGCTTGTTACCAGCCACCTCCTCTGTAGGCTCAGAAATGGCGGCTCTCGTAGGCAAGGAGTGCATAGTACTTGCACCATCTATGCTTTAGATCTTGCAAGTGCACCCATGGTGCTGGTCGGCTGGTTAGCGCCTTCTCCCAAACTGCAGAAGCAAAGTTGCCTCTGCTTACAGAACTGGAGAATGCACAGGACGATCCAGCAGAGCAACCATGCCGCAGGTCCAAACTGACAATCTTCAGGAGCACAATGTCCTCCCGCAGCAAGCAGGAAGAGGAGCGGTGTGCTCCTGAAGAAAGAAGATGGAACAACCCCTACAGGCACAGTACAAAGAAAGGTAGAATTGTCAGCAAGCAGGAAGAGGAGCGGTGTGCTCCTGAAGAAAGAAGACGGAACAACCCCTACAGGCACAGCACAAAGAAAGGTACAATTGTCAGCAAGCAGGAAGAGGAGCGGTGTGCTCCTGAAGAAAGAAGATGGAACAACCCCTACAGGCACAGCACAAAGAAAGGTAGAATTGTCAGCAGGAAGAGGAGCTGTGCGCTCCTGAAGAAAGAAGATGGAACAACCCCTACAGGCACAGCACAAAGAGAGGTAGAATTGTCAGCAAGCAGGAAGAGGAGCGGTGTGCTCCTGAAGAAAGAAGATGGAACAACCCCTACAGGCACAGCACAAAGAAAGGTAGAATTGTCAGCAAGCAGGAAGAGGAGTGGTGTGCTCCCAAAGAAAGAAGATGAAACACCCCCTACAGGCACAGCACAAAGAAAGGTAGAATTGTCAGCATGCAAGAAGAGGAGCGGTGTGCTTCTGAAGAAAGATGAAACACCCCCTACAGGCACAGCACAAAGAAAGGTAGAATAGTCAGCAGGAAGAGGAGCAGTGTGCTCCTCAAGAAAGAAGATGGCACAACACCTACAGGCACAGCACAAAGAGAGGTAGAATTGTAGAGTAATGAGCACATAAAATGCAGAGGTATGTAACAAAGGAGACAAAGGATATGACAGCCAGGCAGTACATCCCTATAAACTGGATGAGCCAGGGGCAGCACAGCGCTGGCACCATTCCACGCTAGCCGGGTTGGCATGCACACGATTCTTACCTGATATCTCCCGACGTCCTGGCCTCTGGTATCTGGAAATTATTTCCCATTTACATCTGCATAAAGCGCAACGTTCTAGAGAAGGAGACAAGACAGAAGACGTTGGATCAGGACATTTCCCATTATCCACAGAAACACCATCTGCTGTAGTAATAACCCCATAGCAGGAGAATTAAAGAGGTCGTCCTACTTTGGGGGGAGGGTGGGGGCAATCATTTTATTTTTACTTAATGTATTTGAAGCTAAAAATATTTCTTGCATTTAGGTTTCATTAAAAATTTGCAGATTGATTTTTACAGGTCGTCTTCCCGCTTAATGGTAGGGGAAGGAGGAGCAGTGTGCTCCTGAAGATTGACAGCTATGGCAGGGGGCGCGCGCTCCAGTGCCGATAACACAGGCGGCATTGCCCCTCTGGTATTGGAGAAGACGTGCGGGGGCAATAAAGCTCTACAGAAAGCAGCTGTAAGCGTTCACTCTTTGCCTAGGAGACCGGCCACCTCTGAAGCAGCCAGTAACCTCTGCAAAGAGCCGTAACAATGCTGAATTCAAGATGTTCTTTAGATCAAAGATGATTTTTAATAAGAAATTGCAACTTTCCTTGTTTTTAAAAGCACTTTGCTATTTAACAATTGAACTAGAATCGTGGCCCCTTGGCCACACGAAACGCGTAGAAATAAAGTCTATTCTCTATTACAGCTACTTGGACTTCTCTGGTACATTATCCTGACAAGCAAGCAGCGCAGTCTGATGCCCCATTCTCTTCACCTAGCAAAGGAACATGCTAGTACAATGGAGAAATAGTGTGTAAGGTCTAGTACATATCTCCCAACCATCCCGGATCCAGCGGGACTGTCCCAATTTTGACAGTCAGCCCCGCGATCACGGGCTGGATATTAGTTGTCACGCACTGGTTGGGAGGTGTGTAATATCAGCTGGTCAGCTCCCTGAGTCCCTGCACCAGCAGAGCAGCACACCACATATTGGCTGCTCTGTGCGCACAGGACCTGTGATGAGGTCACAGGATGGGAGGAGTCAGGGGATCACATAATCAGGAGGACCTCTGTGTACAGGACTCTGCTGGTTGTCATGGTGCTGGATGAGGGTAAGCGTATGTGTGAAGTCAGGAGGTGTTTACAGTGTGGATGTAGCAGAGCTGTGTGTGTACAAGGTATACAGAGCGGAGCAGAGTGTGCAATGTTTATGGAGTGGAGTCGTGTGTGTGTGAACGAAGTGTACGGAGTGGAGTCGTGTGTACGGAGCTGAGCCGTGTGTGTACAAGGTATACGGAGCGGAGCAGAGTGTGCAATGTGTATGGAGCGGAATCTTGTGTGTGCATGAGGTGTACGGAGTGGAGCCACGTGTGTACGAGGTGTACGGAGCAGAGCCATGTGTGTATGACGTGTACGGAGTGGAGCCGTGTGTACGAGGTATACGGAGCGGAGCCGCGTGTGTACGAGGTTTACGGAGCAGAGCCGTGTGTGTATGACGTGTACGGAGTGGAGCCGTGTGTGTACGAGGTATACGGAGCAGAGCCGCGTGTGTACGAGGTGTACGGAGCAGAGCTGTGTGTGTATGACGTGTATGGAGTGGAGCCATGTGTGTACGAGGTGTACTGAGCAGAGCCGTGTGTGTATGACGTGTACGGAGCAGAGCCGTGTGTGTACGAGGTGTATGGAGCAGAGTCATGTGTGTAAGAGGTGCATGGATCGGAGCAGCTTGTGAAAAATGTATGGAGCGGAGTCATGTGTGTACAAGGTGTTCGGAGCGGAGCTGCGTGTGTACGAGGTGTACGGAGCAGAGCCACGTGTGTACGGAGCGGAGCCGTGTGTGTACAAGGTATACAGAGTGGAGGAGAGTGAGCAATGTGTATGGAGCGGAGTCGTGTGTGTGTACGGAGTGGAGCTGTGTGTGTATGAGGTGTACGGAGCGCAGTCGTGTGTGTGTACGAGGTGTATGGAGAAGAGCCATGTGTGTATGAGGTGTACGGAGCGGAGCAGTGTGTGTACAAGGTATACAGAGCGGAGAAGAGTGTGTAATGTGTATGGAGCGGAGCCGTCTGTGTACGAGGTGTACGGAGCGGAGTCGTGTGTGTGTACGAGGTGTACGGAGTGGAGCCGTGTGTGTATGAGGTGTACGGAGCGGAGTCGTGTGTGTGTACGAGATGTATGGAGAGGAGCCATGTGTGTGTATGAGGTGTATGGAGCGGATTCGTGTGTGTATGAGGTATACGGAGCAGAGCTGCGTGTGTACGAGGTGAACGGAGCAGAGCCACGTGTGTACGGAGCGGAGCCGTGTGTGTACAAGGTATGTGGAGCGGAGCAGAGTGTGCAATGTTTATGGAGCGGAGTCGTGTGTGTGTGTACGAGGTGTACAGAGTGGAGCCGTGTGTGTACGGAGCGGAGTCGTGTGTGTGTATGAGGTGTACGGACTGGAGTCGTGTGTGTGTACGAGGTGTACGGACTGGAGTTGTGTGTGTACGAGGTGTACGGAGCGGTGTCGTGTGTGTGTATGAGGTGTACGGACTGGAGTCGTGTGTGTACGAGGTGTACGGAGTGGAGTCGTGTGTGTGTACGAGGTGTACGGAGCGGAGTCGTGTGTGTGTACGAGGTGTACGGACTGGAGTCGTGTGTGTACGAGGTGTACGGAGCGGAGCCGTGTGTGTACGAGGTGTACGGAGCGGAGCCGTGTATGTACGAGGTGTACGGAGCGGAGCCGTGTGTGTACGAGGCGTACAGAGCGGAGCCGTGTGTGTACGAGGTGTACGCAGCGTCGGACTGGAGCACCTTGGGCCCACCAGAGAAAATCATTCTTGGGGCCCACTATGTAGCTACATAGAAATAGATACAAGACCACCAATTGTGCGGTAAAAAGCGCTAATATCAGGGTATAATATAAGGTAGTTCATGTCTTAATAATGTAGCAAGGGTTGGGGTAGCCCCCTCACAGAATATAATGTAGCCCCCTCATAAAATATAATGCAGTCCCCTCTCATAGAATATAATGCAGCACCCCACAAAATATAATGCAACCCTCTCAGGTATGACACAGTCCCCACCATAGAATATAATGTAGCACCCCCATAGGGTATAATGCAGCCCCCCCTCATATAGTATAATGCCACCCAGCACAGAATATAATGTAGTCCCCTGAGAGAATGCAGTTCCACCACAGAATATAATGCAGCCCCCCCCATAGAGTATACTGTAGCCCCCTCATATAGTATGATGTAGCCCCCATAATATTATGTAGTCCCCTGAGAGAATAATGCAGCCCCACCACAGAATATAATGCAGCCCCCCATAGAGTATACTGTAACCCCTCATATAGTATGATGTAGCCCCCATAATATAATGTAGTACCTTGAGTATAATGCAGTCCCCCCACAGAATATAATGTAGCCCCCCAGGGCCGTATTTAGAGTTTCTGCTGCCCTAGGCACTTTTAGCGCTGCCTCCCCTTTTGGTGAGTATGACACTATCGGCAGTGACTTTGGCAAAAATCGCTGATGTGAAAGTCGCCTTTTGCAGCAGATCGGGCAGTTTTTCTGCATCTGCCGCGTAACGGATCACTTATGGCAACACTGCGTTCGGCCTCAGTCATTCTCTATGGGATTTGCGGCACTTGCCGTGATCTGGCAAATGTGGTACCATACCTCCCAACTTTTGAAGAAGGTATAAAGTTTGCGGCGCACGTAGTTTGCGGCAAATTTTAGGCCACGCCTCTGACTAGACCCATTTCACAACTAGTCACACCCATATCCACGTCCCAACCGCAGCCATTTAGCACTGCTGATCACACTGTTTTATATACAATAATTATAAACAAAAAAATATGGCCACGCAGTGCTCCATACTGTATAATGACATCACATGATGCTCAATACTGTATAACGGCCACCACACATAATGCTCCATAGTGTATAACGGCCACACAGTTCTTCATACTGTATAATGACCACACATGATGCTCAATACTGTATAACGGCCGCACATGATGCTCCATACTGTATAATGATACCACATAATGCTCCATACTGTATAATGATCCCACATAATGCTCCATACTGTATAATGATCCCACATAATGCTCCATACTGTATAATGACCACACATGATGCTCCATACTGTATAACGGCCGCACATGATGCTCCATACTGTATAATGATCCCACATAATGCTCAATACTGTATAATGGCCACACATAATGCTCAATACTGTATAATGACCACAAATGATGCTCCATACTGTATAACGGCCACACATGATGCTCCATACTGTATAATGACCACAAATGATGCTCCATACTGTATAACGGCCACACATGATGCTCCATACTGTATAATGGTCACACATGGTGCTCCATACTGTATAATGGCTACACATGATGCTCCATACTGTATAATGATCCCACATAATGCTCAATACTGTATAATGACCACAAATGATGCTCCATACTGTATAACGGCCGCACATGATGCTCCATACTGTATAACGGCCACACATGATGCTCCATACTGTATAATGACCCCCCTCCTGTATGCATGGCTCATCTCCCTCCTATCCCATATACATAGCTCATATTACCCCTCCTGTATGCATGGCTCATATTCCCCCCTGCATGGCTCATATTCCCCCCTGCATGGCTCATATTCCCCCCTGCATGGCTTATATCCCCCCCTGCATGGCTCATATTCCCCCCTGCATGGCTTATATCCCCCCCTGCATGGCTTATATCCCCCCCTGCATGGCTTATATCCCCCCCCCTGCATGGCTCATATTCCCCCCTGCATGGCTCATATCCCCCCCTGCATGGCTCATATTCCCCCCTGCATGGCTCATATTCCCCCCTGCATGGCTTATATCCCCCCCTGCATGGCTCATATCCCCCCCTGCATGGCTCATATCCCCCCCTGCATGGCTCATATCCCCCCCTGCATGGCTCATATCCCCCCCTGCATGGCTCATATCCCCCCTGCATGGCTCATATTCCCCCCTGTATGCAGGCTTATCTCTCCGCTCCTGCTGGGCGCGCCGGCTTATGTCCTCCTTCATTCCCCCCCCGTTCCCCCGTCCCTCCGTCCCTCATACTCACCTGTCTTCCCACTGCACGGCCGTGCCGACATCCCTCGCGCTCTGTCCCGACTCCAGGCGGCGGCGCCGGCGCAGCACCGCCGGCGCAGCACCTTCTTCCTGCTTGAGCAGTCATGTGACACCGTTCATTAAGATCATGAATATGCGCATATTCATGATCTTAATGAGCGGTGTCACGTGACCGCTCGTGCAGTGCAGACGCCGAGACCATCGCTGGAGCAGGCAGGGTGAGTATTCAAGGCGAGCAGGCGAGCGGGCGGGCGGCGGCGGCGGGGGGGGCCCTGGAGCGGGGGGAGGGCCCTGGAGCGGGGGGAGGCCCTGCCAGCAGATGCCAGTGTCAAGGCCCACCGGAGGATCCTCCGGTTCCCCGGTGGGCCAGTCCGAGCCTGGGTGTACGGAGCTGAGCCGTGTGTGTACGAGGTGTACGGAGCGGAGCCGTGTGTGTACGAGGTGTACGGAGCGGAGCCGTGTGTGTATGAGGTCAGGTCAGGTGTTTTCATTGTCAGAGGCTTTGGCTGAGCTGTTCTAAAACTACATGTCCCAGCATGCCCTTCCTGTGTGCTTATGTTAAGG
This sequence comes from Ranitomeya imitator, assembly GCF_032444005.1. Lineage (NCBI taxonomy): Eukaryota > Metazoa > Chordata > Amphibia > Anura > Dendrobatidae > Ranitomeya > Ranitomeya imitator. The sequence continues at coordinate 193,870,002 of NC_091283.1, forward strand.
CATGCTGGGACTTGTAGTGTTTGAGACCCACAGATTCTCCAGGTCTGTACAATGATGGCAAAACCAAACGTGTATTTTTATTTTTTTTCTATTATTATTTTAGTGCCTTCATTTTTTTTATCTTTTTTTTTTAAATATAAAAATCACTATATCACAGTTTTCTGAGACCTGTATTGTTTTTCTATTTTTCTCTCCATGGGGCTGGTTGAGGTCTTGTTTTTTATTTGTTCCATTTTGGGGTCCATGCAATTTTTTTTAATCATTTTATTTATTTTTTCATTTTTTTGTAGACAAAGGCAGTTATGGCGGTTTATTTTTTATGCCGTTTTTCAGACGCATTATTCTATAAAAATAAACTATTAACCCTTCTGTTATGAGCATTCTTTACAGTATTTTTTGCACATCTGCCCAAAACTTTTGCACAGCACTGTATTTCAAAAACTTATTTTTTTTCCCCAGATGATTAACTTTTTTATTTTTTGGCCGCCCATAAGGGAATGGAATCTGTACTATCATTCTTCAGCATTGTGGTGTGTAGTGATAATCACGGGCTGGGCTTTACAGGAGTACCAAGATGGCGGCAAACCATCATCCGCCAGCGATCGCCTGAATGGACGTCCCAGCACACAAATGACAATGTCCGGCCCTAACTGCAGCGTTTACGTGGCCGTATATCAGTGATCGGAGACGATAGAGGCCGGTGCTGGCTGTGTAACACAGACCTCAGTTACATCATGGAGTGAGAAGAGGCTGAAGGGCCGGTATTCCCTAGAAAGGTAACTGTTAGATCAGTGTGCCCTCCACCACTGGGACCCCCAGCCATGGCTGGATGGGAGCCTTATGTCCCCCATTAGTTTAGCGGTGAGTATCACATGTACATTATGACACTGAAGATGCCCAAAGATAACGGAGGGATATAATCAGTGTTATAGACTTGAATGCTGCACCGTTCAACTCCCCCTGGCCTCCATCTCTAACTACCAATCTGGGGTCCCAGTAGTAAGACCCTCACGGATCTAACAGATATGGTTTATCAACTGGATACTGGAGGACTCCTTTTATAGTGTCTTCTCATTTCAGACACTTATGGCAGCCGTGGTTTCCTGACATCACGTTATCCTCTCTGATCTGATCTCTTACTCCCCATAGGTGCTGCCTGCAGCATGGACCCAGCGCAGGGACTATTCATCGGTAAGTGATGAGCTGGGACGCCATCAAACCCTTGTCCTAAACTTGTGCCAAAAATGACCCCTCAAACCACTGAAGAGCCACCGCCTCTGGGCCAGATCCTCCCAACTCTGACCGGACCACCCGTGGAATGCGACTCATGCCATTGATTGACTTACATGACGTCCATTGGGCGGCGATGTGCATTGGGCGGCGATGAGCATTGGGCGGGGATGCGCGTTTCTTCCCGCCTGGCCACATGGTCCATTGCACATATTCATCGCACCTCATGAGTGGCCTTGTCAACCCCAGAAGATCCAGATTTACTTCAGGTCATTCTTCTGCATAAAGTCTCTCCAGACCCCAATACATAATTAATGGAAGGCTTGGAAGGGGTTAAAAATAATAAATATATTTTTTTTTTGCTCTTTCCAGTCCTTTTATCCAATAAATGTTTTCAGAGAAGGTCTGATTCGCATCTAGACCAAATCTAATCCGCTGTTTGATTCTGACGAATTTCGACAAATCTCTCCCCAGAGGCTTTACACCAAACCATTGCAGAAATGTTGTGAATTCTGTGGCAGAGCTCCCTCCTGTGGTCACAAGTGGTAATTCGGCTGATTCTCTCTGTGAGCTTCTGTTGGTGGAGGAAAGTGGTATTGCGGCTTCTGAGTTTCCTACCTCAGGTGATGTGGTGAGGTCGTTAGGTACTGCTCTACTTAACTCCACCTAATGCTTTGATCCTGGCTTCCTGTCAATGTTCCAGTGTTGGACTAGTTTTTCCCTGGATCATTCCTGTGGCCTGCTGCTCTGCATAGCTAAGTTCTTCTTTGCTATTTGTTTGCTATTTTTTCTGTCCAGCTTGTCTAATTGTTTTGCTGGAAGCTCTGGGACGCAAAGGGTGTACCTCCGTGCCGTTAGTTCGGTACGGAGGGTCTTTTTGCCCCCTTTGTGTGGTTTCCTTTAGGGTTTTGTGTAGACCGCAAAGTTATCTTTCCTATCCTCGCTCTGTTAAGAAAGTCGGGCCTCACTTTGCTGAATCTATTTCATCCCTACGTTTGTCTTTTCATCTTACTCACAGTCATTATATGTGGGGGGCTGCCTTTTCCTTTGGGGTATTTCTCTGAGGCAAGGTAGGCTTATTTTCTATCTTCAGGCTAGTTAGTTTCTCAGGCTGTGCCGAGTTGCATAGGCAGAGTTAGGCGCAATCCACGGCTGCCTCTAGTGTTGTTTGGAGAGGATTAGGGATTGCGGTCTGCAGAGTTCCCACGTCTCAGAGCTCGTTCTATGATTTTGGGTTATTGTCAGATCACTGTATGTGCTCTGACCGCTATGTCCATTGTGGTACTGAATTGCCTATCATAACACAGAAAACAGGTTTATCAATCCAGTATTCAGACATGTATATGCAGCGCCCCAGGGTCCTGGTCGTTGCAGTAATATCATTCTCCTCTAGGGGGGAGTGATGTTACGTGTGGAGGCAATAAAGGAGATCTCTTTGACAGGTACCACAAACATACAACACATCTCATACTCCAGTCCACCAGGGGAGCTATGCTCCTGTTTATTAGAGCACTCTTCACACTTAGGTAAAACGGGTGGCCTGGAGAGGAAGTTAGTTAGTTGCTGGCTGAGCTTCGCTCAGGTAGTTGGTCCCTGACAGGAGTGGGAGCCTGTCAGAGGCCTAGACAGAAGGTCACGGAGCTGTGCCTGGCCTGAGTGCAGCAGTTCCTAAGAAAGGACACGAAAAGAGAACTGTATTGTAGAGAGTGAGAAGAAGTCATAGCAAAGGAGAGGATACCAGAAGGAGTACTGCCCTGCACAGACTGCTTCCTTCTGAGGTGCAGGATCCCGGTAGTCGGAACACCGAGGGAGCAACAGTCCTTTATGCCTTGCTCCAGAGACCAGCAGGACAGCTAATTGTAAGTTATTGATCTGCCCCATACCCAGGAGGTAAGGTGGCACCCACGAGAGGTCGGGGCATGATAGAGTCCCTGTAAAAAGCCTCAAGCCAACGGTCATACGGGTTTGTCCTATCCATCTGGGGGACAGAAAGAGAGATAACATCGATAACATCTACAACATCTGTGAGGACCTTATGAGACGCTTAGCAGTAAGGTACTACAACACCAAGGTGCTAGAGGAAGGCTACTGATTTCCACCTGGATAAGGGGAATCTGGATTTGCCTCCAAACTGGCCGGACTCTGCCTACCCTGTGATCTGGTGCCCTGGACTGTGAATGCTGAAGTCTTCAGCAAAGGTAAAGAGACTGCAATCTTGTGTCCTCGTTCTTCACTGCGCCTCACACCATCTACACACTGGGAAGCCCTGGGGACACACTTCACCTGTGGGAAGGTATACCATCTAGCTGCCATAACATCACCCCAGCGGGCCCCTAAGCAGCGTCGGTCACCCTGACCGAATACCACAGGTGGTGTCACGAAAATTTCCCCTTTAAAGACCGTTCCCTTTAACCACGGACATCCCGAAGGCCACGGACCAGGTCAGCCACCGTGACATCCCCCTTGAGAACCGAAGGACCCGGTACCGAGTACCCGCTGCCCTTGGGGGCTCTCCATATACAGCAAATAAAGGGTAAAAACCAATAAGAAGCACAACCGTGCTCTGTAAGGTGCCTAGTGTGGCCGGCCGTGACAAGAGGCAGTCGCCCTCTTATGCTCTCACTATAGAGAATTATTCCCAGTCCTGTAGTAAAGTGTATAATGGCCACATGTATATAAATAAAGCAAGATACATGTATATAAATAGCTAATATTGATAATACAGTGTGCACAGTTGGCAGCATACCCGAACTTGTCAGCAGTCTCTAAGTGTTTTGCCGCCCTGGGGACTTCTTCAGGGGTGAATAAATTTGCTATATTTTTTATTTTCATATAATGTTGATATTTATTCCCAGGATAGAGTCTTAATGGGACAACAATAGGGAAGGGGGCGAGATGTGGGGGTAGTGTGAGAATAGGACACACTAAATATGAGGTGACCAGGAGATGGTAAAGTTTGTAACGAGTAAGTGATCAACTGTGTCAAAGGCAGAGGTCGGGTCTGTTGCAGAGTGCGTCTTCTTGCAGTCACCGCTGTACTTAGGAAAGCTTCAATCAGCAAGATATCTTGAGTAAACAGTATTTACTTCATACTGGATAAACATGAGATACAATTCAGTGTCACACAGTCCGTGCACTGAAGACAACACATTCATGAAGAAAAGCAAAACCGAAAGTAAGAAAAGCAACCAACCACTGAGAGCTTCCCTCCCCACATTACAGCAAGTATATAACTTTACACACTATCGCCATCTGCTGTCTGGTTAGTATAAAGTCCTCCTTTCACTTATAATAAGTCCCAATCTGTTGCATATGCCAACACCCTTTCTCAACAGTAAGGACTTATTCAATCAAACCCAACTTTTTTATTAGTCTCTGATGTTTATCAGCATTCAACGCCTTCGTGAAAATGTCTGCTGTCATTTCTTCAGTAGGACAGTACTCTAACTTCAAGACTCCGTGTTCCTGATGATCTCTCAAGAAATGACATTTCACATCAATATGCTTGGTTCTTGGATTGACTCTTTCCATCTGAGCAAGAACAAGACATCCTTGATTGTCCTCTTTCAGTTTTGTTGGTGCCAACTGTGGTTGTCCTAATTCTGTCAACAGTTGTCTTAACCACAGTACTGTTATGTTTGCTAATGACAGGTGTTATGAAGGCAATCCAGAAACACAGGGTGCTTAGCGATCAGAGCGCACACAGTGATCTGACAAATACCCAAAAATACAAGAACGAGCTCTGAGACGTGGAAACTCTGTAGACTGCACACCTGATCCTATCCTAAACACAACTAAAAGCGGCTGTGGATTGCGCCTAACAACTACCTAGGCAACTCGGCACAGCCTAAGAAACTAGCTAGCCTGAAGATAGAAAAATAGGCCTGACTTGCCCCAGAGAAATTCCCCAAAGGAAAAGGCAGCCCCCCACATATAATGACTGTGAGTAAGATGAAAAGACAAAACGTAGGGATGAAATAGATTCAGCAAAGTGGGGCCCGATATTCTAGGACAGAGCGAGGACAGTAAAGCGAACTTTGCAGTCTACAAAAAACCCTAAAGCAAAACCACGCAAAGGGGCAAAAAAAACCCACCGTGCCGAACTAACGGCACGGCGGTACACCCTTTGCGTCTCAGAGCTTCCAGCAAAACAAAAGACAAGCTGGACAGAAAAAAAGCAACAAAAAAGCAAAAAGCACTTAGCTATACAGAGCAGCAGGTCACAGGAACAATCAGGAGAAGCTCAGATCCAACACTGAAACATTGACAAGGAGCAAGGATAGCAGCATCAGGCGGAGTTAAGTAATGAAGCAGTTAACGAGCTCACCAGAACACCTGAGGGAGGAAGCTCAGAAGCTGCAGTACCACTTGTGACCACAGGAGTGAATTCAGCCACAGAATTCACAACAGTACCCCCCCCTTGAGGAGGGGTCACCGAACCCTCACCAGAGCCCCCAGGCCGACCAGGATGAGCCGCATGAAAGGCACGAACAAGATCGGAAGCATGAACATCAGAGGCAAAAACCCAGGAATTATCTTCCTGAGCATAACCCTTCCATTTAACCAGATACTGGAGTTTCCGTCTAGAAACACGAGAATCCAAAATCTTCTCCACAATATACTCCAACTCCCCCTCCACCAAAACCGGGGCAGGAGGCTCAACAGATGGAACCATAGGTGCCACGTATCTCCGCAACAACGACCTATGGAATACATTATGTATGGAAAAGGAGTCTGGGAGGGTCAAACGAAAAGACACAGGATTGAGAACCTCAGAAATCCTATACGGACCAATAAAACGAGGTTTAAATTTAGGAGAGGAAACCTTCATAGGAATATGACGAGAAGATAACCAAACCAGATCCCCAACACGAAGTCGGGGACCCACACGGCGTCTGCGATTAGCGAAAAGTTGAGCTTTCTCCTGGGACAAGATCAAATTGTCCACTACCTGAGTCCAGATCTGCTGCAACCTATCCACCACAGAATCCACACCAGGACAGTCCGAAGACTCAACCTGTCCTGAAGAGAAACGAGGATGGAACCCAGAATTGCAAAAAAATGGAGAAACCAAGGTAGCCGAGCTGGCCCGATTATTAAGGGCGAACTCAGCCAACGGCAAAAAGGACACCCAATCATCCTGGTCTGCAGAAACAAAACATCTCAGATATGTTTCCAAGGTCTGATTGGTTCGTTCGGTCTGGCCATTAGTCTGAGGATGGAAAGCCGAGGAAAAGGATAGGTCAATGCCCATCCTACCACAAAAGGCTCACCAAAACCTTGAAACAAACTGGGAACCTCTGTCAGAAACAATATTCTCAGGAATGCCATGCAACCGAACCACATGCTGAAAGAACAAAGGTACCAAATCAGAGGAGGAAGGCAATTTAGCCAAGGGCACCAGATGGACCATTTTAGAAAAGCGATCACAGACCACCCAAATGACTGACATCTTTTGAGAAACGGGAAGGTCAGAAATGAAATCCATCGAAATATGTGTCCAAGGCCTCTTTGGGACCGGCAAGGGCAAAAGCAACCCACTGGCACGAGAACAGCAGGGCTTAGCCCTAGCACAAATCCCACAGGACTGCACAAAAGTACGTACATCCCGTGACAGAGATGGCCACCAGAAGGATCTAGCCACTAACTCTCTGGTACCAAAGATTCCAGGATGACCAGCCAACACCGAACAATGAAGTTCAGAGATAAGTTTATTAGTCCACCTATCAGGGACGAACAGTTTCTCTGCTGGACAACGATCAGGTTTATTCGCCTGAAATTTTTGCAGCACCCGCCGCAAATCAGGGGAGATGGCAGACACAATGACTCCTTCCTTGAGGATACCCGCTGGCTCAGATAAACCCGGAGAGTCGGGCACAAAACTCCTAGACAGAGCATCCGCCTTCACATTTTTAGAGCCCGGAAGGTACGAAATCACAAAGTCGAAGCGGGCAAAAAATAACGACCAACGGGCCTGTCTAGGATTCAAGCGCTTGGCAGACTCGAGATAAGTCAAGTTCTTATGATCAGTCAATACCACCACGCGATGCTTAGCTCCTTCAAGCCAATGACGCCACTCCTCGAATGCCCACTTCATGGCCAGCAACTCTCGATTGCCCACATCATAATTACGCTCAGCGGGCGAAAACTTCCTGGAAAAGAAAGCACATGGTTTCATCACTGAGCAATCAGAACCTCTCTGTGACAAAACCGCCCCTGCTCCAATCTCAGAAGCATCAACCTCGACCTGGAACGGAAGAGAAACATCTGGCTGACACAACACAGGGGCAGAACAAAAACGACGCTTCAACTCCTGAAAAGCTTCCACAGCAGCAGAAGACCAATTAACCAAATCAGCACCCTTCTTGGTCAAATCGGTCAATGGTTTGGCAATGCTAGAAAAATTACAGATGAAGCGACGATAAAAATTAGCAAAGCCCAGGAACTTTTGCAGACTTTTCAGAGATGTCGGCTGAATCCAATCCTGGATGGCTTGGACCTTAACTGGATCCATCTCGATAGTAGAAGGGGTAAAGATGAACCCCAAAAATGAAACTTTCTGCACACCGAAGAGACACTTTGATCCCTTCACAAACAAAGAGTTAGCACGCAGGACCTGAAAAACCATTCTGACCTGCTTCACATGAGACTCCCAATCATCTGAGAAGATCAAAATGTCATCCAAGTAAACAATCAGGAATTTATCCAGATACTCACGGAAGATGTCATGCATAAAAGACTGAAACACAGATGGAGCATTGGCAAGTCCGAACGGCATCACTAGATACTCAAAATGACCCTCAGGCGTATTGAATGCAGTTTTCCATTCATCTCCTTGCCTGATTCTCACCAGATTATACGCACCACGAAGATGTATCTTAGTGAACCAACTAGCCCCCTTAATCCGAGCAAACAAGTCAGATAACAATGGCAAGGGATACTGAAATTTAACAGTGATCTTATTAAGAAGGCGGTAATCAATACACGGTCTCAGCGAACCATCCTTCTTGGCTACAAAGAAGAACCCTGCTCCCAGTGGTGATGACGATGGGCGAATATGTCCCTTCTCCAGGGATTCCTTCACATAACTGCGCATAGCGGCGTGTTCGGGCACGGATAAATTAAATAATCGACCTTTAGGGAATTTACTACCAGGAATCAAATTGATAGCACAATCACAATCTCTATGCGGAGGTAGAGCATCGGACTTGGGCTCTTCAAATACATCCTGATAATCAGACAAGAACTCTGGGACCTCAGAAGGGGTGGATGACGAAATCGACAAAAATGGAACATCACCATGTACCCCCTGACAACCCCAGCTGGATACCGACATGGAATTCCAATCCAATACTGGATTATGGGTTTGTAGCCATGGCAACCCCAACACGACCACATCATGCAGATTATGCAACACCAGAAAGCGAATAACTTCCTGATGTGCAGGAGCCATGCACATGGTCAGCTGGGCCCAGTATTGAGGTTTATTCTTGGCCAAAGGTGTAGCATCAATTCCTCTCAATGGAATAGGACACCGCAAAGGCTCCAAGAAAAACCCACAACGTTTAGCATAATCCAAATCCATCAGATTCAGGGCAGCGCCCGAATCCACAAACGCCATGACAGAAAACGACGACAAAGAGCATATCAAGGTAATGGACAGAAGGAATTTGGACTGTACAGTACCAATGACGGCAGACCTAGCGGACCGCTTAGTGCGCTTAGGACAATCAGAAATAGCATGAGTGGAATCACCACAGTAGAAACACAGACCATTCAGACGTCTGTATTCCTGCCGTTCAACTCTAGTCATAGTCCTATCGCACTGCATAGGCTCAGGTTTAACCTCAGGCAGTACCGCCAAATGGTGCACAGATTTACGCTCGCGCAAGCGTCGACCGATCTGAATGGCCAAAGACAAAGACTCATTCAAACCAGCAGGCATAGGAAATCCCACCATGACATCCTTAAGAGCCTCAGAGAGACCCTTTCTGAACAAAGCTGCCAGCGCAGATTCATTCCACTGAGTGAGTACTGACCATTTCCTAAATTTCTGACAATATACTTCTATATCATCCTGACCCTGGCACAAAGCCAGCAAATTTTTCTCAGCCTGATCCACTGAATTAGGCTCATCGTACAGCAATCCGAGCGCCAGGAAAAACGCATCGACACTACTCAATGCAGGGTCTCCTGGCGCAAGAGAAAATGCCCAGTCTTGAGGGTCGCCGCGCAAAAAAGAAATAATAATCAAAACCTGTTGAATAGGATTACCAGAAGAATGAGGTTTCAAGGCCAGAAATAGCTTACAATTATTTTTGAAACTTAGAAACTTAGTTCTATCTCCAAAAAACAAATCAGGAATAGGAATTCTTGGTTCTAACATAGATTTCTGATCAATAGTATCTTGAATTTTTTGTACATTTATAACGAGATTATCCATTGAAGAGCACAGACCCTGAATATCCATGTCCACACCTGTGTCCAGAATCACCCAAATGTCTAGGGGAAAAAAAAAAAGTGAACACAGAGCAGAAAAAAAAAAAAAAATGATGTCAGAACTTTTTCTTTCCCTCTATTGAGAATCATTAGTTTGGCTCCTTGTACTGTTATGTTTGCTAATGACAGGTGTTATGAAGGCAATCCAGAAACACAGTGTGCTTAGCGATCAGAGCGCACACAGTGATCTGACAAATACCCAAAAATACAAGAACGAGCTCTGAGACGTGGAAACTCTGTAGACTGCACACCTGATCCTATCCTAAACACAACTAAAAGCGGCTGTGGATTGCGCCTAACAACTACCTAGGCAACTCGGCACAGCCTAAGAAACTAGCTAGCCTGAAGATAGAAAAATAGGCCTGACTTGCCCCAGAGAAATTCCCCAAAGGAAAAGGCAGCCCCCCACATATAATGACTGTGAGTAAGATGAAAAGACAAAACGTAGGGATGAAATAGATTCAGCAAAGTGGGGCCCGATATTCTAGGACAGAGCGAGGACAGTAAAGCGAACTTTGCAGTCTACCAAAAACCCTAAAGCAAAACCACGCAAAGGGGCAAAAAAAACCCACCGTGCCGAACTAACGGCACGGCGGTACACCCTTTGCGTCTCAGAGCTTCCAGCAAAACAAAAGACAAGCTGGACAGAAAAAAAGCAACAAAAAAGCAAAAAGCACTTAGCTATACAGAGCAGCAGGTCACAGGAACAATCAGGAGAAGCTCAGATCCAACACTGAAACATTGACAAGGAGCAAGGATAGCAGCATCAGGCGGAGTTAAGTAATGAAGCAGTTAACGAGCTCACCAGAACACCTGAGGGAGGAAGCTCAGAAGCTGCAGTACCACTTGTGACCACAGGAGTGAATTCAGCCACAGAATTCACAACACAGTACATCTTGACTCGCGTGTGCTGCGGCAACATATTCTGCTTCTGTTGAAGATAGTGTGTTTGACAACTGGAGCAAATGTCTCATCATAGTCTTCTCCAACAGGCAGTTTAGATATTTCTTCCCAAGAAGTAGTCTCATAGATTTTTCTTGTGCTTGTCTTGTATGAGAGACGTTTTGGTGGTTTTCCTTTGTTCTCTCTCATTGAACGTCTTGGTTCTGTGTCTGTTTGTAGTTGTGATTCTTCACTTTCAGTATTTTGTTCTTCATTAACTTCTGCTTCTTTCTCATCAGATATTTCTTCAGTTGTGTCATTATTGGTTTTCTCATTTTTTAGTTTCAACTGAAATCATAATATCTTCATTCAAATCTTCAATGAATGTCACACTGTTACTCACCGTAACTCTGTCTGTTTTGGGATCTAGGATTCTGTATCCTTTGCAATTTTCACTATATCCAACAAATATTCCTTCCATGCATCTGTTTTGAAGTTTGGAACGTTTTTCTGTTGGAATGAATATGAAAACTTTACATCCAAAAACTTTTAAATGATTGACACTTGGTTTCACACCTTGCCACAGTTCATATGGAGTTTTCGTCAGTTTTCTGGAAAAAAGTCGGTTCTGTAGATAAGTAGCTGTCATTGCTGCCTCACCCCAATATTTCTCTGGTAGTTTGGAATCCGTCAGCATACATCTTATCATCTCTGTTAGAGTTCTGTTTTTCCTTTCTGCTACTCCATTTTGTTCAGGTGTGTATGGAACCGTTTTTTCGTGTTCTATCCCATTTTGTCTTAAGTAGTCTTCTATTCTGTGACTTGTATATTCACCTCCATTATCACTTCTGATGACAATTGGCTTCCTTTGAAATTTGTTACTTGATCTTGTTACATAGTCTACAAGTTTATCAAAAACTTCACTTTTGTTCTTAATTAAGTATGTGACTGTGTATCTTGAGTAATCGTCTATAAAAGTCAACATGTATCTATTGCCTCCTGATGTAGTCAATTTCATGGGTCCACATACGTCAGTATGCACCAAATCAAGTGGTCTTTCGCTTTTCATCTCACTTTCTTTTGGAATAGATATCCTTGTGGCTTTGGATTTTATACAACAATCACATCTTATGGTAATTGAGCAATCTGATATCTTTAAATCTTTTGTCAATTCTTTTCTCTGTAGTTCCCTTATACTGTCAGGGTGTCTATGTCCTAGACGTCTATGCCACATGTGAATACAGTTTTTGTGATCATGTGTACATACCCTCATCTGTTCCTTTGGTGTGTCAAAATGATATAATTGTTCATCTGCCTTGACTTTGGTTATCACCTTGTTTCCTGCAATAATTGCACACTCATTGTCTTTGAATTTCACTGTAAGTCCTTTTGCTGTTAAACATTTCACAGATAATAATCCGCCTTCCAATTTTGGAACATACAACACATCTTGTACAAGTATCTTTGAATCTTGTCCGAACTTGTTTGAACAATTTAGCATACCTTGTCCGATACCTTCTGCGGTTATTTTGCTTCCATCTGTGAGATAAATGGCTTCTTTCTTATCTAAATCAAGATCAGTAAAGAAATTCTTGTCACTTGTCATATGACTCGTTGCTCCTGAATCAATAAACCAACCAAGTGATGATTTCTTGTCTGTTACTTTAAATGTGCCATTCCAATTATTCTCACATGAATCGGAAATTGTGTTTTTTACTTTCTCTGTATGCTTTTTATGTTGTAATTTTTGTTGTTCTGCTTTCCATATGGTACAGTCTTTCTTTAAATGACCTTTTTTCTTACATCTGAAGCATTCTCTTGTCTCTTTATTATAGGGTTTTTGGAATTCTGTAGCTTTAAGAGCGTTTTCACTGTCCTTTTCAGTAGAAGAATCATTTCTTTGTTCTTTTCTTCTCTGATATTCATCCATTAGTCTTGTTTTCACAAAATCTAATGTAATGTCAGTTTCTGGTCTCGTCTCAAGGGCATTTATCAAGGCTGTATACGAATCTGGTAAACTGCACAACAATATAGCTGCTACATGACTTTCTTTAACATCTTCACCAATAGATCTTAGCTGTGATATCACTTCCATCATTGAGAATATGTGCTTCTGCATATCGTCATTTGCACTCAATCTCATACTGTACAGCTTTCTTAATAAAAATAACTTGTGATTCAAGCTAGGTCTTTCATACAGTTTTCTTAATGCTTCCCACATTCCCTTAGCTGTTTCTTCATTTCTTATATGTATTAATTGAGCATCATCCACTAATAAGCTAATGGTGGCTCTCGCTTGTATATTCTTCTTATCCCATGTCTGATTATCTTGATCTGGTCTTGCTGTAACAATTACTTCCCATAGATCATCCTTAGATAACAACATCTCTACTTTGAATTTCCATAACTGATAATTTTCACTATTCAGTTTAGCTACTGTAAATTTCAGTTCTGTGTTATTCATCATCTTTATATAGTCTTACTTGTTTAGAGAGTTGTACTGAAGATATTCTCCTGTATGTCCTGTGAATTCTCTGCAATTATATCCAGCTCCTGGGATGCTGAATTCCTCTGTCACTCTGTATCTGGATTTAAGGCCCCTTCACATTAAGCGACGCTGCAGCGATACCGACAACGATCCGGATCGCTGCAGCGTCGCTGTTTGGTCGCTGGAGAGCTGTCACACAGACCGCTCTCCAGCGATCAACAATGCCGGTAACCAGGGTAAACATCGGGTAACTAAGCGCAGGGCCGCGCTTAGTAACCCGATGTTTACCCTGGTTACCATCCTAAAAGTAAAAAAAACAAACAGTACATACTTACCTAACGCTGTCTGTCCCCGGCGCTCTGCTTCTCTGCACTCCTCCTGTACTGTCTGTGTGAGCACAGCGGCCGGAAAGCAGAGCGGTGACGTCACCGCTCTGCTTTCCGGCTGACCGACGCTCACAGCCAGTACAGGAGGAGTGCAGAGCACAGCGCCGGGGACAGACAGCGGTAGGTAAGTATGTAGTGTTTGTTTTTTTACTTTTAGGATGGTAACCAGGGTAAACATCGGGTTACTAAGCGCGGCCCTGCGCTTAGTTACCCGATGTTTACCCTGGTTACCAGTGAAGACATCGCTGGATCGGTGTCACACACGCCGATCCAGCGATGTCCGCGGGAGATCCAGCGACGAAATAAAGTTCTGGACTTTCTTCAGCGACCAACGATCTCCCAGCAGGGGCCTGATCGTTGGTCGCTGTCACACATAACGATTTCATTAACGATATCGTTGCTACGTCACAAAATGCAACGATATCGTTAACAATATCGTTATGTGTGAAGGTACCTTTAGTTCCTTCTGTTTACAGAGTTTATCTGTGTGCTCCGTTATCTGGGCTATAAACCAGGATCCTTCTGCCTGAGCTTGTAGTGCAGACCTGTAGTGTCTGGGGTGCCTGGGCTTATCTGGGATGCCTGGAGTTATCTGGGATGCCTGGGCCCATAACCTGTTGCAGAGTGCTTCTTCTTGCAGTCACCGCTGTACTTAGGAAAGCTTCAATCAGCAAGATATCTTGAGTAAACAGTATTTACTTCATACTGGATAAACATGAGATACAATTCAGTGTCACACAGTCCGTGCACTGAAGACAACACATTCATGAAGAAAAGCAAAACCGAAAGTAAGAAAAGCAACCAACCACTGAGAGCTTCCCTCCCCACATTACAGCAAGTATATAACTTTACACACTATCGCCATCTGCTGTCTGGTTAGTATAAAGTCCTCCTTTCACTTATAATAAGTCCCAATCTGTTGCATATGCCAACAGGGTCAAGGAGGATATCAAAGTACCCACATGCCCTAGTCTGTGGGGAATCCTGGTAGTAGGCGTTCAGTTTCCCTGCAGCGCCACCTCAGGGGAGATGAAGCATTACACAGCGTTCATCTAGATCACTGTGATGTGGTGTGATGCAGGCCCTCCAGAGAGACATTGTTAGGCTACGTTCACACTAGCGTTGTGCGCTGCTGCGTCGGCGACACAACGCACGCAAAAACGCGGCAAAACGCACGCAAAAACGCTGCGTTTTACGACGCATGCGTCGTTTTTTGCCGAAAATCGGACGCAAGAAAAATGCAACTTGTTGCGTTTTCTTGGTCCGACGCTTGCGGCAAAAAAGACGCATGCGTCACACAACGCAACTAACAAAAACGCATGCGTCCCCCATGGTAAGTATAGGGGCGCATGACGCGTGCGTCGCCGCTGCGTCGCCCGACGCACACTAGCATAACGCTAGTGTGAACGTTACCTAAGTGCTCTTCATTTTAGCCAAGGGGCCGCCCGATGACCGTCTGTCACGTATCCGAATACCCTTTTTATTTGGCACCTACAAGTGGTCGTCGTCTCGAGTCCCCGTTATATACGTCTCTGACTGTGCCTTTTTTTTTCTGTCTCTTAACAGCAACCCATGATAGTAACTATGCGCCCCCCGAGTGTTGTGTGTGTTTGTGCTTTCTATGTCTGTCGTACCCCCGTTGTCTGTAGTGTTACTTGTTTTCTGACGTCATCCTTTGCCAGGCATGTTTCCTTCCTTCTCTAGCACTGTCGTCATAGCTGTGTCCCATCAGAATAATCATTGGTGGAGGTGCTGGGAGACAAATAATCTTATTTAAAGGGCTTGTCCAGAAGTGGTGGAAAGGGTGTGAGCAATCCTTTCCTTCATATAGTGGACACCCCCTCTAATTATTAATGCAGACCTAGGTGATGTCTATAGAGATCTGGCAATGATGGCGGACTGGGTGTCGGACTTTCCTCCATCGTTCTTACAATATATAACTTTTTTTCCTTTGTGTCTTGGAACACAGCTCTAGTAGGAATTAAAACTTAACCTTTATTCTATACCAGGTAAAATACTAATATGACAATAACAAAAACATATAATGCAACCCCCAAAAAAACTATAATGGTATTAGATGATGTAGCCTATGGGGTAAGACATCACTATGGGTGATACCAAAATAGAAAACAAGTGAGAACAGTGGTAGTAAATACAAAATATACTGTCCCACATATACAAGATACCTCTGGTTAGTAACACAAGCACATGAGTGCACAAAATGCCAAGTCAGGTAACCCTGTGTGTATAGGTATTAGCAGGTATCAGAAAAAATAATAAACGGGCAGGAGGGGGATAAAGCAAATAAGGTGAAAATCATATATGACATACATATAAAAACAAGAACGATCTCACCAAATGCCGTGGCTCAGATAGGTGTAGCCTAGGACAAAGGACAAAGAGACCTGCCACCCTCCTCAGTCTAACATGGAGGGTGGCAGGTCTCTTTGTCCTTTGTTATAGCACCTATGCACTTTAGCTCCCAGGCAGGCTGGTTCCCTGATGATGCCACCTGCAAAGAAACGCGTCGGGACAGTAGGGAGAGTGCAGGGCATGATATTGCTCAGGGGTAGTTGTGGACTGCCCTTGTAAGGGCGGGAGCTCGGGCACGTAGGTCACAGTTAGCCTTTTTAGGGCCTGACAGGGTATTGTCTCCCTACAGCGCTGGTTTATGGATTTCTCCAGTCTGTGAAACCATGGGCTACACCTACCTGAGCCACGGCACTTGATGAGATCGTTCTTGTTTTTATATGTATGTCATATATGATTTTCACCTTATTTGCTTTATCCCCCTCCTGCCCGTTTATTATTTTTTCTGATACCTGCTAATACCTATACACACAGGGTTACCTGACTTGGCATTTTGTGCACTCATGTGCTTGTGTTACTAACCAGAGGTATCTTGTATATGTGGGACAGTATATTTTGTATTTACTACCACTGTTCTCACTTGTTTTCTATTTTGGTATCACCCATAGTGATGTCTTACCCCATAGGCTACATCATCTAATACCATTATAGTTTTTTTGGGGGTTGCATTATATGTTTTTGTTATTGTCATATTAGTATTTTACCTGGTATAGAATAAAGGTTAAGTTTTAATTCCTACTAGAGCTGTGTTCCGAGTATATTGGTAGGATCTTGTTGGATATATCCAAGTGGATTTATAGATTACTGCTTTTTTTACTTCCTTTGTGTCTTGTTCCAGCCGCCTCCTGCAAAGTATGGAGGAAGACACACCGTGACGATGATCCCCGGAGACGGCATCGGCCAGGAGCTTTCCCTGCACGTTAAGGAGATTTTCAGGTGAGGTTCGTCCTTTGTCCCGATGTCTTAAGGAGTTTTCCGGTTCTTCAACTCCTTTTGCGCCACGGACTATTCTCGTTTTAGTGCCTTCGTTTTTGTTTTTTTATCCTCTTTCTTCCAAGAACCATAATGTTTTCTATTGTTTTGTTTTTTTCTGATCTCGAGGACTTGTTTTTATGAGTCAACTTGTAGTTTTATAAAACTACTAGATGGTAGCCTGATTCTAAAGAATCGGGAGTCTAGAATCCATATATACTTTATTTATTCAAATGTAAAAATAATACAATTAATAAATAATAGTAAGAAAGAACAAAAAATGGCTGCACTCACCAGCTCTTGACAATTCTTGTTATTTAAGGTACAGTTACACAGGATCCATGAACATGCTTATGAGGGGAGGGATGAAAGACATCAGACGACAACTTTGCGTGTTGTGGCAAATGCCACAACAACGGTTCTTTGCTTAAGAACAATGTCAGGTAGTAGGAAAATACCCAGTTAATAATAGGCAATAGTTCTTTGCAGGAATGCAGATATTAATAAATAGGCAGTTTATATTGCAGAGAAATTGCTGGGCAATAATGGACAATGTCCTTATGTGGCAAATAATAGAGCAATATACCCAATGTGGCAAAGAAGAGGTTAATAAACGGCAGTCTTTCAGTATAACAGTCAGTGAATAATAGGCAGTATATGGAGAAAACACCAAACAAAAGTTCAAAATTGGTGTGAAAATGTCACTGAACCACTTCACAACTAAATATATATAGTTTTGGTAAATGGTATTATCATTTTTTTGACGAAATTCGGCAGGAGCTTGAAGAGCAACGTCACTGGGCCCGCCTCCACGCAGTAGAAACTTGCTGTGAGGTAAAAATTCAAAAATCACACCAAAATGGCGGGCGGAGTGTGTCACAGTACGGCACGTTTCTGATTGGTCGCTCGCAGCAGGCGGCAACCAATCAGACACTGGACACTGTTGACGTCACTTATCTCCGGACATTAGCTCCGGACATTATCTCCGGACATTAGCTCCGGACATTAGCTCCGGACATTAGCTCCGGACAGGAAGTTGGCACAAATTGCAGGAAGTAGTATTCTAGGCAATTATATATTAGATAAAAAAGTTTTAAATAGTATGAGGGAAAACCCAGAAGTTCACATCACCCTTTCCTTTGAAACTAGAGATATTAAAAAAACAATACACAGGTGTCAACACCGCATTCAGAAAAATCCGATCTATTAAAATAATTAACTCAATCAGTAAACACTATAAACAAAATAAATTCAAGAACGCCAACATTATGTTATGTTTTTTTTATTTGGTCACCACGATTCCGCAAAATAAGATTTATAGATCTTGGAAGAAGGGGAGGAAAGAAACGGAAACGCAAAAATAGAAATTGGTCGTGGCGTGATGGGGTTAAACAGCCGTGATCAGAGCCATCACTGGTCGCTGCTGTTATGGGAAGATGCCGGCTGTACAGCACAGCCACCCCAGCCCTGTATAGCGCGCTCAGCTCCATACACCCGCTGTCCTCCTAAGGATAAGTGTACAGGATGGGAAGACCCCGTAACGCAGCCCCTTGTTACAGACACGCCTGTGTGCCGGTGGATTTCGAGGTGGTGAATGTGAACTCCACCACAACAGACGAAGACGACATCCAGAACGCCATAACCGCCATCCGGAGGAACAGGGTGGCTCTTAAAGGTACGGCGCTCTTCTATAGAGTTTCCTACATGTTCGTATCATTGCATAATTTTCACCTGTGCTGATAATTATTGCCCCTTTCTGTTTTTTATGGTCAGGTAACATTGAGACGAACCACAACATGCCGCCATCTCACCGCTCTCGGAACAACCTGCTCCGGTAAGTGACTGCGGGGGAGATCGTCAGTAAGGACTCGGGTGTGGGACGGCGGTTATGGCCTTTACACAAAATACATGGATCTGACCATGGACCTCAGGGAAACGCTACAGACGTTCTGGGTACACAGATCTGCCCAGAGCTAAATGTGCGTTTCGCGGTTGTAGATTTTCTAAATTCTGTTTGCGGGACATGGTAATGAGTGTGGCCATATTTACTGCGATGCTATAGGCGGTATTTACAGAGATGATTTTCAGCAGCTACATAGGCCTGGAGGTGTTCATTGACTTCTATGAGAGAGTGTTGTGGACATGCTCTCCAATCTGTGCAGAGAGAAGGAGGTGAGCTGTGACATCACCTATTGTGACTGGTGGCTCCTGTGTTATCTACTGTATATAGAGGTGTTATCAGTCATTGTACAGGAGGGGGAGGAGGTGAGCTGTGACATCACCTATTGTGAATGGTGAATCCTGTGTTATCTACTGTATATAGAGGTGTTATTAGTCATTGTACAGGAGGGGGAGGAGGTGAGCTGTGTCATCACCTATTGTGAATGCTGGATCCTGTGTTATCTACTGTATATAGAGGTGTTATTAGTCATTGTACAGGAGGGGGAGGTGAACTGTGATATCACCTATTGTGAATGCTGGATCCTGTGTTATCTACTGTATATAGAGGTGTTATTAGTCATTGTACAGGAGGGGGAGGAGGTGAGCTGTGTCATCACCTATTGTGAATGGTGGATCCTGTTTAATCTACTGTATATAGAGGTGTTATCAGTCATTGTACAGGAGGAGGAGGTGAGCTGTGACATCACCTATTGTGAATGGTGGATCCTGTGTTATCTACTGTATATAGAGGTGTTATCAGTCATTGTACAGGAGGAGGAGGTGAGCTGTGACATCACCTATTGTGAATGGTGGATCCTGTGTATCTACTCTATATAGAGGTGTTATCAGTCATTATACAGGAGGAGGAGGTGAGCTGTGACATCCCCTATTGTGAATGGTGGATCCAGTGTTATCTACTGTATGTACAGGTGTTATCAGTCACTGTACAAGAGGAGGTGAGCTGTGTCATCACCTATTGTGAATAGTGGATCCTGTGTTATCTACTGTATATAGAGGTGTTATCAGTCATTGTACAGGAGGGGGAGGAGGTGAGCTGTGTCATCACCTATTGTGAATGGTGGATCCTGTGTTATCTACTGTATATAGCGGTGTTATCAGTTATTGTACAGGAGGAGGTGAGCTGTGACATCACCTATTGTGAATGCTGGATCCTGTGTTATCTACTGTATATAGAGGTGTTATTAGTCATTGTACAGGAGGGGGAGGAGGTGAGCTGTGTCATCACCTATTGTGAATGGTGGATCCTGTGTTATCTACTGTATATAGAGGTGTTATCAGTCATTGTACAGGAGGGGGAGGTGAACTGTGATATCACCTATTGTGAATGGTGGATCCTGTGTTATCTACTGTATATAGAGGTGTTATTAGTCATTGTACAGGAGGGGGAGGAGGTGAGCTGTGTCATCACCTATTGTGAATGGTGGATCCTGTGTTATCTACTGTATATAGAGGTGTTATCAGTCATTGTACAGGAGGAGGAGGTGAGCTGTGACATCACCTATTGTGAATGGTGGATCCTGTGTATCTACTCTATATAGAGGTGTTATCAGTCATTATACAGGAGGAGGAGGTGAGCTGTGACATCCCCTATTGTGAATGGTGGATCCAGTGTTATCTACTGTATGTACAGGTGTTATCAGTCACTGTACAAGAGGAGGTGAGCTGTGTCATCACCTATTGTGAATGGTGGATCCTGTGTTATCTACTGTATATAGAGGTGTTATCAGTCATTGTACAGGAGGAGGAGGTGAGCTGTGACATCACCTATTGTGAATGGTGGATCCTGTGTTATCTACTGTATATAGAGGTGTTATCAGTCATTGTACAGGAGGGGGAGGAGGTGAGCTGTGTCATCACCTATTGTGAATGGTGGATCCTGTGTTATCTACTGTATATAGCGGTGTTATCAGTCATTGTACAGGAGGAGGTGAGCTGTGACATCACCTATTGTGAATGCTGGATCCTGAGTTATCTACTGTATATAGAGGTGTTATCAGTCATTGTACAGGAGGAGGTGAGCTGTGACATCACCTATTGTGAATGGTGGATCCTGTGTTATCTACTGTATATAGAGGTGTTATCAGTCATTGTACAGGAGGAGGTGAGCTGTGACATTACCTATTGTGAATGATGGATCCTGTGTTATCTACTGTATATAGAGGTGTTATCAGTGATTGTACAGGAGGAGGAGGTGAGCTGTGATATAACCTATTGTGAATGGTGGATCCTGTGTTACCTACTGTATATAGAGGTGTGATAAGTGATTATACAAGAGGTGGAGGTGAGCTGTGACATCAGTTATTGTGATTGGTGGATCCTGTGTTATCGGCTGTATATAGAGGTGTTATCAGTCATTTTACAGGAGGAGGAGGAGGTGAGCTGTGACATCATCTAATGTGAATGGTGGATCCTGTGTTATCTGCTGTATACAGAGTTGTTATCAGTCATTGTACAGGAGGAGGAGGTGAGCTGTGATATCACTTATTGTGAATGGTGGATCCCTTGTTATCTGCTGTATACAGAGATGTTATCAGTGATTGTACAGGAGGAGGTGAGCTGTGATATCACCTATTGTGAATGGTGGATCCAGTGTTATCTACTGTATATAGAGATTTTATTAGTCGTACAGGAGGAGGAAGTGAACGGTGACCTCATCTATTGTGAATGGTGGATCCTGTTATCTACTGTATATAGAGGTGTTATCAGTCATTGTACAGGAGGAGGAGGTGAGCTGTGACATCACCTATTGTGAATGGTAGGTAATGTGTTATCTACTGTATATAGAGGTGTTATCAGTCATTGTACAGGAGGAGGAGGTGAGCTGTGATATCACCTATTGCGAATGGTGGATCCGGTGTTATCTACTGTATATAGAGGTGTTATCGGTCATTGTACAGGAGGAGGATGTGAGCTGTGACATAAGCTATTGTGAATGGTGGATCCTGTGTTATCTACTGTATATAGAGGTGTTATCAGTCATTGTACAGGAGGAGGAGGTGAGCTGTGACAACTCCTATTGTGAACGGTGGATCCGGTGTTCTACTGCATATAGAAGTGTTATCAGCCATTTTACAGGAGGGGGAGAAGGTGAGCTGTGATATCTCTTTTTGTGATATCAGCTACTGCAAATTGAGGTGTTATCAGTCATTGTAATCCTGTTCGTGATGATGAGACTGCTGAAAAATGATCTCTACAGAGCAGAAGGATTGTCCAATTTTAAACTTATTGATTCAAGCGAAAACTGCAAAATCTCAGAATATTTTTTTTTTATAGTTGGTGACCTAAAAAATAAAAGAAATGACCCAAACTTATTAAATTCATTTAAAGCGGTTGTCCACTACTTTAATATTGATGGCCTTTCCTTCCGATAGGCCATCAATGTCTGATCTGCCGGGATCCCGCACTCCTGCCGATCAGCTGTTATCGGTGTCTGTATTGATTTGCAAACCTCCGGCCACCGTAAGTAGACGGAGCAGCTTGGCAACTGAGAACCTCCGACCGGTGGCCACCGACACTGATAACAGCTGATTGGTGGGGGGCGGGTGCCGGATCCTGGCAGATCAGACATTGAGGATCTGTCTTAAGGAAAGGGCATCAATGTAAAAGTAATGAACAACTTATCTTGCATAAAAGTAGGTAATGTCCTCAATACATAACTGGTCAGCTAAGGCGAAAAAGAAATGATGTCCTCTCCACAGGATAGGTGTTAACTCACTTATCGATGGGGGTCCGACCGCTGGGACCCACATGAATTGGCAGAAGTGGGCAAATTTATCCTTGTTAGACTGGAGCAGGAGTGCTCATGCTGGACCATCGCTCCATTTATACCCTATGGGGCTGTGGAGCGCTGCGCTCGGCTTTTACCCGCAGCCCCATAGACAATGAATGTAATGGCCTTCGGGGGCGGTGTTAGTTTGTAGTTAGGAAGTTGGGGGGGGGGGGGGGGTCTTGTTTGCTAGACAGGAAGTGGGGGGGGGGGAGGGGGCTTTTCCTATATCCCTGATGTACTGTCTGTCTGTGTACAGGCACAATAGAGCATGGCTTTCAGTCACTAGACTGGTAGGAGCAATGCACACTGGGAATTGAGGGGAAAGCTAGTCCTAGCACCTGTAGTACTGGGAGAATGCTCATGAAGAATAATTTTGTACTCAAAATAGTTAATGGTAGCCTACAGAGCTTGATAATTGGGATCACTCATAGACACAGACCTGTATGTGAACCAATAGCAGTTTTTCCTTGTCACAGAGGATGGGGGCAGTAAGGCCGGGCATTTCTATAGGTTCTATATGAAATTACAAGTTGCGATTTAAAGCCTTCCAATATGTGTAGGGTGCGTTGTTCTGTCACCCTCTCATTCCTCTATAATTCTGGTGCTTTGCTCTCATTTTTCAGTACCAGCTTAGATCTTTACGCCAATGTGATCCACTGTCAGAGCTTGCCTGGTGTGCAGACCCGGCATAAGGACATCGACATCCTGATCGTGCGGGAGAATACGGAGGGAGAGTACAGCAGCCTGGAGCATGAGGTGAGGGACTGACTGCAGCCGGGTAGGAGGGAGAGTACAGCAGCCTGGAGCATGAGGTGAGGGACTGACTGCGGCCGGGGAGGAGGGAGAGTACAGCAGCCTGGAGCATGAGGTGAGGGACTGACTGCAGCCGGGTAGGAGGGAGAGTACAGCAGCCTGGAGCATGAGGTGAGGGACTGACTGCGGCCGGGGAGGAGGGAGAGTACAGCAGCCTGGAGCATGAGGTGAGGGACTGACTGCAGCCGGGGAGGAGGGAGAGTACAGCAGCCTGGAGCATGAGGTGAGGGACTGACTGCGGCCGGGGAGGAGGGAGAGTCCAGCAGCCTGGAGCATGAGGTGAGGGACTGACTGCAGCTGGGGAGGAGGGAGAGTACAGCAGCCTGGAGCATGAGGTGAGGGACTGACTGCGGCCGGGGAGGAGGGAGAGTACAGCAGCCTGGAACATGAGGTGAGGGACTGACTGCGGCCGGGGAGGAGGGAGAGTCCAGCAGCCTGGAGCATGAGGTGAGGGACTGACTGCGGCCGGGGAGGAAGGGGAGTACAGCAGCCTGGAGCATGAGGTGAGGGACTGACTGCGGCCAGGGAGGAGGGAGAGTACAGCAGCCTGGAGCATGAGGTGAGAGACTGACTGCGGCCAGGGAGGAGGGAGAGTACAGCAGCCTGGAGCATGAGGTGAGGGACTGACTGCGGCCGGGGAGGAGGGAGAGTACAGCAGCCTGGAGCATGAGGTGAGGGACTGACTGCGGCCGGGGAGGAGAGAGAGTACAGCAGCCCGGAGCATGAGGTGAGGGACTGACTGCGGCCAGGAGGAGGGAGAGTACAGCAGCCTGGAGCATGAGGTGAGGGACTGACTGCGGCCAGGGAGGAGGGAGAGTACAGCAGCCTGGAGCATGAGGTGAGGGACTGACTGCGGCCGGGGAGGAGGGAGAGTACAGCAGCCTGGAACATGAGGCGAGGGACTGACTGCGACCGGGGAGGAGGGAGAGTACAGCAGCCTGGAGCATGAGGTGAGGGACTGACTGCGGCCGAGGAGGAGGGAGAGTACAGCAGCCTGGAACATGAGGTGAGGGACTGACTGCGGCCAGGGAGGAGGGAGAGTACAGCAGCCTGGAGCATGAGGTGAGGGACTGACTGCGGCCGAGGAGGAGGGAGAGTACAGCAGCCTGGAACATGAGGTGAGGGACTGACTGCGGCCGGGGAGGAGGGAGAGTACAGCAGCCTGGAGCATGAGGTGAGGGACTGACTGCGGCCGAGGAGGAGGGAGAGTACAGCAGCCTGGAACATGAGGTGAGGGACTGACTGCGGCCAGGGAGGAGGGAGAGTACAGCAGCCTGGAGCATGAGGTGAGGGACTGACTGCAGCCGGGGAGGAGGGAGAGTACAGCAGCCTGGAACATGAGGTGAGGGACTGACTGCAGCTGGGGAGGAGGGAGAGTACAGCAGCCTGGAACATGAGGTGAGGGACTGACTGCAGCCGGGGAGGAGGGAGAGTACAGCAGCCTGGAGTATGAAGTGAGGTACTGACTGCAGCCGGGGAGGAGGGAGAGTACAGCAGCCTGGAACATGAGGTGAGGGACTGACTGCAGCTGGGGAGGAGGGAGAGTACAGCAGCCTGGAGCATGAGGTGAGGGACTCACTGCGGCCAGGGAGGAGGGAGAGTACAGCAGCCTGGAGCATGAGGTGAGGGACTGACTGCAGCCGGGGAGGAGGGAGAGTACAGCAGCCTGGAGCATGAGGTGAGGGACTGACTGCGGCCGAGGAGGAGGGAGAGTACAGCAGCCTGGAACATGAGGTGAGGGACTGACTGCAGCCGGGGAGGAGGGAGAGTACAGCAGCCTGGAGTATGAAGTGAGGTACTGACTGCAGCCGGGGAGGAGGGAGAGTACAGCAGCCTGGAACATGAGGTGAGGGACTGACTGCAGCTGGGGAGGAGGGAGAGTACAGCAGCCTGGAGCATGAGGTGAGGGACTCACTGCGGCCAGGGAGGAGGGAGAGTACAGCAGCCTGGAGCATGAGGTGAGGGACTGACTGCAGCCGGGGAGGAGGGAGAGTACAGCAGCCTGGAGCATGAGGTGAGGGACTGACTGCGGCCGAGGAGGAGGGAGAGTACAGCAGCCTGGAACATGAGGTGAGGGACTGACTGCGGCCGAGGAGGAGGGAGAGTACAGCAGCCTGGAACATGAGGTGAGGGACTGACTGCAGCCGGGGAGGAGGGAGAGTACAGCAGCCTGGAGTATGAAGTGAGGTACTGACTGCAGCCGGGGAGGAGGGAGAGTACAGCAGCCTGGAACATGAGGTGAGGGACTGACTGCAGCTGGGGAGGAGGGAGAGTACAGCAGCCTGGAGCATGAGGTGAGGGACTGACTGCGGCCGGGGAGGAGGGAGAGTACAGCAGCCTGGAGCATGAGGTGAGGGACTGACTGCGGCCAGGGAGGAGGGAGAGTACAGCAGCCTGGAGCATGAGGTGAGGGACTGACTGCGGCCGGGGAGGAAGGAGAGTACAGCAGCCTGGAACATGAGGTGAGGGACTGACTGCGAACGGGGAGGAGGGAGAGTACAGCAGCCTGGAACATGAGGTGAGGGACTGACTGTGGCCAGGGAGGAGGGAGAGTACAGCAGTCTGGAGCATGAGGTGAGGGACTGACTGCGGCCGGGGAGGAGGGAGAGTACAGCAGCCTGGAACATGAGGTGAGGGACTGACTGCAGTCGGGGAGGAGGGAGAATTACACTTTTACTTTTTGTCTTATCAAAACCCAGTTTACCTTTTAGAATAAGCGGAGAACTTTAACCTCTTCATGAACAGGCATTTTTATTCCTTTTTTCCGCTTTTATTTTTCTTTCCCCTTCTGCCAAGAGCAATAATTTTGGTGTATTGTTTTTAGTGTTCATTGTGCGTTAAGGGGGCTGTTGACTACTCAGAGACCCCCTTCTCAATCCCTAAGCATCCCCCAAGTAAAATAATGACACTTATACTTCCCTCAGGTGTCGGCACCATTCCAGGGATACTTACAGCATTTGTTCACAGATACCACTTGTCTTTGTGTCTTTTTATCAAAGGGTTGAAATTCGACGGTGTATTGTTTTTTAGTCCTCTTAGCGAATTGTCTGATCGCTTGTTCTTTATAGTGCAATACCATGGCTCCACAGGAGTCGAGCGAATTTCTTCGGGTCCCCGCTTATTTGGCAAGCTATAGGGCGTGTCGATTAAGCTTCAGAGGGAATCCGGATATATGGAGCGCTCCGGCTGATCAGCGCCGCAGCTGCATGTGTCGCGGCTGTGTTACTGTCACAGCACGTGCATGGAGAGGCCAACACACAGGCTCTCCATGCATGTGCTGTTATAGTGACACAGCCGCGACACATGCAGCTGCGGTGCCGATCAGCCGGCGCGCTCCATGTATCGAGATTCCCTTTGAAGCTTATTCGGCAAGCGCTATAGCTTGCCGAATAAGCAGGGACCTGTACAAATTTGCTCAACTCTACACAGGAGTACCAACATGGCTTCTTCAGAGGCCATCAAAAGGCCTTTATGACTGCCAAGACAACTTGTTGGCACCAACCATGTTTGTACGGAAAGGCGTGCCTCCTAGACCAGGAGCCCAATAAGATCTCTGAGGTTAGAGGCAGCTGCCGGCTGTATAACAGTCAGTATCTGCCAGAAATGGAGCTGGCTCAGCCCGATCCGTACCCAGGCACCCATCATAGGACCTACCAATCCGTCCATGCCGGTATTATGATCTGGTAATTCAGTACCACAATGGACATAGAAGTCAGAGCACATACAGTGACCTGACAATAACCCAAAAACTTAGAACGAGCTCTGAGACGTGGGAACTCTGCTGACCGCAATCCCTAATCCTCTCCAACCACACTAAAGGCAGCCGTGGATTGCGCCTAACGCTCCCTATGCAACTCGGCACAGCCTGAGAAACTAGCTAGCCTGAAGATAGAAAATAAGCCTACCTTGCCTCAGAGAAATACCCCAAAGGAAAAGGCAGCCCCCACATATAATGACTGTGAGTTAAGATGAAAAGACAAACGTAGAGATGAAATAGATTTAGCAAAGTGAGGCCCGACTTACTGAACAGAGCGAGGATAGGAAAGGTAACTTTGCAGTCAACACAAAACCCTACAAACAACCACGCAAAGGGGGCAAAAAGACCCTCCGTACCGAACTAACGGCACGGAGGTACACCCTCTGCGTCCCAGAGCTTCCAGCAAGCAAGAAAAAAACAACTAAGCAAGCTGGACAGAAAAAAACAGCAAACAAATAGCAAAAGCGGAACTTAGCTATGCAGAGCAGCAGGCCACAGGAACGATCCAGGAGGAAACAGGTCCAATACTAGAACATTGACTGGAGGCCAGGATCAAAGCACTAGGTGGAGTTAAATAGAGCAGCACCTAACGACTTCACCACATCACCTGAGGAAGGAAACTCAGAAGCCGCAGTACTACTCTCCTCCACCAACGGAAGCTCATAGAGAGAATCAGCCGAAGTACCACTTGTGACCACAGGAGGGAGCTCTGCCACAGAATTCACAACAGCCGGGGAGTGTAAAGCATATGAATGACGGCACAATACAAGGCTCGCCCTCGTGAAGCATGACCTACATGTGTCCTCATACATTACAGAGCGTGTCCGGAGTGGTGGAGAGCCTGAAGATCATCACCCGGACTAACTTGCTGCGCATTGCCGACTATGCTTTCAAACTGGCCCGGGAGAAAGGACGAAAGAAGATCACGGCCGTGCACAAGGCCAACATCATGTAGGTTATGGCATGGGCAGTCTTCATTCTGCTCACGGGGCACTTCTAACTTCTCCAATGTCTCTGCAGGAAACTGGGGGACGGTCTGTTCCTCCAATGCTGCAAGGAGGTCGATTCCACGTACCACAATATCACCTTTCAGAGTATGATTGTTGACAACACCACAATGCAGGTAAACATGATGGCATTCCTGGATCTCAAACTTTACTCCAGAGACGGGTGCGTGCATACAACTCTATATCGCAAGCCTACGGCCACTAATAGTCTTTTACAATTCTCCAGTTTCCATCCACAGCACCTAAAAAAAGGGATCCCAAAAGGCCAATTCTACCGCATCAAACGAAATTGCAGCACCCAAGAAGATTTTCGTGTGCATTCGCAGGACCTGACCCACCGTTTCAAAGATAGAGGCTACCCGAAACAGGTAATTGCAAAGGCTTTCACTGCAGCAAGAGATATGGATAGAAGGGAACTATTACAACCCCGTATGAAGGGACCCCCAAAACCTCTGGGAGTTATTACAACGTATAACAATCAGTGGCAGGTGATTCGGGGGATACTCTCCAAATATTGGGGGATCCTGCGCAGTGAGCCCAAACTCAAACCACATATCTCTGCACAACCAAATCTGGTAGCCAGAAGGCCCAAGAATCTAAGGGACTGCCTAAGCCATAGCCATTTCAAGCGCCAGACAACTCGGCTTAATAGAGGGACCAGACTGGTTGGAACATTCCCATGTGGCAACTGTAACATCTGCCCTTACATTATTGACGATGTGACATTGACCCCAGTCTCTTCTATGTTTCAGATGGCGGCTGGTGCTTACTTCAATTGTAAATCTCGGAACTTGATCTACGCCTTGATTTGCCCGTGTCTGAAAATTTATGTCGGTCAGACGACACAGGAGTTGAGAAGGAGGATACAACAACATTTCTCAAATATCACTACAGCAAAAAAAGACTTGGAGAGAGGCAAAACTTTGTCTTCTGTGGCCTCACACTTCTTTTCTGTACATAACTCTCAATATAAAGGAACACGGATTATGGGCCTGGAGAGGGTCCAATCTGATATCAGAGGTGGAGACATCACTTTGGAACTACTAAGACGCGAATCAAAATGGATCTTCAATTTGAACTGTCAAGCTCCATCTGGTCTCAACGAAGACCTTTTGTTTACAGGATTTTACAAGCAATCCTGAGGGACTAATGCATTCTGACTATTGGCCGTAGCTGAACAACTCTATAGTCATCTGTTATTTGGTCATTTTATCTGTATTTTCTCCAGGTTATTCCATGTGACCTCAGTCTTTGTGTGACTAGTCACTTGTCACGGTACTATCTCCGGAGATATTGACAACAGTTTGACCCCCGTTTTTTGAAGCTCTTTTGAAGCCTTTCGGTGGCACCTATACACCATAGTGAGTTGCGCCTTGATCATTAACAATCAGCCATATGGATATGTTGTGAGGCTCTATGTGAACAGTATTAGCTAATATCTAGCTTGATGTCTACAAATCTATAAACTCCCATCAGTGATGTCTATGTGAACAGTTTGAAATTTAAACTTTCTTGGGCCTCTTGCCATCTTTGGGTCTATGAGAATCAGAATCTGAATCAGAAATATTATAAACTTTGGTATGTGGCCACACCACATTGGGTCCCACAGGGGAATTTTTCTTGTGATTCTGGCTCATTTCTCTGGTTGGTCTTAGTATCCATATGACAGGAATTGCCAGTAGTAGTTTACAACTAGTTTTGGCGATAACAAGTATACGCAGACCTCTGGAGTCTGCAGATGACTTCTATGTTTACAGCTTATTAATAACTGGCTGGCATTTCGGACTGTACTCTACATGATTAGGAGTAATCTGGTTAGTGTGTTTGAATGGTCCTATGGAAATGTGAATCCCCTTTTTGAAAGACTATAAGCCCCACT
This sequence comes from Ranitomeya imitator, assembly GCF_032444005.1. NCBI lineage: Eukaryota > Metazoa > Chordata > Amphibia > Anura > Dendrobatidae > Ranitomeya > Ranitomeya imitator. Next base: position 193,900,016 of record NC_091283.1, read on the forward strand.
GATTGGCTTCTTCAGTATGATCAATAAAGTGTATTTATGTTTATAAAAATGCCGGGTCGTCTCTCTGGTATATCCTGGAACTTCTGTGCGACTAATTGCTCCCTATTATGCACCTATTGAATGGTGAATACCCACCCAAGAATAAGAAATGTTTATTTTTGACCTTTCAAATTTCTTGGTATGGTGGCCCCATTTTGTATACCGACCATTGTGGAACTCAGTAATATACTAAAGCTTGATCCCCTTTGTGTGCTAGGCCTATATATAGAGGAGAATTGCGGGTGCTCAAGACTTGGGACGTTATAGGTCCGAGAATGTTCTCACACTATTGGAGGTGACTTGCTACATGATGGTTGGAGCTCCCTACACTTCAGCTTGGTATTGGGAGTCATCTACGTTCTCCATAGGGTATCTTATCCCTAACGATATACACAGCATTGACCTTAGGGTTTACACATTGACTATTTGTCTAGTGCCCTGTTGAGCATAATAAAGAATTGGTATGGTATAAAACTCATGTGGTGAATTAACACCTGTGTATAAAAATATATGGGTAAATATACCATGGGGCACGTCTCTGCATGGTAGTCTAAATATTCGTGTGCCCACTGATATTCCGCTTAATTCTGTATAGCGGATAGATGATCCACCTGCGCTCGCAAGTGTGCTGTGAGAATATTTATATATGTGAAGTGCCCATGTGCTTAAAACATGATGTGCTTAATAGCACTCAGTATGTGTGCGCGGGTGGTAACGTAGACATGGTGTGTTCACAATAATTCTATTCTAGCCATAAATATGGCGAGTGGTCTATGTATGACAATCTGGCTAGGACGTAGCGCAGTGGGAAAACCCTCATGCGCTCATGCACTCATTAACACTCCGCTTAACACTGGTATATGGTGTAGCGGATAGAGTATCAGCCTGTAGTCCTTATACTTTAGTGAGGACACATATTTATGTGAAGTACTCAGCGGACTTGTGTGCTTAAAATATGGTGTGCCTGTGAGCGCTGGTATTTGTGTATTTATGTATTTGAACGGCAATGCAGACTGGCATAGTGTCTGCATTTCCATCAGAAATCGGCCCCGACAAGGTCGAATTCAAGTGGAGTTTTGCTACACGCCCATGGCAACTCAGCCAGGACGCAGCACATTTGTGTGCGAGCGGTAATGCAGGCGAGATAGGCGTCGGTGTTTCTATAACAACCCGGCTTTAACTATGATGTCATTAAGTGGGCGGTGTGTTGCTAGACGCCCATAGCAACCTGGCCAGGACTCAGCGCAGGGGGGACGCCCTCATGCGCATGCGCTGTCAGTATTCATCAGACGCCGGGAAGGATAATTCAGCGCCGGCTTCTTCCACGCCTCCTTTGGTAAGCAGCTCAGCTGCCGCTTCTTTGTATGTGATTGCTTTATATAAAAGGACACAAGTTACCACCAGGAGACACCCCTGACGAAGCCACTGTGTGTGTGGCGACACGCGTCGGGTCAGCATACCTCCTGTCTCCCACTCCCCAGGTGGCTCTGTGTGCGCTCTGCAGCCTTGGTTGTTACCACGAATTTACTGATTTCTACATGACTATTGAGGCCTGATGGCCATGGTATCGTATTAGCAGGTGTTATCTGGTGTCAGCATATAGTGTATTACCCTGTACCTCTGATATATTGTATTCCATCGGTGTACAGATATTTTATTTAGCCTCCATTTTGGCTGATTGATGGAATTTGTTTCCATCTTTCTTGGGGTAAAGGGGGTTTGAGGGCACGTGCCCCATTATACCATTTATCTACTACCTAATTAGCTATATGTGTTTGCACTTTATCATCTTACCGGCCCTTGCTTGCTGGCATGGTTATCCACTATTTTAGGTGGTTTAACGTATGACTCCATGGTCTCTCAGATTTACTAGTGCTGCTATTTCGTTATGTAATTTCTTAGTTATTATTTCACATTTTCTCAAGGCGCATAGTACTGTTCACATAGACATCACATTTATAAATGTTTATACTACACATGCAGTTGTGGTTTTTCTATATGTGATATTGTATACACTGGGGAGTGGTATTCAGGGGGTTGGCCCTATTATAGGCCTAAAAAAATGACTCTATATAATATGAGTTTCCCTTTTTGTATTGAAGAACTGAAATAAATTCACTTTTCCAGGACGTCATCCTGACAGCACCCTGGAGGACGTCCTCCTCCCCTTGCTGGGACAGGAAACACACGAGTTTAAAAGGCCAAGTCCCACCCACAGTCCTCAGTGTTGTAACAAGAACCGCCTCAAGGAAATGCAGAAAAAATCTTTGTTTAATGGTAGCAAACATATCACATCATAACCAGGAACATATTACATCATATGCTAGGAATAGGTTACAAACATGCTAGAATACCATGCATCATATAATAATACAGGGAGGGAACTACCCGTGCTGTCAGGATGGACTCCTGGAAACATAATTAACGGTAAGCTTAATACCTATTTTCCAGGACGTCATCCTGACAGCACCCTGGAGAGTACCAAAGCACCTCCTCAGGGTGGGATAACCGCTTGGAGAACCTTTCTCCCAAATGCAGTATGCTGACCAGACAAAACATCAAGTTTATAGTGTTTGCAAAAGGTATTGGCACTAGCCCATGTCGCGGCCTTACAAATCTGTTCTAGAGAGGCACCTGCCCTCTCTGCCCAAGAAGTAGCTATCCCTCTAGTCGAATGTACATGGAGACCCTCCGGAGGAGAGAGCCCTTCAGATTGATAGGCCTCAGAGATCACAGACGTGATCCACCGAGCAATAGAGGCCTTAGAGGCCTTTTTACCCCTATTTTTGCCCCCATACAAAATGAATAGGTTTGGGTCGATGCGCCAAGTGTTGGTGGCTGCCAGGTAGTCAAGAACTGCCTGCCTGACGTCCAGAGAATGAAGGACTTTTTCTTTAGCATTAGCAGGGTTATTGCAGAAAGATGGTAACACAATCTCTTGATTTCTATTTTTAGATGTTCCTACTTTTGGAATAAAGGAGGGGTCGAGTTTAAGAATTATACAATCCTCTCTAATTTGAAGGTATGGGTCCCTAGTACACAGGGCCTGAATTTCCCCCACTCTTTTAGCCGTAGTCACTGCTACAAGAAACGCCGTTTTACGTGTAAGAATGGAAATGGGCATATTATCCACTGACGCATAGAGGTCTTTGCAGAGAAATCTGAGGACCAAGTTAAGGTCCCAAGAAGGAGACATATGTCTGATAGTGGGGCGCAACCTCTGGGTAGCTCTGATGAATCTAACTATCCACGGGTGTGACGCTAGGGGATAGTCGAGGAAAGAACTAAGTGCCGAGATCTGCACCTTCAATGTGCTTGGTTTAAGACCTTTGTCAAACCCAGCCTGCAAGAAATCTAAAATTCTGGGTAAGTCGGGAGTGCCTGCCGTAACCTCAGACCTGCCACCCTCCAGACAGAACCGTCTCCAAATTTTCAAGTAAATTGCTGACGTAACAGGCTTCCTACTAGACTTCATAGTAGATATTACTTGGCTTGATAGACCCTTAGCCTTCAAGATGGACCCTTCAGGATCCATGCCGAGAGATGGAGCTTCTCTGGGTTTGGGTGGAATACCGGACCCTGGTGGATTATATCCGCTCTGAGAGGGAGCTCTACTGGATTCTCGATTGCTAGCTCTAGTAGAAGGGAAAACCAACTCCTTCTTGGCCAGTATGGAACGATCAATATGACGAGAGCTCGATCCTCCTTGATCTTTCTGAGAACAGCCGGAACCAACGCCAGAGGGGGAAATGCATACGAGAGAGGTTCCGTCCAATCCTGGCTCAGAGCATCTATTCCTTCTGGAAGATCCCGCGGGTTCAGAGAGAAGAATTTTGAGACCTTCGAATTTCTCCTGCTTGCGAATAGGTCTATACAGGGGGTTCCCCAGCGAAGACATAAGTCCTGGAAGACGTCCTGGTTGAGTTCCCACTCTGTTGCAGACACCTCCCTTCTGCTGAGATAGTCTGCTATAACGTTCTGGGAGCCTTCTAGGTGAACCGCTGAAATAGAAAGGACCGACCTTTCTGCCCAACGAAATATCTTCTCTGTCAGTTCCTGAAGCGCATGATGTTTCGCACCTCCTTGATGTTTCAGAAAAGAGACTGTTGTCACATTGTCGGACATTATCCTGACATGACGATTTTCCAGGATGTGTCGGTTCCTTCTCAAAGCTTCCCAGACCGCGTATAGTTCTTTGAAGTTGGAGGAGCTGTGGATGACGTCTTCCGGCCATCTCCCCTGAAGGATCCTGTCTTCTAGGTGAGCTCCCCAGCCCCAAGCGCTGGCATCTGTAGTAACTACTACGTATGGGTCTGCGGACCATAATACTCCTTTTCTTAATTTCTCTGGCTTTGTCCACCAGATGAGAGACCTTCTTACACAATGTGATAGGTGTAAAGTACTGTCCAGAGAAGACAGACTCCTGTCCCATCTGGAAAGAATTAATTTCTGTAGTGGTCTTGAATGGAACTGAGCCCATCTCACACACGGAATACAGGCCGTCATCAGGCCGAGGACTCGCATGGCCGTCCTTGTCGTCACCCTGTGCTCCAGCAGGAGCCAAACCTGAGACTGCACTGCAATCAGCTTGGACTCGGGTAAGAGGGATATTCTGTTCCTTGAATCCAGACGTACTCCCAGAAACGTCTTCATGCACTCTGGAGTCAAATCGGATTTCCGCCAATTTATGACCCAACCAAGTTCTTCCATCACTGAAATAGTTCGGTTCCTGTGGTCTGATAGAATTTCTGGCGTTCTTGCCACCAGGAGAAAGTCGTCGAGATAAGGGATTATTCTGATCCCTTGATTTCTTAGGAAAGCGACAATCTCCGATACCAGTTTTGTGAAGATACGAGGTGCTGAGGCAAGACCAAATGGAAGGCACTGAAACTGGAAGTGACAGGTCTCGGACGGCAGGACCACCGCAAACCTCAGAAGCCTCTGAGAAGAAGGGTGGACGGGAACCTGATAATAGGCACTCTTTAGATCTAGAGTGCACATCACAGCATTCTGATCTATTAGGAGTATTGCCGAACGGATGGATTCCATACGAAACCTCTTGTACCTCACCCAGGCATTTAGAGGTTTCAGATTTATTATAGTGCGAGATTCGCCGGACGGTTTCATTATGGAAAAAAGGGAGGAGTAATGACCCAAGCCTATTTCCGGAGATGGTACCGGAACTATGACCTCTGAGGAGAGCATTTCCATCAGGTCTGTCAACATGGGAGAGTCTCGCGGTACTACCGTAGGACTGATGAATCTGTCTGGTGGGGGGGAGTAGAGCTCTATACTGTAACCTTCTGAGATGGTCCGAAGGACCCACTGATTTTGAGTGATCCGAGCCCAATTGTGCGAAAATTGGCGGAGTCGACCCCCTATGAGACTGGCGTCATTGCGATTTAGATTTTGAGGAAGGGCTGAAGAAGAAACCTCTGTTTCTATTGCCCTGGCTACGGGAGCCCCTATAAGATCCTCTACTGGATCTGCCTCCTCGAAACTCAGACTGCCTTCTGAAGGGGAATCCTCTCCGAAAGGACTGGGGCTTCTTAGATTTCTCCTCTGGAAACCCCTTCTTTTTGTCGGAGGCTGACTCCAAAATGGTATCCAGGGAGGGTCCAAAAACCCTTTCACCTGAGAAGGGAATTGAACAAAGTTTAGATTTGGAAGCATTATCCCCTGACCAGGACCTTAGCCAGACCGCCCTCCTAGCCGCGTTAGATAAGGAACTGCATCTGGCCGAAAACCTGACTGACTCAGCAGTCATATCAGACAGATAAGCCGTGGCAGATTTCATCATAAGGAGGGAATTTATGATTTCAGATCTCGGGGTCTTATTGGATAGGTGTTCCTCCAATTGACCCATCCATAGATACATAGACCGAGCCACCGAAGTAGCCGCTATATTTGTTTTTATTAGAGCCGCAGAAGATTCCCAGGCTCTTTTTAACAATATGTCGGCTTTCCTATCCATAGGATCACGCAAGTTTGATGAGTCCTCAAAAGGTATGGCCGTTTTCTTGGCCACCTTTGCCACAGGAATGTCAATTTTGGGAACTTCGTCCCATAGTTTTATGTCCTCCGGCTCATAAGGTAGACGAGCCTTAAAGTCCTTGGATAACACCAGCCGGCGTTCTGCGTCTTTCCATTCTTCCAGAATCATGGCCTTAATGTGCTCGCTAACCGGAAATACTGTCTGCTGACGTGACATAAGTCCACCAAACATCAAGTCCTGCCTGGTTTGTGGTTTAGATGTCTCCTCTATTTGCATAGTGCATCGCACCGCCTGCACCAGATCATTTGTGTCTTCTGCCTGGAAGAGGTATTTTCTTTGGTAATCCTGGCTTCCTGACGGAAGCTCTCCCTCTTCCTCTGAGACGAAGTCCTCTGAGTTAGACTTGTCCTCAGAAGTAACCTCCTGTTCTCTTAAGTCCTGCTCCCGTCTGGCCCGCTTACGGGTGGGGATAGGACTGGATTTCTGCACCATGGTAGACAAAGAAGCTTGTACTTCTTCACGTATAAGGGATCTCATCTCAGCCAGCAATGTGGGTTGTTCGTCCCTTACGACCTTAGCTGTGCAGTCCCCACATAAAGATTTCCCATGGGAGTCCGGGAGCTTCATATTACAAAGGGGACATCTAACGGATTTCTTAATCTGAACAGGAGGACCCGCGGGGTTTCCCTTATCCTTAAATGACATAAGAAGGGATAAGCACTGGGGTGAGCCTGCTTCTGCATATAGATAGGGGAACTTGCGCCATGCGCACTTACCCCCTCCTCGGTTGGAGTACTTGCTTCCATGATGAGGGTAGCAGGTCCCCGCAGCTCTCAGCGCCAGATCAGGAGCGCTTCTGCCGCTGTGCGATTCACTGCACGCTTTCCCCCGCGCATACAGCGTTACCGGAAGTAGCGGTAACGAAATGCCGACGGACCGGAAGTGACGCGTTCTGACGACTTCCTGCCGGGAGACGCCGTTCTGGATACCATGCTGCCCAGGATGGCCGCGCACTGCGTGGATAGCGTCCGCAGCCGAGAGCCTCCCACCGGGAGGAGCGGCTGCCACCAGGAGCTTCGTCCACTCCTGGTCTTTGGAGCAGAGGGACCCCCCACCGGAGGGTTTCTGCCCTGAGCCTCTTGACAGGGGGAAGGGTATTGGCAAGCCGCACGATCCCCCTGAGCTCTGGCAAGTCCTGCGCAGCTTCTCACTCGTGCGTCCCTTCCTTGCAGGGACAGGAAAAACACTGAGGACTGTGGGTGGGACTTGGCCTTTTAAACTCGTGTGTTTCCTGTCCCAGCAAGGGGAGGAGGACGTCCTCCAGGGTGCTGTCAGGATGACGTCCTGGAAAAGTGAATTTATTTCAGTTCTTCAATACAAAAAGGGAAACTCATATTATATAGAGTCATTACAGAGTGATCAATTTCAAGTGTTTATTTCTGTTCATGTTGATGATTATGGCTTACAGCCAATGAGAACCCAAAAGTCATTATCTCAGTAAATTAGAATAATTAACATAAAACACGTGTAAAGGCTTCCTAAGTGTTTAGAAAGGTCCCTTAGTCTGTTTCCGTAGCTCCACAATCATTGGGAAGACTGCTGACCTGACATATCCAGAAGGCAGTCATTGACACAGTCCACAAGGAGGGTAAACCACACAAGGTCATTGCTAAAGAAGCCGGCTATTCACAGAGTGCTGTATCCAAGCATATTAATGGAAAGGGGAGTGGAAGGAAAAAGTGTGGTAGAAAAAGGTGCACAAGCAACCGGGATAACCGCAGCCTTAAAAGGAAGAGAAAGATGCGACACCAGATCCAACAATGTAGAGGAGCTGAAGGCTGCTATCAAAGCAACCTGGGCTTCCATAACCCCTCAGCAGTGCCACAGGCTGATCGCCTCCATGCCACGCCGCATTGATGCAGAAATTGATGCAAAAGGAGCCCGACCAAGTATTGAGTGTATTTAGTGAACATACATTTCAGTAGGCCAACATTTCAGATGTTAAAATCATTTTTCAAGCTGGTGTTATAAAGTATTCTAATTTACTGAGATAATGACTTTTGGGTTTTCATTGGCTGTAAGCCATAATCATCAACATTAACAGAAATAAACACGTGAAGATCACTGTTTGTAATGACTCTATATAATATAGGAGTTTCACTTTTTGTATTGAAGAACTGAAATTAACTTTTTGATATTCTAATTTAGTGAGAAGCACCTGTACAAAGATGGCAGCCATTTCCCCATTACAGACTATATCACATGCAGAATACAAGCTGCTGTTAGTGGCGGGAGGTTGGATCTTTGCATTTTCGGAAGCGGTGTATGGATTGCTTCTCTTTTCGTGACAGATGCACACTCCAGATATTGGGGGTCAGGGTACCACCTCAGAAGTGGTCCAGTCCATTTGCCGGCAGATTATTGTGAAAAATGACCGTGCAGTCACTGTTTGAGGTAAGGTGACGTTTTGTGAGGTTTGCCCTGTAATGTGTATATCGATTATGTCACTTTGACAGTACAATGGTTTTAATTAAAAGTAGCGCCCTTTTAGAGCGGTCTTCAGCACCCGGCACTGGGAAACAGCGCTAACAGTACAGCTGCTTCTCAGGTGCCAGGATGTGTGGTACTGATGCGGCACATGGTTGCCACAAGTATTGCACACGGACACAGATATGTCCGGTACCGGTAATATCAAGATGTGTGAAACCGGCCTAAAGAACAACTCTGTGCAGCTCGGAAGTTAGAGGGGTATTCTTATCGGGCACATTAACCTATTCCCGCTATGCAGTGTACTATTACATTGTACAGATTTTACAGTTCTTGTGGACTGGTGTAATAGTACGGCATGTTTAATAATACAATTATACATTCAATAAAGGCTTTTGTTGTAGGGAAGTAAATTTAAAAAAAAATAATAGAATTTTGGGGAAAAAATTATTTGAAAAAATATATTTATTAAATTTTAAGGTTGCTAATACACAAGTCCATTGACTTCAACCTATAATTTTAGAAAAGTTTTCACATATATCGAAGAAAAAAAAACCTCACTAAATGCAATAAGCTAAATAACAGATGATTGGTTTCATAGAGCATTCACTTGAGGACTTGCCAGTTTTTGCTCTTATTTTATTCCAACTACTCCCGACTATTCTGTTTTTGTTGTTTTTAAATCCGCCATATGCGTACAGAGATATGCACCTTCACATTAGTTTTCATCTTAAGAGTCTTTACTCGGGGGCGGTGGCTCGCAGGATCCTCAGGGGCGTGTCTTTAGGTCGCTGTACATTATCCTGAGAGCCACGCCCCCAAAGAACATAAAAAGGCGCAGATCTCTGGGCCCGTATTGTGGGTTCGGCCACTCTTGTGACAGACATTAAGGTTCCAGGATATCTTCCTTACGTGAGATGATATTGTGTGTTCCAGGTGCCATGGCCTCCTCCACCATTGCCGGTGCCTGCTCCTGTCACAGCCCTCAGCTCCTCTTAGCCGCAGTACATAGGTGTGAGATCTTCTGGTATACTCTCGGCACTTGCAATCCAGCGTTCTGTATTTGATGCCTACGGCAGCGTTCACACCAGCCTGTTTCCTGTCTGTGGGCAGCAGATCTCACACTGACCGATGTTCATCATCGCAGCATGCACTGTTCCTACAGCAAGCAGCCATCATTAGTCTGAGCTCAGCCTTCCATGGAGGTGCAGGCATCTGTATGTTCTTGGGTCATTGTGTGTACTCCGCTCTGACGTGTGTGAGCTTCATTTACTCTTGTGTTCCCAATTCAATAAAAGATTGATAAACCAGATTCTCGATCTTTTGTATATGGCTCCATGCTTCTGGAGTAGTAACGCCGTCCTGCAGCATTTTCCCACAATACTCAGAATATTTACTCCTTTGTAGAAACAGTGCCACTCTTGCTTGGTGACGATGTTTGGAATTGCAGGTCAGCCCCATTGTAGTTAGTGGAGTGGACCTTCAGTACAGGACACAACCCAACAACCAGGGACACATTTTTGTTTTTGGGGGACACATTTGAGCGGCCAGGTTCCAGATGACCACCACAGTCACGTTGCAGCCCTATCACAGGTGTCACGTGTCTTTAAAGAGAACCTGTCATCACGATTTAACCTGTAAAGGTATGGCCATAAGGGCTGTTATTATGATTTAATGGATACCTGTAGGGGAGAAATCTGTAGCCTGGTTCTTGTTTAATTCCCCTTAGAAGTTTTGGTACCATAGCCTCTTCGTACACCGGCCAGGACTGTCTGTAGGTTCTTCGGCTCTGCTATGACCTCTCCATGCTTTTGCACATTCATATCCCAACGTTCTCCAGCAAAATGGCGCATGCTCAGATTAACCTCCGGCGGTCTCCAGCAAAATAGTGTCAATGGTTACGCATGCGCAGATTGGGATCTTGGCTCAATGACGAGTTCTCGATCTGCGCAGGCGCCGCCATTCTGGTGGAGACCGTAAGGTTGATCTGAGCATGCTTTGCCTCCAGCACCATTTTGCTGAAGAACGCCAGGACATGAATGTGCGGAAGCACCGCACAAGGAAAGTTTAAAAAAGGAGGTTCGTACAAATGCGGAAGAGACACGGCCCAGCCGAAGACCCTGCCCACAATCCTGCCCCGCTGCACGAAGAGGCTATTGCATCAAACAGATTTTTCACTACAGGTATCCATTATGGCCAACCTTTACTTTAACAGGTTAAATCGTGATGACTGGTAATCTTGAATATACTTATCTGAAATACACCTTCAAACAGATCCCAGATTAAATGGTTCTGGAGGATACTGCATTGTGGGAGCTGTCTGACAATGTGTGTGTGCGCATGTGTATGTAGCAGAACTGTGTGCATGTACATATAGCAAGGCTATCAGTAGGAAATGGCCTTTAATAATTTCTGCTCTCTACACCTGGGTGCGTCGTATAATGCAAAAAAACTGGGCACATTAAGAGGCAGCCATGTTCCCACCTTTATCAGGACACAATGTGGCTGCCTCCTTGTCATACATCCAGCATTCCTCAGTAATGACCACCACATAATTAATTAACTTTTTGTATCAATTTAATAACATACACACATTTCATAGAATCCAAAACCAGCGTCGTATTACAACAGCTTTGTGAACCACGCCGACACTCAAACACGATGCAACCACCCTGGAAGTAAAAGGATTTATAGGTATCTAGGTTTCCGGAGACAGATCCACATATAACGGCCCGACCGCCGCACTGGGAGGAGGCGAATACTGGGGTCACCGATCACTGCGTGGTAACGTTGGCAGAGCCGCTCATCAGTCGTTAGTCACAGTTTATCCAGATATTGCTTCTAGTGGTCACTGAGGACTGGGCATCGTTATGGAAGTGTCCTCTACCTCACATGTAGACGTCTCTGGGTCTGTACACTACTGTGTGCCTGCTGGATGGATTATCTCATCCCGTCATAGTCTTTATTTGAGAGATCATAGGACCCGGACTCCTAACTACTGAAGTCTTTTAATTTTTTGATATTTTTAATTGCGTTTAAAAAGGTTCCCACCATGGATGACTGTCGACAGCATGTGTGTGTGGGGGGGGGAAGAGGGGGGGAGGAAGGCGCAGCCTGAACCTTCCTCATTGCTAAATATTGTGGTAGCAACAGGAAAGACAGGCATCAAATCCTAACAAAGTCGGGTGTTTTACTGATGGAGCGGCATCCGTGGAGAGATATACGCCATGTCTGTACACCCCTGATGAGCGCACAGACGAGCAGCATCTGTACAAAACAGATTAAGGTTTCCATTCACTGAGCACAAGCAGAGATACTGGAAACAGTGTATGACAAAGCTTCCTCCCTTCTTAGACTTGGACCATCCTTCCGAGCTTCAGTGCCCACTACTACTCCCAATCTCCGTAACCTGGGGAGGACGAGTGTCTGATTTATACAGTCGGCACTGCTCAGCCCCAGAGGTTCCACTGGATATGGTTATGTATCGCTCGGATCCATGGAGCTCGTTCCGGCACCTACGTTACCAACCTGCCTGTTTTCCCAACCTCAGTCTATACAGCAGACATATCGTGTGCCACCCATCATCATGAAAACTACCGTCTTCTGGATCTCTTTAAAGGGTCATTCGCTACATCATACAGTGGGGTGAAAAAGCGTTTGCCCTGATTTCCTAATCTTTTGCATGTTTGTCTCTCTTTCACACTGGGCCGTGTAGGTTTGGATTTCTTTTCCTTCATTTATAAACTGCATTTTGTGATTACTTGTGTTATCTTTGTCTAATATTTACATTTGTTTGTTGATCTGAAACATTTAAGTGTGACAAACATACACAAGAATAGGAAATCCGGAAGGGCCAAACACTGTATATATTGTTGGATAGAGCTTGTAAATACAAGCGCTTTTGCAATTTACCATTTATCTCCCCAATAACGCAGCTATGCTTCCTATTCCCCCTTTCTCTCTAAATCAATGAAGAATCAAACACAAAGATGTGTTGCAAATTATTTTTTCCCCCTTAAAACATCACCTATAAGCATAAGAAATGCCCACCCATAACCAGTACCGTGACCCTCAATATCCTAACTTAGCCATAGAGTTGCACAAAAAAAAAAGACCACTAGAGGGAGCTCAATATTACATATTATTACAGCTCCATGTTAGATATTGTATACATGTATGCGTCTAGCTCCATCTAGTGGCGGCAGCTTGCAATGGCTTTTTGACAGCTCTTCTTTTTCAAGAGACCATCTGGGGGTGTTGACAAGCATACCAGGGAAAGCTGAGCCCTATAGGACCTGCCGGGATGGTCAAAACAAGCGCCCATAAAACATTTACTGGGGGATTTTTTAGATGTTAGGTGGACAGTTTCTGATGATCGCTGTGACCATTAACATATGAATCGCACAATATATTAATTAAAGCAAAGAATCTCCTGCATTAAATAGAACATCTATGGATCCTGCTGAACCAATATAGAATTGTCCTAATATCAAAGCGAGCAGGGAATGGGGGGGTTGGAAGACGTCTCTTCTGAAAAGCAACCCCAAAGCATGAGCGTAGGTGTACGACCCAAGGGCAAATCTGCTCCAATGGAATCCTATAACTCAAATATAGATTACATAGATGCGCTCTCCAAACTGTGCTCAGCGTGCCCCGACAGCATTATGATGGGACTTGCAGTTCCTTACTGGCGAATGCGTCTTTAACGTTAGCCAACAAGTATTTTTTGTAAGGGACGATCATTATTGGTGTGAATGGTAAATCACAGCACTCCTAGAGGCTGTTAGTGGTACTGCAAAGAAATAAAGACCTAAACTAAAGGGGTCATCTCAAAAACAAAAATCGTTACCGGGACCCTACCAATCACAAGAATAAAACCAAAGCGAGCGTGTGTGACCTCCCTCCATTTCTATCAGCGCATTAGTGCATGACTCACAGTAAGGCCGGCGTCACACTCAGAGTATAAAAATACGGTCCGTAATTTACGGCCGTAATACGCAGAAAAGTCCCCAAATAGTGATCCGTATGTCATCCGTAGGCAGGATGTGTCAGCGTATTTTGCACATGGCATCCTCCGTATGTAATCCGTATGGCATTCGTACTGCGAGATTTTCTCGCAGGCTTGCAAAACCGACATACGGACATACAATGGATCCATGGGCTCAAATAATCGTAAAAACATATATACTGTATATATATATATATATATATATATATATATATATATATATTTAACAGTGAGACATTATATATATATTTCATCCAGCGCTAGATAGCTTAAAAGCCGGTAATTCAATTACCGGCTTTTCCTATCTCCTTCTCAAACCCGACATGATATGAGACATGGTTTACATACAGTAAACCATCTCATATCCCTTTTTTTTTGCATATTCCACACTACTAATGTTAGTAGTCTGTATGTGCAAAATGTGGGCTCTGTAGCTATTAAAGGGTTAAATCGCAGAAAAAATTGGCGTGGGCTCCCTCGCAATTTTCTCCGCCAGAGTGGTAAAGCCAGTGACTGAGGGCAGATATTAATAGCCTGGAGAGGGTCCATGGTTAATGCCCCCCCTGGCTAAAAACATCTGCCCCCAGCCACCCCAGAAAAGGCACATCTGGAAGATGCGCCTATTCTGGCACTTGGCCACTCTCTTCCCACTCCCGAGTAGAGGTGGGATATGGGGTAATGAAGGGTTAATGTCACCTTCCTATTGGTGGTGGGGGGGGGGGGCAACAACCGTGGACCCTCTCCAGGCTATTAATATCTGCCCTCAGTCACTGGCTTTACCATTCTGGCGGGGAAAATTGCGCGGGAGCCCACGCCAATTTTTTCCGCGATTTAACCCCTTAATAGCTAGAGCGCCCACATTTTGCACATACACACTACTAACATTAGTAGTGTGGAATATGTAAAAAAAAAAAAAAGGTGATATGAGATGGTTTACTGTATGTAAACCATGTCTCATATCATGTCGGGTTTAGGAAGGAGAGAGCAAAAGCCGGTAATTGAATTACCGGCTTTTAAGCTATCTAGCGCTGGATGAAATATTAATATATATACATATATGTGTCTACTGACACACAAGATATATATCCACGTAGCATTTTTTTTTTCCGCATCGTCAAAACGATGCATGCGGCACCATCCACATACAGCCGCACAACCTGCGTACCTAATGTTAAATATAGGTACACAGGCCGCATGCGGGCCGCATGCAGATGTAGGCGGAGCTACAAGCGGAGGTGCGGCTGAGGGCGGGACTTCACGGAGGAAGTCCGCAGCCCTCCGCACATCAGGGAAATGCTAGTGTGAAACTAGCCTTAGCTATTCTAGTCTAACCTGTCAGTGTGATTTTACTGTACACCGCACTGAAATACCGGCTTTTCTCTCTAACACCGCTGCGTATTTCTCGCAAGTCACACTGTTGGTCCATGTGCAATCCGTATTTTTCTCGCCCCCATTGACTTTCATTGGCGGATTTTTGGCGCAATACGGTGACAAACGCAGCATGCTGTGATTTTCTACGGCCGAAGAAGACCGTATAATACTGATCAGTAAAATACGGCTGATAGGAGCAGGGGCATAGAGAATGTAGTGGGGTCACGAGACCCTCATTCCTGTGATTGGTGCTACTACTCGTAATATATGTGTATGTAGCTGGGAATATTTCCCCAGAAAAATCATTTTCAGCCAGGGGAGAAAAATTATCATGCCCTAAAACGGAGTTTTAGAGAATCTGTCAATAGGTTTTTGCTATGTAATCTGAGAGCAGTATGATGTAGGGGCTGAGACCCTAATTCCAGTGATGTATCACGTACTAGGCCCTGCATTGCTGTTTCAAGAAAAGGAGTGTTTTTTTCAGCAGGAGATTATCACTACAGGACTAGGCGTCTCGTGCCTCCTAGTCCTCCTGCACAGTGTATACAGGAAGCTGCCAATCAGTGGGGTGGGCAGGTTATACAGAGCTCAGCATTCAGAGCTCTGCTAGATCTGCAGCAGAGGAAACTGATTGTATCAAAATGACAGCATGCAGCCCAGTAAGTGATACATCCCTGGAATTAGGGTCTCTGTCCCTACATCATGCTGCTCTCAGATTACATATCAAAAACCTGGTGACAGAATCTCTATGAACAGGGCATGGATATGTACTCAAACATATAAACACATTCCAGTTTTCCCCACCGTGCTGATCTTGAGGACGGCTGCATGAGTCACTGCATTTTATGTCTTGTCTTTTGTAAGGGATCTGTGTCTGTATCCCTAGACCGGCGGTGCGTCAGATGTATGTAATCAGCGTCACACTACCACACACAACCTGACACCTGCGGTCCTCATAGTGTATTGTAATAGATGTTTTATCAGGAAATTAGCCCGCGCTCCATGCGCTCTTCACTGAACTCCATTTTGGCTATGCTGTTCTAATTCCTTTGCAAGTGCAATACCCCAAACAACCTATTGGAGTGCTGTGACAAAGCACAGACCTATTCAATTTTTTGTGCCCACCTTTCCACGTTCTGTCGTTTCTCGAAGCTAAAACAATATTTGCAGGGAGCATATCTCTGCAAAACAGATGGCTACTACGGAGCCCAAAAATCATAACGGTAAATCTGGCCCATCGGTTGGATCCAATTCAGTTTTTGATGCAAAATACACAAACTGCTAATACGGCTTTAAAAATATAGCTTAAAAAGGGCTCGTCTCATTATACAACATTCATGTACTCTGCAAGATGAAGCAAAACATAAGTAAAAAAAAAAAAAAAATCAAAAACCGCTCCAGTGTCTGTATATTGCTTTACATACTTGTTAGGGGGCCCAATTATGCTGCTACTACTGCCCTGGCCTGTACAGTCACAGGAATAACTCCACCGCTCGTGTACTGGAGGATCCAGGCTGCATTATAAAGAGGAAAACCCTTTTTTAATCCTTTAACCCTTTTTTTTTGTGGGATAACCTCGTTTGAAAAGGAAGAGACTTAATAATATAGAAATTCTGTAGCTATAAGAAAGAGGGGAGGCCACCCAGGCCGCGGGAGTGGAGGCCACCCAGGCCGCGGGGGTGGTGGCCATCCAGGCAATCATATTAGACCACAAAGCTCTAAAAAAAAAATATCCAAAAAGTAAAGGAACCCTTCTAATATCAGGCATTTCTGGTGTCCAGGTGGCAAGAGTCACGTGTCCAGGCTTGCACTGATGGACCGGTACCCACTAACCATTAGTCATATCAACATTTCATCATCTGTGGAATTGGGTCCTTTATATGACGTGTCCTTGGCCGGGCCACGGCCTCCGCCAGCAGCAGGGGTTAGGAGTGAAGCCAGGGGTGCTGCAGGCACTGTGCGGCGGTGGCCCTCTTCTCTGGAATACACTCCAACATGGGCAGCAGAAAGTCTGAGAACTGAGTGGCTTCTTCTAGTGACCACTCGTATTTCTCCACCAGGACCTCGAACAGGCCCCAGTGCTTCAGGTTCTGTATGTGCCGAAGGTCTCCTGCCAAAATGGAAGGTGGTAGAGTTAAAGGGGGCTTTCACACTAGTATGAATGGTCACATGATCTGGATTCCCCTGTGTAATAAAGCGGTGGTCAGACAATACGCACCCCCCCCCCATCAGACTAGAGACTTCGGGGGTCCTTTTTGTCCAGATCGGTGCGAGTCTCAGATTCTAGAGCGGTGGTGAGGATGTGTGACCATCAATATAAGCAGTCAGACCACCATAGACATCTCCACTTCATTTACCCTGGACCCCTGATGTCAAATAGATGGGGCTCCTACTGTCGGACCCCCACTGATTATATACTTATGTATCCCTGCGGATAGGCGAAAAATGTATATAATAATAATAAAAAATTCAATAAAACCCTTTGACCCGGGAAGATTCTGCGTATGTGCGAGCTCATGGCGCACGTCATGCTTGTGCAGAACCCTCCTCAGGCCAAGACCAAGTGTGAGAGGCCATCTGTAGATGTGAATGCTGAGCTGTGTATAACCCCGCCCACATCACCGATTGGCTGCTACCTGTGTACACTATGCATTCCTGGTTCCAATCAGTGCTGGGGGCGGGGTTGAACTACGAGGCAGCAAGTTTTCTAGTGATAATCTCTTTCTGATAAAACTCTGATTCTATCAAAACCAGCAAGCCTCCCAATAAGTGATACATCACAGGAATCAGGGTCTCAGATGTTGCTCTCAGATTATCAAAATCTGGTGACAGATTCCCTTTGAAGAGATATTCTCAGGTTGTCTCTTGAGCAGCTCAGATATTTTTATATTCATTATAATGTTATTATTCAGGCCGCCCCCTGCTTCTATTAGGAGACATTACGAGTCCTTTTACCATTATAGCACATGGCACTTTTTAGGCTTTCTACGCTCTGGCAACGTTACCCTTTTTTTCCCCCTTATTACGTGATCTTATTTTTAACCTTAAGAATTTTAGTTACTATTTTGTGCTGGCATATCATTACGTAGCTTTATCTGTCATCTATGCACTGCGCATGTCGCGTGCAGGCGTATGGCGCGAGTAAGGATCGGAGACCGCTGCCGGTTGTCTTAGGTGGCCAGAATCGGCCACTAACAGCAACGACAGGAGCTGGATCCAATCTCTGCCGCCATCATTTATTGCTTTAAATCTCCTGATCTGATTTGGAGGCATACTGGCCCCCCATGATATGATTGCAGGGTGTGGATGGTCTCCTATGGAGGCCGAGGACCTAATAAAGGCCGATCTATGCTATTTTTGTGCTTCTATGAAGCCCAGGAGATGGTTAAAGATCCCTATGTACTGCAATACTAATAGTACAAGCGACTGTAAATTCAAGTAATCTATGAGGACTTTAAAAAAAAAAAAAAAAGAAAAATTAATGAAATATAAAGAATAGTAGCAGGTAATTGAGCATCAGTCGCTTACCTCTCCTCGTGAAGTACTCTCGGGAATAACGACCAGATAGTGCAAAATGCGGGGGGATGTCTCCTAGAAGCTCAATGATATGTGCTATGTGATCTGGAACAGGACAAGACGAGTTAGAAAGGAAGGCTGCAGTTATTCCACTGGCTTTTATAGCGCCGTCATACTCTGTAGTGTTGTAGGCAGATTGTAATCACTTACCTCCTTCGCGAGGATCGGAATCTGATTTTCCAATCTCAGACTCACACACTGTATTATAATGAAGAAGCGATATCTTTTCTTAAATGGGCTGCCCACTCTATTCGGACAAACCCTTCACGTGGCGTTCCAGCCGTGTCGGCACTGGCTCTCCCGGAGATCGCGTGACATTATTATGTCACGCTATCCCTGCTGCCAATCAGCGCTGGCGGTTTCAGCACTCTCCCCTTCCTTCAGAAGTGAGGGCTGCGGCAGACCTCTTGCTTCCAGCAGATGTCAATTTAGTTTGTTGGAGGGTCGAATAAAGTTAGCTCTGTAGCTGTAGGGATCGCGAGACAATGTGCCAATCTTCCCCAACTCCCCCATGACAGGTGTTGTCGGGGAAGATAACAATCCAGCACGTCCGGTTTTGGATTGCCGATCTTTTTGTTTCTGGTGAGATAAGCCACCGCCACAGGAATCTGACAGCGGCTGTCTCATACAGACGACAGGCAGAGCGGGCGCTCCTGTGTATGTGGGAGTCGGGACAGATAGCGGTTGGCCACACAGTGGTTGCACCAATCGCGCGGCTGGCAGCTATCTGGTGTGTATGGGGTACAAGTGCACTGTGGAAGAAAGCATGTGGAGGAAGCCCACGAACACACTGAAAACAGATGCTCAGGACACCATTTATTGATTTACCTGGGACTGCAAGTTACCCTACAGCATCATCCCATCTCAGATACTACTGCAGTCCTGGAGAGCAAAACTGTGCCGTTACCCTCAGTATCACTACTGTCCGTCCCGAAATGTGACAATCGGAGAGTACATGGACTCCTTTATTGATACGAGGGCTGATAACACGATGAAACGTTACTGGGGCGAGTGCAAATTATAGCTGGATATCATCTGCAGCGTCCGGCCTCAGCTTCCTCCTTCGCAGATGCACCAGGACTGAAACTTTTCATGCTGGACCGCGACTTCAAGCGAGTCCTGAATCCAGCAAGAGAAGCATCGTTTCACAGCCCCATTGGCGGAGACACATTTCGGATAGTTGCCTACCTTCATCACGTGTGTAATCTTCCCCCGAATGAGGCTCAAAGAGATAATCGCCGGTCGCCAGCTCAAAGGCCTAGAGGAGAAACCAATACAGGATAAATTAGTTCATTTAGATATATAACAATTTCCATCATTTTGCAGCACATCCTCTGGGTGAGTCAAATGTAGGACTAGAGATGGTGTAAAGCTATTGCCAGGAACCGGCCCTATCGGCCACGTCTGTAACCTGTAGCCCCTGAATAGCCCTATCGGCCAAATTTGTAACCTGTAGCCCCTTAATAGGCCCCATCTGTAACCTATAGCCCCTATCGGCCACGTCTGTAGCCTGTAGTCCCTAGGTAGGCCAAGTCTGTAACCTGTAGACCCTGAATAGACCCTATCAGCCACATCTGTATCCTGTAGCCCCTATATAGGCCACTTCTGTAACCTGTAGTCTTTGAATAGGCCCCATCTGTAACCTGTAGCCCCTGAATATGCCCCATAGGCCACGTCTGTAACCTGTAGCCCCTGAATAGGTCCCATCTGTAACCTGTAGCCCCTGAATAGGCCTTATCAGCCATGTCTGTAACCTGTAGCTTCTGAATAGGCCTTATCGGCCACGTCTGTAACCTGCAGCCCCTAATTAGACCCTATCGGTCAGGTCTGTAAGGCTACTTTCACACTAGCATTGTGTGACGTACGTCGCAATGCGTCATTTTGGAGAAAAAATGCATCCTGCAAAGTTGCCCGCAGGATGCACTTTTTCCTCCATAGACTGGCATTAGCGACGCATTGCGACGTATGGCCACAAGTCGCATCCGTCATGCGACAGATGCGTCGGGTTTTGGCAGACCATCGGCACAAAAAAAGTTGCATGTAACGTTTTTTTGTGCGTCGTGTCCACCATTTCCGACCGCGCATGCGCGGCCGAAACTCCGCCCCCTCCTCCCCGGACCTTACAATGGGGCAGCGGATGCGTTGTAAAACTGCATCCGCTGCCCCCGTTGTTCATTTTTTTCGCAGTTTGCGTCGGGCCGACGCATGGCGACGGCCCCGTACCGACGCCAGTGTGAAAGTAGCCTAAGCTGTCGCCCCTGAATAGGCCCCATTGGCCACATTTGTAACCTGTAGGCCTAAATAGGCCAAGTCTATAACCTGTAGCCCCTGAATAGGTCCCATCTGTAACCTGCAGCCCCTGATTAGACCCTGTCGGCCACGTCTGTAAGCTGTCGCCCCTGAATAGGCCCCATCGGCCACATTTGTAACCTGTAGCCCCTGATTCGACCCTATCGGCCACGTCTGTAAGCTGTAGCCCTTTCCAGAGTATCATCGTCCATGTCTGTAACTTGTAGTCCCTGAATAGCCCCATCTGTCAACTATAGCCCGTACCGGCCACGTCTGTAACCTGTCGCCCCTGAATACCGCCACTTACCAAACGTTATCCCTAGCTCCTCTTTTGGTGTGACTTCATCCTTGTAAGCCGGGAAATCAAGAGACCCCGGAGGCGGTATTCAGGGCTGCCTACTGACATGGCCGATGGACCTGGTTTCCAAGAATCGATTTGCCCCAACGCTAGTTAGGACCTATCCTGGGGTCCAACCTGTATTACAGGTCAGAGCGACAGTCACACTTTTGTTAGTGGATAATGTGTTGTCAGACACCCTCTTACCATCTCACAGAAAGGCTTTTAAATAAAATGAACCACCTTCCTACACTACAGGCTTTGTGCAGACACTGAACAAGCAGGAAACGCTTGGAAATTTCAATGATGAGGTCACTTGAAGTACTGAAGCTCCCTGACTGTCCCGTGTACTGTACTTTAGGTACCACCCATTGAAAAGGGTCCTAACCCACCATACAAGCAGTGCTCCAAATATCAGCAGGCGTTCCATATCCGGCACCTATTAAAACCTCCAAGGCACGATACTGCCGCGTCTGAATGTCGTCAGTGAAGTGCTTGTGCTGCAAAAAAGAAGGATAACGAGCGCCGTTATAGTCATCTACACCTGTAGACTGCGACCGGGTCACCCCCGTCACCAGTATACTCACCACCCAGCATGCATTGCCCAAATCTGCCAGTTTCACTGAGATCTTATCTGCGTTTTGTGGTTCCAGGGGGTTAGTCAGGAAATCTGCAGCTTTGAGGGACACTAGAAATGTAGAAAAGGAAAGGTTTTTCTAGGTTTTCTCACTTTCCGGAAGGTGAATGTGAAGTGGTGTCTATGCTGGACTCACAACTCGGGGACAGAAGGCCTCCTCTTTCCCGTCCTCCGGAGAGTCCAGATATGGCAGAGCCTGAGGTGGCGGAGAAGGCCGAGCTGGAGAAACCGGACGTGTGTGTATCAGGACTGATGCCGCGAGGACCGTTGCTGAACCCGTTGCAGTTCTCGTAGGCGCTGGAGGACTGAGGACTCTGAGCCAGGTAAGTGGTTCCTCCACTTCCCAAGGAGGAGTCCGCACCTTCACTGTCCCCGGGAAAGGGATCTGACATGGGATGGAAAGAGAAAATTGTGTCCGGGTTTGTAAAAATCATATTTATACACGCAACAATCCCGATCTGATGGGGGATGAATTAGCGGATATTTTGGATTACCAATCTGCTGTGGAAAAGCATATAAATTAGTGCTGTCCAGACTATCAGACTTTCTGGATTATCAGATGCGGGACAAAAGGAATTTCACTATCATTTTTTTTTTATTTAACCCTCTGCACCCAAATCAAATATGTTTGCCTGATAGAACACCATGTAAGAACACAATGGTATATGCCACAGAGGCAAAGATGGGATTGGCAACTTTTGATCCTGGGCGTTATACCCCTTAGATGCTGCGATCAATAGCAACAGGGGCACAGAAGCAGTTAGGTGATTGGCAACCTCCGATCAAGGACATTATAGCCCTTAGATGCTGTGATCAATAGCAACAGCGGCACAGAAGCAGTTAGGTGATTGGCGACCTCCATTCCCGGGCATTTTACCCCTTAGATGCTGCGATCAATAGCAACAGGGGCACAGAAGCAGTTAGGTGATTGGCAACCTCCGATCAAGGACATTATAGCCCTTAGATGCTGTGATCAATAGCAACAGCGGCACAGAAGCAGTTAGGTGATTGGCGACCTCCATTCCCGGGCATTTTACCCCTAGATGCTGCGATCAATAGCAACAGGGGCACAGAAGCAGTTAGGTGATTGGCAACCTCCGATCAAGGACATTATAGCCCTTAGATGCTGTGATCAATAGCAACAGCGGCACAGAAGCAGTTAGGTGATTGGCGACCTCCATTCCCGGGCATTTTACCCCTAGATGCTGCGATCAATAGCAACAGGGGCACAGAAGCAGTTAGGTGATTGGCAACCTCCGATCAAGTGTGTTTTACCCCTTAGATGCTGTGATCAATAGCAACAGCGGCACAGAAGCAGTTAGGTAGGGGTAGTGGGGATGTTTGCCTGTGCCAGGAGAGGACAATGTGTGGATTGCTCATACTGCCTGCAGCAGATACTCACTCTCCCCGTTGCCAGCAGCTTCGTGGCTTATTCGGGAGCCCCATGACTGCTCGTCGAGTCCCTGCTGATATGGCTCTAGGATGGGGGTCCCTAGACGGCCATTGCCAGACCCCAGCTCCTCCATGTTGTGGATGTCCCGCAGTCTCTCTTCCAGAAGTTTCTGTTGCCGCTTCTGTTGTCTTTTTAACTTCTTCTTCTTGTTTTTGGAGACTTTCTCATTCTGCGATGAACAAGAAGAACATGGCGACCAAGTTATACGGAGAAAACGCACATGAGGCACAAGTGACATCGCTCCTAAGTACCGTTTTAAAGGCATGGTCACAGCCAAGAGAAAAACAAATTACAAGCAGTTCAGAATGGGGTAAAATGCTTACAGAATTAATAGTCGTGTTACCTGCTCCCGTTACGATGCTTCCCTATACATCCTGCTGCAGCAATGGTGTCTGTGACCGCTCCCGTCAATCAATGGCTGTAGTGATTGGCTGCAGCCATTAGATGCTCATGCTAAGGCGTCATCACTGCAGTAAGAAAGTACAGGTGCAGATACCAGCGGGAGACCAGAAAGCAACAGAAGGAAAGTTGCAATTGCGATCGGTTTTAACCCATTGTGAGCTTTTTTTTTTTTTTTAAATTGTTCTTGGCTGGATAACCCCTTTAAGCAAACTTTGGTCAGACACTTTAGAGAACAGTTCGTTCACAGGACGGCCATCTCTGCCGACCCCTTCATACACATGCACGCATGCTGAGCTCGGTATGTGGGAAGACACCTCTGGCGGCACTCTATCTTCTTCAGAGCAAACAGATCAGACATGTTGAAATTCAACATGCCCGATCCTTTTTTCACCTGACATCGAGTGGGAGAGTCTGGACACCCCCCCACACACATCACATGGTCGGCCGATTCTACCGGCGTTCAGCTAATGTGTATAGCAACATTTAAAGGGGATGTCATCAGATTAATATAATGGAAGTATGGGTGGTCAAATCCCAGGACAAATCTTCAAAGAAGATGGCGGACCCCAGGAAAAGAGCAGCACTACGTATCGACAGCGGGTCTCCGATCATGAGCACCCCCCAGAGGACATCAATATGCCTTAATGGGTCATCTGGGTAGGGGCTGTCCAAGGCGGCACAACCCCTTTAATATCAGCCACGTCACCAATAATATGCAGCCGATAAGTAATGGCGTGATATCAACGTTTTAATAACGATTGGTCATTTCTTTTTTTTCCCATCCGATACTCCAGAATATTTTGTAATGCCAGATTAACAGAATACACCAAAGACACGCACAGCAACCGATAACTCACAGACGTCACAGACTGCAGAGCCTTTTTATGGAGCCGTCACATTCTTAATTCATCGTCTGGCAATCGCATAAATAGCAATTACATAACATACTGTCATAATTAAAAATAGTCCCTGCGTTACATAGGAAAAAAATGTGCAGGGGGGTACGAGTACGAGCGCACTAATGATAAGCTGACATGCTCACCGCCTACCACTAGGGGGGCTTAGGTAACATTGAACTGCCGGACAGGCAGTGTTGTCATGTGGACGCCGACGACAGCTATGTCTCCATAAAGAGGCGATGGCGTCTGTGCCACTTACCAAGTTGTGACGTGTAGGAGGCGCAGAGCTGACTGATTGTACCCAGACAGAAGAGCAGAAAGGAGGAGGAAAACACAAAGGAAGAAAGAAAGAAAGAACACCCTTAGATGAGATAAGGAAAATAATAATATGTCGTTAGCAGTGAAAGTCGGAGCCGTACAGGCCAGGCGCACGGTGCGGACCTGTGCAGTTAGTATTAGGGTGCAATAGAAGGGGACGCTTTAGGCCATGTGCACACGTTCAGTTTTTTTCTCGTTTTTTTTTCGCGATAAAAACGCTATAAAACTCATTAAAACGCATACATTATGCATCCTATCATTTAGAATGCATTCTGCATGTTTTGTGCACATGATGCGTTTTTTTCCGTGAAAAAATGCATCGCGGTAAAAAAAGCAGCATGTTCATTAATTTTGCTGATTTTCTGCGTTTTTCCCGCTATTCTATGCATTTGAGAAAAAACGCACAAAAAACGCATCAAAACGTGAAAAAAACGCATGCGGATTTCTGGCAGAAATGTCTGGCTTTTGCCAGGAAAATTTCTGCAAGAAATCCTGATGTGTGCACATACCCTTAGAAATAAAAATAAGAAATTCCTTAAATGAGCCTGTCAACACATAATGACTGTTCAAACCAAGCACAGGCGCTCGGTGCACCCTCGGCATCGCCAAGCATTCAGTGCACCTTCCCTCCTAAATGTTTTCTATCTGTCTCGGCCCCTCTCTACCTACGGCAAAGCCAGAGCTGTCAATCAAGGAAAGGGTGACGGAGATAGATGGAAAACTAGTAAGTGGGGAAGCTGTGCTTTGTTTGAACAGTCATTTTCTGCTGACTGGCTCCCTTTAAAGGGGTATTCCTAAAAGATAGGTGATCACTATCAGATCAGATTGGTCGTGCATGTGTACTACCCCTCAATTTCATCTCGTTGGGACCACCAGAGACAGCGCTCAACTAACATCAGCAGTCTCAAAGTTAGGCGGTGGTCTTAGCACCCCCACTTATCTAATCATTATCATCTATGATCCAGGAGTCAGAGACACCATAACAATAAATAAATGGCATTCTCCTCTGGGTCGGGGGCGCTTGTAATAAGCGGAATAGCCCTTTATACGGAAGTGATCTGATGTTTCGCATGGTTCTCCGTTTCCACCAGCGGTATACGGCGGCACAGAACCTGTAGATGGACCCCAGGCTGTAATAATATATAGGGAGTTACGTTCCCGGGGGAACTGACGAGAGATGAGCAGATCGATCTGCGGGCATCCAGCCCAGGTCAGTGGTATCTGGCCGCTAGACGAGAGGTCGCAAATCTCCTACCTTCCGGCGTCCTCTTTGGACAAATCATGGGGATGTTAGAAGGTAAAAAGATTTGCAGGTCTCTCACCAATCCGGACGATGAGCCGCAGTCCCTCGAATCGATCCGCTCAAAGAACAATTCAAGCAACATTTCTTCTAAAGTGGTCTCCAAAAGTCTTTGCTGCAATGGAAGGACCATGAGGGTCAAGAGAAAATCCTTACCTGCAGATCCAGAGGGTGGAGGCTCTCCAGACTGCTGCCAAAGGGTGGCCTCGGCAGCGAGGCGTCGGATGTACCCCTCCTCTACACACATTAAGATGTTCTCCGGCTTAATATCGGTATGGATGATCTTGCATTTGGTGTGGAGATAATCCAAGCCTTGTAATACCTGAGTGACCGAAACATGAGAGCGAAATATATTGCTAAGGTTGGGGGCCACACCCTGGTCGTGGCACAGGTCGTGCAGCCAAATATCATATCACATTATGATATTGTGTCCCCACTAAATCACACTGCCCCCCATAGGGTACCACGACATCACCAAGCAAGTCACACCCAGCTGAAACAGTCCTGATACCATAGGGGTCATAAGGAGACGCCAATCACTTGTACTGTGCTGCAACGTGGTGGCCAAAGTTGTCGGTGTCGCCACCAAAGTTTTCACGTAACTTTCACAACTTGGAGATTGGCGAGTATCGCAGGTGAGAACTTACCTGACGTATGATGCTCTTCACGCAGGGTAAGGGGAGGCCTTCATAATTAGATTTGATGATCCACTTCAGTAACTGGTGTCCGAGCACCTCCAGCACCATGCAGACATCTGAGCTGGTTAAGGCAAATACCCTTACTGAGGGTCTTACCAATCCCACCCAAACCCAGATATGGCGGCTGTAAAGGATACGTACACCGTTCACACCGGATATCTTGAAGTCATCAATAAGCTGCACAATCATCTCCCGCTTGGGGTCGCTCGGGTCACTGTCTCTAACCTGAGAAGGCAGCGGAGAAGGGGGTACTGTGACATGGAGACTGACCCTGGAGCAGGGCCCGTCAGCGTATCAGTGACAGCGTGTGCAGCCCGACGGGAGGGATACTCACACATTTCAGCAGTTTGATCTCATCGATGGCCGTCTCCGTATAATGCACCGCGCTCTTCACCACTTTAAGAGCTCCGAAACGTTTCCGTCTGTAATCAGAAGAAACACAGAAATCAATAGAGAACAGGGGAAGGCAATAAGAAACCCAAAACAAAATGTTTAGGAGCTCGGCTATGGCCCCCTCACTGTCCTGGGTCTGGCAGTAGGACCCCCACTGATTTGGTATAATCATACTGGACAATCCCTTTAACAATACATTTGTCTCATTGCAGGAGAGGGCTTCTGCTGCAGCTAGTTGTCCTACAGCCAGACACAGAACAGTGACAGGGAGGAGAGGGGCATGGCCGAGCTCCCAAACATTTCTTTCTACATTGCAATGGCCAGTTCTGGGTTTCTTCTTCACTCACCCTGTATATATTATTAGGTCAAAAAAAAAAGTACTGAAGAGCCCCTTTAAGTCACACCACTCTGATTTCTACAAGAAACTTACTGAAGGTCCCAGCACAGCCATACGGTGGAGAAGTGACCCCATCCAAGCTTTCGAACGACATGGTACCGGCCATTAAAAAGGTCCCCAACTTTCACTGGGTAGTAGCCCCCTAAAAGACAGAAATAAACATAAAAACTTTTTAAACTTTTCAAATAATGAATCCCCCATAAGCACTCTACACTGCACACGGATATATCCACTTTACAAAGGCTTTTCTCAGGATGCCGTGTCCTGTTGCCTTTATTTTAGCTTGGCGACATAATAACATCTATGTTTTAAGAAGACGTCTGGCGCCTTGGAAATTTGAGGCGACAACGGATCGGAATGGCAACCGATGGACCCAATGGACTAATGAGGTATTCTAGGTTTCGTTGAAATTTCTGTGGTTTGGTGGCCTGCCATCGAAAGTAACCGAACCCTTGACTGACGCTCCTACCTCCAGTGTGACACCGATAGCACAGATCTTATAAAGATTCCTCCCCACGCATTTCTATCTGTCCATGGAAACCATGAAAAAATACTGATATGAAGTTTCTTTGTTTGTGAGCCTCCAAGTGAGCGCACTATCAGCATGCATTGCTAAGATGATTACTTGACCAAACCAGCGCCGCCCCTGCAAGTGATGTGATGTGCAAGTTGGGTATTCGTCTTACAACGCGCACTGACAGTGCACTCTTTTGCCAGCTCGTTACTGCTGATCTGAACCAGCGACAGAGCGCACTGTCATTGTGCACATCGTACGGTGACAGCGCAGACCATAGCCAAGCTCCTGTGAAAGGAAGGGGACGAATGACGCATTGTTACAGGGAGAGAGGGCAGGGGCTGCGACAGTGATCACAACCTATGCCCCCTGATGACGCTTCATTTGAGTTTCCCAGCATGCACTGGGATTCAGAAAAAAAAATTGGGAAGAAAAAAAAAAAAGCAGTTATTGTAGTGAGAGAATAATAGATAGATAATGGCATTAAATACACAGGCAATTAAGATGAAAATGAAGGTCTCTTCTCACCTCTACAATAATCTCCAGGATCCTCCTGTTCCTCATTGTCAGAGCCCAGCGGCCCTGGAGGAGGCAGCACTGGCGTCGGTGGGGTAGGAGGGGGTCCTGGGGACATGGGCACATCCTGTAGGCTAGGGTCAATGATGCTGTAAGAAAACAGAAGAAAGATTGAGAATCTTTACAAGAAGAAGTATTTGACCGTTAGATATGGGCACCGAGTAGGATCAGCAGGGACGGGCAATTTGATTCATGGTGAAAATTTAATTGCTCATATGTAATGATTAGCATTCAGGTGCCCAAAATACAAAATCCTGTATTGTAGAGACTGGAAACCATAGAAGCAAGGCAAGTCAACCATGCAAAAGGCTTCACAATTCAGCTGCGGTGCTGGAATCTGACAGCAGTTTTACTATGTAATTTGAGAGCAGCACAAGACCCTGATTCCAGCGATGTGTCACTTACTAGGTTTTGTTTTGCTGTTTCAATATAATTAGCGTTTTATCAGCAGGAGATTATCCCTACAGGACTAAGGGTCTCATTCCTCCTAGTCCAGTCACGCCCCCATTGGCAGCTTTCCGCTTATGTACAGTGAGCTGCCAATCGGAGGTGTGGGTGGGGTAATAAACAGCTCAGTATTCCGAGTTCTGCTTGATCTGCAGCAGATAAAACAGGGATTGTATCACAATGACTGTAAGCAGCCCAACAAGTGACACATCATTGGAATCAGGGTCTCTGCCCCTACATCATGCTGCTCAAACATTGCAAAAACCTGATGACCATTGTAAAGGGATTTAAGAATCCTATATAAAATCAATATAAGGCCGGGATCACACATACGCGAGATACGTGCGAGTCTCGCAGGTGAAAACCAAGCTCTGGCGCTGGCACTTCGGAGCGGAGCGTGCAGCCGCACAGCAATACATGGAGCCGCACGCTCTGCTCCCAAGTGCCGGCGCCAGAGCTTGGTTTTCACCTGCGAGACTCGCACGTATCTCGCGTATGTGTGATCCCGGCCTAAAGGCCACATTTTTGGCAAAGCTAGAATATCAGATAAAGACATCACAAGTGTTTACTAAGTGTAATATCTACATTATAACAGCCAGATGGCTCCTTAACTAACAGTTGCGAGAATTCATTGGCCGATGGGCTCAAACTGAGCCCGGCCGCAATAGAGGATGGGAAATACATGTATTGGGAATGAATGGTAAATTGGGCATTTTCTACAAAAAGGATCACCGGTCAGTACCTAACCCTAAAACCAATGTACCCAGCCCAATCTAGAATCAATTAATAGGATCAATCTATGGATTCATACATATATATTCCAGAATAATTTCAGATGTCTAAATCCATTTTTTTTGTGTAACACAGACACTAATACAACAATTTTAGCCCTGGTATCTATAAAGCCGCCCGTCTATAGCATCTGAATGGCTGCCACGTACTATGTTTTCCCAGCTGCAGCTGGTCGGCCACAGCGTCCTACTGGCAAAACCGGGTGTCTGAGGTGTAAAGCTGATCGCACAGTACGCGCTGCTGGTATTCTCTGGTGCCAGGAGCACACATACTTACAGTGGCTTGCATAAGTATTCACCCCTTGGCTTTTTACCTGTTTTGTTACATCACAACCTGTAAATATTTGTGTAGTCCGATTTGTGTGTGATGCATCAGCACTAAATAGTCTAAGTTGCTGAAGTGAGAAAAATAAACATAAATTACATTTATGGGATCAAATAACTAAAAATTGTCATGTGCATATGTATTCACCTCTTTTGCTACGAAAGCAACAAAAAATTTGTGGTGCAAGTAATTCCCTACATAAATCCCATTCTTAGCGACAGGACACCCCCATGTGTGCCATCTAAGTGTCACATGTCTGTGTATATAACAACACCACGAAGACCAAGGAGATCTCCAAACACCACCACGAAGACCAAGGAGATCTCCAAACACCACCACGAAGACCAAGGAGATCTCCAAACAGCACCACGAAGACCAAGGAGATCTCCAAACAGCACCACGAAGACCAAGGAGATCTCCAAACACCACCGCGAAGACCAAGGAGATCTCCAAACAGCACCACGAAGACCAAGGAGATCTCCAAACACCACCACGAAGACGAAGTAGATCTCCAAACACCACCACAAAGACCAAGGAGATCTCCAAACAACAGCACGAAGACCAAGGAGATCTCCAAACACCACCACGAAGACCAAGGAAATCTCCAAACAACACTACGAAGACCAAGGAGATCTCCAAGCAACACTACGAAGACCAAGGAGATCTCCAAGCAACACCATGAAGACCAAGGAGATCTCCACACAAGTCAGGGACAAAGTTCTTGAGAAATACAAGTCAGGGTTGGGTTATATAAAAAAAAAAAGTGTGTGTGTGTGTGTGTGTGTGTGTGTGTGTGTGTGTGTGTGTGTGTGTGTGTGTGTGTGTGTGTATATATATATATATACACACCCCAATCACTGATGGTCCCCAGAGCACCATCAAATCCATCATCATCGAATGAAGAGAACATGGTACCACAGCAAACCTGCCAAGAGGGCCACCCATCAAATCTCTTAGACTGGGCAAGGAGGGCATTAATCAAAGAGGCAGCACAGAGACCAAAAGGTAACCCTGAAGGAGTTGTAGAGTTCCCAAGCAGAGACTGGAGTATCTGTCCATACGACCACAATGAGACGTACACTCAATAGAGGTGGCTTTTATAGAAAAATGGCCAAAAAAATGCCTTTACTTGCACAAAAATTGTAAGATTCGTTTTGAGTTTGTCAAAAGACATGTGGGAGACTCCCCAAATGTATGGAGGGAGGTGCTCTGGTCAGATGAGACCAAAATTAAACTTTTTGCCCATTAAGATAAACACTATGTCTTGCGCCAAGCCAACACAACTCATCACCCCAAGAACACCATCCCCAGAGTGAAACATGGTGGTGGCAGAATCACGCTGTGGGGATGTTTTTTGGGAGCAGGGACAAGGAAAATGGTCCCAATCCAGTGGCAGATGGATGGTGCAAAATAATGGGATATTCTTCCGCAAAACCTGTTTCAGCCTGTCAGTGATTTGAGATTAGGACAGAGGTTCAGCTTCCAACAAGACAATGACCCAAAGCATACTGCTAAAGCATCACTCGAGTGGTTTAAAGGGAAACATGTAAATGTTTTGGAGAGGCCTAATCACAACTCAGACCCTAATCCAATGGAGAATCTGTGGTCAGACTTAAAAATAGATGGTTTCCTCTGGTGAACAGCAAACTTGAAGGAGCTGGAGCAGTTTTGCCTGGAGGAATTGGCAAAAATCGCAGTGGCCAAGTGTGGAAAGCTCATAGAGACTTATCGAAAGCAACTTGCAGCTGAAATTACCACAAAAGGAGGCTCTACAAAGTACTGACTTTAGAGGGTTGAAGAGTTATGCACACTGAAGTTTTCAGTTATTTTGTCCTAATTGTTTGCTTCACAATAAAAAGAAAACCAAATGTTCAGTTATCGGCATGGTGTCTACATGAACGGATGCAAACTCTAAAAAAAAAACAGTGAAATTCCAAGTTATGAGATAACAAAACACAAAAAATGCCAAGGGGGGCTTTCACAAGTCACTGTACAGCCACATTCCGACTAGATGTGTCCGGCCTTGTATAGAGCATGGCCGCACACATCTAGTGGGCATGTGACGTATCACGCCCGTCTTCTCCCGGCACTGGAGATCCGGCGGCTTCTTATAGTGATTACAAGATCTATAGCAAAGAATTTGCACGTAACCAAGCCTTAACCGGCTACCTCTGCGGCTTGGTTACACTTTTTCTGTAACCTCCATTTATACTTATGGGAGTTGTTAATCAAAAAACAGCGTGGAGCAGTTTTCGTGACCTCTTCTCCAGGGGCCCGACCTCTACAAGAAGCTATTCCTGTCTCAGCCATGAAAGGAAGAGATGGGTATAACCCTTAACTCTGTTCTATTTCACCATGCATACGTTGCAGTATGAAGAGTTATCTAGTTGCTTGTTATATTTTATGTGTTTTACATTAATGCAATTTGATGCAGAAGCATGTCAGCGCCACTACTATCCCTATTCCGGACGCTATCGGAGAGTCTTGGCTCGCAGCCACTTTGGCAGCATTTAATGAAGAAGATGGAAAGTATCCAGATTTATATGAACCAGACGGCTGAATATTGGGCGGTCAGACGTCAGCGCAACCTGCGGTTGGCGGATGATTGCATTTATCAACAATGTCCAAATAAAAAGCCCATCGCATTAACCGATAATTTTGCTTCGACCAAATGCAAATCCATAGCAATGGTTGTGTCGTCGCTGGAATAACTTCGTACGTGTTCATTTTACATTGTCTGGAAATTTGTATAGCGCCGACATATTGTGCGGCGATGTACAAAGCATAATTCACTTTCAACAGTCCCTAATATAATTTATTCTTCATATGCACAAGCTCTCTATAAACGGTGTAATAGAAAGCCGCCACATGTTGTAGTAAAGGTAAAAAAAAAAAAAAGTGCTCCCAAAAAGGAACCCAAACATTATAAAGGGTTTGTCTGCTGAAAGCAAGACCTGGCGACCGATTTTGGGTAGAGGGTTGGCGCTCCCCAATCCCAGTCAGTTTCTTGGATCCAGTTACTAATTTCTGCCCAGAAATCACGTTGGGTAGCTAAAATGTGGATTAACCCCGTGCGGACCCAATGGAAGCCATGACAGGTCTGGGTGGAAGCCGACTAGTTCTCGCCTGGGTGCAATAACACATTTCTATTTATAAGGTCTATAAAGGGGCGAGAAGGACGGATCTCACAGGCTTTCCTCACTTGGCTTATGGTGCGAGGCCCATTTGCATTCGGTAGGATCATACATCCTGGATAAGACAACTTGGAAACCCCTCTATACATCCAGCCCTATATATAAAGTATATACAAGCCATGATATTGCAGAAGTACTGTATGCACGCTCGTGTAATGCAGCCGTGCACGCAGGAATCGCCGTAATGTATTTCCTGGCTTTGAATGGGTCGGTGATGATTTCACAGCTCGCACATAGATTGGCAGCAGCATCAGGGATATAAATACCCCGCAGCTGCCGTTGGTCTGTGGGGGCAGGGATCCAACGTAGGAAGCCTGGAGAACCCACGTGTCAGTGACCAAGTCAGCGGCGTTACCGCTATATACCGCCAGCACCAAGAGGACAATGTTAGGGTTAACCCTGGGACGGGCCCCAAGTCACCAAATAAACCTCTGCACCCTGATGTGATGGCCCCTATACCTTCCTCCTGAGGGGGTCCCGTCACACACGTCCTATTACCATATGTCTAGGTAGTTAGTGGAAGGATGGGGGCTCACATGCAGGAGCGATGCGGCAGAAAATGTAATGACGTCTAGTGTATAGAGACCATCAGGGGAGGCGGGGAACGGGAATGGTTTTGTGGATTTTACTGAGGATCCGCAGAAAAAAGAACAATAATTTGGACTTTGCTGAAGATTTAAAAGAAAAAAGTGTGAACAAGTAGCAAGAGCGACGGCAGCAGTCGCCCACTATCACACAGGTATGTGTCCTGGAAGGATGAACACGTGGAAACAATCCGTTACTGCAAGAGCCCTAATAGGTAGGACGCCTGACTGATGGTGGCTCAGTAAGTAAGAGCACATGCAGTCAGGAGACAAAGTGGCCCCTCACGTCATGATGATCTGTGTGCGATAAAACGCCGGCTCACACATACATGTCAATTATCTACACGCCATCACACACGCAAGTACATATAAAAAATCATCAATGTATTACACAATCACACGTATACATACAGATATATAAACACACGGGGGCCGAGGCAGCCACAGTCTGGAGAATGACTCACTTCCCAAAAGAAAAGTTCATCTGGGTGGAGACGTCTGATGACCGCTGCGGCTAATCAGCCAGCCCGGCCGGGTCTACCTGTGCACTCATAATAACAAAGGAACCCTGAATGCCTACATGTGATTATACACACACACACACATATATATATATGCACTAGTATACATGCACACTACATACAATTATATATATATATATATATATTTGGGCAGTATTACAAAAGTAATCTTCACATATATTGTATCCATCGATAGATGTGTGCATTGCATACACACACACACACACCCCGCAGGCATTCCTATACAATACACAAATAATGGATATACATGTATACAAACACATACGTGTTACATATATCCT